>NW_020897746.1:11665069-11696468 GCF_003984885.1 Neopelma chrysocephalum | reverse complement strand
CATCAGCTTCTCTTTGATCCCACACAGTTACACTTCCAGTCTCACAATCTAATAAAAGCCACACGATCAAATTCCAGGTCACGGCTGAAGGAAAGAGACCCCTCCACACCAAGAGCTCCAACCCAATCACAGAGTGCCCGGGTCTTCTGGCAGCCCCTGCCATGCACTGCCCTCGGGGGCCCAGTGCAATAAGCAAGATGCAGAAATGTTAATGGAGGTGTTTAAAGGCCGTGCTGGGGGATTCTGGTCAATGTGGGCACTCGGCAAGGGGGGCTGCTGCTCGTGCTCAGCTGCCAGCAGCACCAAAAAGGCAGCTCTCAGCTCTGCATCCATCTAGGATGGGCTTCTGGGGAAAAAGCTCAGGGTCTCCTCCTAAAACCCCTGGAAAAGGAGGGAGATGAGGAGGGGAGCAAAGAACCAGACTGCTGGGGTCCTTGGCCCAGGCTCTGCCACTTCATGGCTCAGGAGGGGTCCATTCCTGCCACCCCCAGGCAGAAACCACTGCCTCACAAGACAGAGTCTGAGTCACTGGGTTGAGGGCAGCAGGGCAGGAGCCAGGGCTGGCATTGTCCCCAGGCAGGGTCAGAAGGCACCACAGCTGGAATCTGTACTGATGCTCCTGCCCCAGCACCAGCGCAGGGAGCAGAGAAGGGCAGCAGCCTTTGGAAAGCCCCCCCACGTCCCCACCTCACTGGGGGTCACCCTGCACTTGCCAGAACCAGGGCAAGCAGGGCTCAGCCCCGGCTCTGCCACCGTCCCCTCTGTGCCTGCTCCAGCCCCAGCCCCTGGGATATTCATGGTTTGTTCCCCCGAGCCGCAGCGGTGCCATGGAGCTCACAGGAACAGCAGCCTCTGAGGAGGAACCCAGCCCGGCCTCGCTGGGGATGATGGACGATTATGGACCATCTGCACTTGCAGGAGGGGATGGATTTATGGGCGGCACAGACAGCTCGCAGAGTGTCCATTACTATAACTCACCGGCCTCTCAGAGCCGCGGGGATCGGCCTCTGCCACGGGGGAGTCCAGGTTAAGCGCTGCCAGGGAGGAAAATCAATGATGTTTTCTTGATACAGCGCTGGCAGCAGGAAGGGGGCAGCCAGGGGCCCCCAGGTAGGGCAGGGTGGGGGGCTCTGCTGGCACAGCACAGCATCAAGGAGCCGGGCCTGAGCACACTGATCCTGCCTGGCCCCCCCAGCGCTGTCAGAGGGTCTCACGGAGGGAGGGATGCTCCGCTCCTGTTCCCAGTGACCACGAGGCTCGGAGCACGTGGTCAGGTCCTGCAGCCCCCTGGTGACCCAGTCCCAGCAAGGAGGATGCAGACAGAATACCTGAGCACGGACGCACGTCCCCCCTCCACACCCAGTGCCCACCTGGGCACGAGCCTGGCACACTGAGCTGCAGCTCAGAAGGAAAAACCCCTGCAAAACCTGTATCCAACAAGAAAAGCGATTTCCCAAACTGGTTTTGCCATCTGCAGAGCAGCTCTCCAGCAGGAGCCGGGGAGAGAGGTGGGTATTTCCATCCTGGCCACGCTGCCCATCAGCAACACCGTTCCCCAACACCTGCCCAGGTTCACTCCAACAGCCCCAGCCCTCCCCTCACTGCCCAGGGGCCCATGCCAGCAGCTGGGAATGGCTCAGCAGCCCCACTCTGTTCCCCCTGCCTGGCACCCACCACTTCCACCGGGAAGAGGCCACCAGCAGCAGGACCAAGCAGTGGCCAGCACATCCCAGGAGCGAGGGGGTAGAAGGAGGCAGCAGATGGGACCTCTGAGCACGGAGAGCAGAGAGATACACGTTGAATAACAATGGTGAATTCCCCTGAGCTCTGGTGTTTTTAATGCTGGATTAGGCTGTCAGGCAGCAATTAAATGGGGTAATAAAAAGCTAAGTGCTCGTATTTCAAGGTTCCTGCCTCCCACACAGCAGGGACAACGGGGGCAGGGGGCTGCTCTGCTCCCCACGGGGTCCAGCCCAGGGTTTTCAAGGAAGAGTGGAGGAACTTTTCAAAGGAGGTTTGCACACAGTTTACACAGGATCTGCCAAACAGGGGCTTATGGGGCACAAACCCGTGCAAACCCTGTCCTGCAGCCTCCAACCATGGGGGTTTGAACTCAACGCTCCTCAGGCTGTCTGGGGCAGCTCTTTGGAGACACGGGGGGACCCAAGACACGAGGGGATCCCCACTAAGCTGCAGCCAGTGTGGTGGAGAGGAAGGGTTTCCCCCTGAAGCGTTGCTGCTCTGATCCCCAGATGTGCTCCAGGGCAGCCTGACAGGCATCACCAGGCACCTCCTGACCCAACACTGCCACAAGCCTGAGCACCCACACAAGGCTGGGGAAGGGGAGAGACCCTTAAACACCATTCCGAACATGGAAACATCTCCAAAGACACTTTCCTATCACAGCTTCATAATTTGCCTCTCGTTCTCAAAACCAATATATTTAAGAGGTGTTTTGTGCTGAGAAACACAACAGCAGATGTCCCTGCAATGCCAGTGGCACCCCGAGTTCCTCTCTTCATGCCTGCACTCCCCCAGTGCCCCCAGCATGGCTGGGGCTGCAGGGCTCAGCCCACCTCTGCCTTCCAGGCCCCCAGGCCATGGTCACGAGGACAGCTTGGTCACTCTGCCACTGGCACCAGCAGTGAACTCCTGGCAACCCACAGCCAGAGAAACGATGGTGAGGAAACACAGGGCACATGAGGGACTTGCCCACAGCAACACCCAGCTCAGCCCCGAGCCTCAGCACCTGAGGAACTGCAAAATAACCCGAGCCTTTCAGGGCCAGAGACTCCAGGAACCCTGCAGGGGACATGCCAAATGACCATGGCCATCTCACAGCTGGGAATTGTACTCCAAGCACAGACCATGGCTCCTGATTTGAAGGTGTCCCAGGCAGGGCTCGGGGCTTCCTGCAGCCCCTGACCCCTTCCCTCTGCCCCAGGCAGGGTCTGCCAGGACAGCCCCAAATCTGCCTGCGCTGCCCCTCCCATGGGATGTGTGTCGGGGAGCAGGGTCAGCTCAGCCCATCCCACCTCCCCTCTCTCCCACAATCCAGAAGCATCCCCACAGGTGCTTCCCCTTCCCACCCCATCCCGCCGGATCTGATGCAATGAACTCCTGCGCTTTTCTAACCTCGTTGTGCAGCTCCTGGTCGGGGCCCGGCTTTATCAGTTTTTATCCCGTGTAATATTCATCACGCTGGTTTATTTATGGGCCCCCTCTTCGGGAAGGTATTTTTCAGGCCTGGTGAATAAAACATAAGGCTGTGCGGGTTGTCAGAGGGAATGCGGCTCCTCTGATGTCAGCCTGACTAACGGCCTTTAGTTTTCTCCAACGACTGCACTTTGAGAGAAATTTATTTGTATTTGGGTTCCCGTTGGTCGGTGAGATGTGAATTCTTTTCCCTTCAGAATAAATGAGGCTTCAGCTCCACAGCAAGGGGTGGGAGTGGGATGAGCGGGTACAGACCCTTGGCCCTGGGGACAGCACAGGAGGGGGACCCCAGAGCACGGGAGTGGGACCCCAGAGCACGTGGCCTCTCCAGGACACCTCCAGCACCATCCCCCAGGCAGGAGAGCAGGACAGGCTGGGTAAGGCTGAAGCAGCCAGTTCAGCTCTCAGCACTGCCCCTGCCACGGGGACAGTCCCTCATCTGGACCTCAGATCCCTTCCCTATGGCACCTCTGCACACAGGACTCCCCTCCTTTGGGGCCCTTCCTCCCCTGAGCTCTGCACCCAGCTGCCCAGGCTCAGTGCAAACATCAAACAGCACCATCAGCTCCTTTACTGCAGCAGCATCTCTGCCCTGGAGTTTGGAAGCTCACATTCCCTCTCCCCGCAGCGATCCCCCTCAGCCTCCCTCCCTCCAGGGGCTCTCTGCCTGCCCAGGGCTCTCCAGACACCAGCACCCACCAGGCAGGAGCTCCACGTCCCTGGTGCTGCCAGAGCCCAGGCAGGACACACAGGGAAGGGCTCCTGCCTCGGTCACGTGTGCAGAAAAACGGGTCTGCCATTTGAAAAGATGATTCCCTGGATGGGAATGATTCCCTGCCGTGTGCAGGGACCACAGGCACACACCTGTGGAGCAGGTGAACCCCTCCACGTCAGCCACCCCCACCTCCCTGTGCTCAGGCCATGCCTGGAGCTCCCGATGCTGCGTGTCCTGGCAGGAGGGAGCAGGGCTGGGTCCCACCAGGACGTGTGCTCCGTGCTGGCAGCGTTTCACACCACCCTGCAGGGAAGGAGCAGGACAAGGGCACTCGAGAAGCTGCCCTCTCACACCAGCAACACGAGCAGGAAGCAAAGGGAGGCAGAAACCCCTTCTGCAGCAGAGACCACCACAAAGAAATCCCTTCACAGCAAACACCAGCCACGGGCTGCAGCCTCTGCCACCACCAGGCACCCCCATCCCTGCAGGACCTCCCACCCACGCTATGGCAGAGCCTTGTCCCACTGCCCAATGCCCGGTGCCCAATTCCCACTGCCCAATGCCCAGTGCTGTGCCACCCCCCCAGTGCAGGGACCCACAGACAGGGTGGTGGGCACCCACAGCCCTGCACACTGACACCACTGACAGCAGCTGCTCCTGGGGGTCAGCACCAGCTCCCAACAGCACAGCACCATTGGGGCAAACCCTTCCCCAAGCCAGGTAAGGAATTCCTGGCCGTGACCCAAAATTCCTATTAACAAATCAAACCATAAAAAAACCCTACAGCCGCAGCCAGGAGATTTCCCTCCATCAGCTGCTAATTTATAGGGTTACTGGTGTCAGCGGTTTGAAAGCAGCAAAATCCCATCAAAGAGTTGCCCCAACTCGGTGCCGGGCGCTTGAAAACAATCACGACGCATCTGAGGAGGCTGCTTGGGATGCAATTCCTTGATGTTTAATTATTAATATTCCAGGCAAACAAGTTAAATTCCACTGAAGAGAAGGAGAAGCCAGAGTTTCAAGTGAGCCCAAGGAGCATCATACATCATCCCGGGAAGTGTTTGGCAGGAGCCCCACTGGAGCCGCTTGTGCTGACAAGGAAGAGAGGAATCTCGGTGGGGAGCAGGGGGGACGGGCAGCACACGATGCCCCTGAGACACAGAAAGACTGTGGAGTGGTTTCCAAAGCTCCACAGCAGCTTTCTGCTCCCTGGACAGGCCGGGAGCAGGGACGGGACGAGCACAGCGGCTCCATCCATCACAGGCTGTGCTCTGACCTCCCGGCTGCTCCCGATTTCTTTTCCAATGTGCAGCACAGTGCAGAGGGAGGACAACAGACAGCTCTGTCCAGCTGCCTCCTACCTCTCAGTGGGGTCACAGGTTCCACTCACGGGGGCCTCCCCATTCCCGGATCATGCACTCCAGCATTTTTCCCACTCTCCTCTCCCTCTCCTTTCCCTTCTTTGCAGTTTTGTTTTCCCACCCAGCAGAAAGGAGAGCAGCCAACACTTCTTGCCGCTTCATCTCGATTCAGTCAGTTTTATATCTCACAAATGCATGTGCAGATTTTTCTGCTTCTTTATTTGTTCATTAAGACTCCAATAAAACCGTTGTAAAAACGCCCTTTTTTTGTTGGAAAATGCAATTTCTGGTTTAATGTGTGAGCGGTGCTGGCTCTCCTCAGAGACTCCAGGAGCTCTCTGTAAACACCGTGGCTGCCCAGCAAGGGTGAGGAGAGTTTCCAGCTGGTGATGATGTGACACGGGAGGTCAGTGTCCAGGGGCCAAACCCACCCACGGGGATTCCACCAATGCCAGGGAAGATGCTGTGATGCATCCTCCTCATCCCCAGGCTGCTACAGGGGTTTATGGACGGTGGTGCCACTGCTCAGCAATTCCCCACCACTTTCAGAGCCCCATTATCCCTCCCCTCTGCCTTTGTGCAGCACAAGGCTTTTCGCTCTGATGTTTCCCATATTGAGCTTCTGCCTCGGGCTGAAATTTTGAGGGAAGTTTCAGCAAAAGCAGTTCAAACGTTTCTGAGAACAAGACGGGGGGGAAAACGCTGTTTTGACACATTAACAAAAAATAAAAATGTTCTACAGCCCTGATGCTCAGGAGCCTCCACAGCTCCTGTGGCCAGCAAGCAGCCAGAGAGTGTCCCCAGTCCCCACTCCCCCACTGAGCCCCTGCCCACCCTGGCAGTCACATACAGTGTCCAGCACTTCTCCTGCACTTCTCCCTCTCCCCGTGGAGTTCAGGAAAAAGCCAAGAAAAGGCTGAAGCTGCAAAGCACCAACCAAGTCCCTGGACAGGGCAGCGAGACAGAGCCCAGCTCCCCCAGCCCCTCTGTGAGAGAGGGTCTGATCCTGCAGCAGGGCAGCCCAGCACCCAGGCATCCCTCCTGATATGTTTTTACCCAAAGTTGGGTCATGTGTTCAATAACACAAGTCAACAGGAACCTACAAGAACCACATGAAACGAGAAAGGGCCTGGCCACCCTACACGGCAAAGTGAAGCTGTTTGAGACTCCAATTCATTAAATGGCTGCAATAACACTTCATTTTAATGGCACATTTAATTCATACCTAATTCCAGGGGAGCCCCGACAGCAGCCCCCGTGGCACCAGCAGGAAGAGCAGACAAATGGGTTGTACTCAGTGCTGAGCCAGTGAGCACCCAGCAACCCCCTCACGGTCACACACCAGAGATGTGCAACAGAAAATACACCTTGGGACACGTATCACTGACATGGTGGGTAATGCATCCTCAGGAACCAGACTCAGAGGGACCCCTGGCTCTCTGGCACCCTGACAGCAGGGATCAGCGAGGGGTCTACACCTGCACTTCTACCTGAAAAACTCCCAAGTGCGAGGAGGACTGGGAGAGCAGGGGGGCACAAAGAGGCACAACACAGCACTGGAGCGGGTGCCCACGTGGAAAAGAAGAATTTGGGACCTGGCAGCCAGAAACTCCAACTTGTGGAGCACAAGCAGCTCCTGCCAGTGCTGCCGCAGCAGCAAAATGCACCCAGGAATCAGCTCAGCATAAACTGCCCCCAACAGCCCCCGTCAGCAGGAAAAACAACTTTCTGGTTTCTAATTCTGGACAACTGAGCTGCACAAAGCTCGAGACTTCACTCAAAAAAAAATCAAGGAAATGCTGGGCTCTAGTGGCAAATGCCTGTTTCAGAAGGAAGCTGCTTCCGTGGATCAGGTTGTTCTGGTACCGCATCATAATCTATCAAAATCTGGGTCCCCAGAGTAACAGAAATCAAACCATCATGAATAAAGTGCAACTTTAAGACTCGGGTATTCTGACAGTGTCAGCTGAGCCTCCTGCCACGCAGCTCGGTATCGATGCCTCCCCCTAATCAAGTCGATGCCGGCCGAGCTGTGCTGCCGACAGCGCATTTGCTCAATTAGAGGAGAACAAATAAGGCAACAAGCCAAGATGGAAGCGGTAAACACTGCGCCGAGGGCGCGGGGCTCCTGCTCCCTGTGGGCAGCCACGGGCAGCTCCAAACCTGCTCCCAGCCCGTGCCGGGATGAGGGAGGCCCACCCTGCTCCCCTTCATCCCCCTGCCCCGATGCTGCGGGGATGAGCAGGCACTGGACCCACTGTGGGCAAAAATGAAGCCACAGCACATCATCCAGATGTGGCATCAGCTCCGTGACCTGCCCCTTGCTGAACGGGGACCGCCACTCACGGGGAGGGGGATGCAAGTCCATGCAAACACAGCACAGGTTTTTTGCTGCCATCCCTCCCGGAAACACCCAAGTCCTGTTTGTGCACGAGCTGCCAGTGCTGTTTTTAAGTGTGGTGCTCACAGCACTGCGCTCCCCCGTGCCGGAGCCCTCCGGCATCCCCAGCGCCCCGGGTCTCCTCGGGGCCACCCCGCTCACGGGCTCAGCACGTCCCCCCAGAGCAGGAGGATCGCTCTGATCCTCCCCACAGCTCCAGTGGGCAGAGGCTCCCTGGCTGCTGCAGGCGGTGGGGAGTTCTGGCCCTCGTGTGCTGCCTCTGGCTCTCGGTTCACACTTTCAAAGGCAATCAGAGCAGCCCGGGGTTTGTCAGCTGCGGCAGCCGGGCAGCGCAGGGGGGTCGTGCTGCCCCATCTGCTGCTGCCCAATCACCCACCTCGGCGCTGGCACAGAGCCCCGGGGAGCCCAGGGAGAGGGACGAGGCAGATCAATACCCAATTCCCTCGTGCAGCCCCGGGGAGACAGGCTGGGTGCACGGTCTGCAGCCAGAAACATCCTGCAGCCTCACCAGCAGCCAAGGATTGCTCAGGCTGCAGCACTGCGAGCTGGCCAAGCGCCCAGCCCCGCCAGGAAGGACCCGAGGAGTGCCCAGGGACACCCCCCCCACACCTTCTGCTCTGCCCTGAGCACCCCAGAGCTGCTGGAGCAGGGCCCAGCCCTGCCACCTCCCACAGCTGACACCAAGCAGCCCCCAGCAGGTCCCCACCCTCCCACTGCCATGTGGAGCACAGGACAGAGGAATCCAAAGGAAAACTCCCTCTCCCGAGAAGGGCAAGCGGAACAGACAGATGACCGTGGCCAGAAGAGCTCAGCACATATTTAACTGCATGGAGCTGGGCCAGTCAACATGGAAAACATCTGGAAACATGAGCACATGTAGCAGAAGCTCCAGCAGGTCAGGGGAGCCAGGCAGGTGGCAACGTAGGAGTTGGGATGGAGACAAACCAAGGCAAAAGGGATGGCAACAAGCAGTGAGGAGAGGGGCCGTGCACAAGACTGGCCACCTCGCACCCGAGAGTAGGAAACCCGACTTTACACCAGCCCTGTGGCTCATCCTCAGCCCATCTCATCGAGGCAAGGCCACCTCCAGCAGCCCTCCCAGGGCCTGAGACCTTCACTGCCCAGGAGCAACCAGCAAGGAGCTGCTGCCAGCTCAGAGTTTGTGCCAGGCACCTCCAACAGGCCATCAGCACAGGGATTAAAAACCCTCCTGCATGGCCAAGTCTGATGCCTCTGAGCTGTGCTCTCTAGGCTGGCAAGTGGAAGAGCGAGGCTGTAATAGAAAGTCTCCACATGGCTCCATCCAGTCTGAGCAGCATTAGATCAGCACAGCCCAAATCCCCCGGGGCCAAGAGCTCCCAGCCTCACCACCAGTGCTGAGCCCGGGAGAGGCACGGGCAGGGTGTGCAGGCAGCTTATGGCACCGTGGGATCCGTGACCACCACGACCTTGGCGACCTTCCCTGCCAAGGGCAGGGCCAAGCCTGGCATGATCCTGGCGAGGCTGATGGGAATCCAGGGAGGGGAAGGACAGGGCTCAGCTCAGTGGGTGCCCCGCATTGAACCAGCCCACAGCTCCAAGCAGAGCTGGGACCCAGCCCTGCCAGCAGCACTACAAAGGCAGAATGGCCTTGGACAGAGCCCAGTCCTGGTGAGGTGCAGCACTGATGAGCCCTGGACTCCTCGCCCACACCTCCGGCGCTGCCAGGGCGGAACGTCGCCGTGGCTGCAGCACACAGACCTCCTGCCAGCCCTCCTGAAACTCCCTCTCACTACAAGGCCCCTCTCTGCTCCCACCCGAGGAGCCGCACAGACATTTTTTCACAGGTTTTAAAGCTCTGTCACATCCCACTGAGCTCCAGCTCTCACCACCAGCTCTAAATCCACAACCTTGACTGTGGGATTTCCAGCCGGCTGCCGCCCCCGGCAGCGAGGCAGGGGTGGATTATGGCACCTCAGCTCGGCAGCACCAATAATCCTCTGCCTTATCGGAGCAGGGGGCAGCTGACAAGAAGGACACTGGAGCTCATAGGGACCCCAATGCCAGTGGTGCCTGCTTGGGAGGGAGCTCCCACCTGGCCAGAGGTGCTGGTCCTGTGGCAGAGCTGCTCTCCTGCTGCACCAAACCCAGTGGTCAGCAAAGACCCTTCTCCCACCACTGCAGCCCTGCACATCGGGATTTTACCCCCGGGAGATCAGGGCTGGCAGGGCAAGGGGGCAGCCCCAGGGAGGCAGTGGACACAGAGTTGCCTCTGCACTGATGCAATTAGTTAAAGCAGTTAAATGACAGCTCCAAGTCAAACGAGCAGCACTAAGTGAGCAGCGCTGGCCACGTCAGACCCTCCTTACCCCAGCACTCCCATCACAGCTGTCAGGCACCCACACTCCTTCGTTCCCTTCCCTGCTGCCCCCCAGCTCAGCCCCACGCCGTCCTGCAGACCCCCTGCCCGGCCACCCCACTGCTGGGAACGCACGGGGCACCGGCACAGCACAAGGATTTAATTGCATGTCAAAATTAAATCTCTTTTGACGAAGAACAATTCAACTATGGCTCTGTCTAATCAAATTAACAAAGTCTTTTTTGATTTTCAATTATCTTCTTCTCTGGAACACTTTATCCGCCGCTCCTGCAATGCAGCCGACAAGCCCCGACTGACAATTGAGGTGTTTTGCCGCACTTCAGCAGGGCAGAGTGACCGTGGGGACCCCAAGCCAGCCCCCCCGAGCCCAGCCAGGAGACAACTGTAGCAAACACACAAAGCAAAGTGGCAGTGGCAGCCCCTCGCTGCAGCACAGCTGGGGACGGGGCAGCTCCTCTCCTCACCTAGATGCTGGTGGGACCAGCACATCCACAGCACCACTGCTGTAACACCCCCCCCACTCCAAACCAGGAGCCCAGAGAGCTGGGGACAGCCAGCAGTGAGGCCAGTCCCACCACACCATGCCCCCACAGCAGCAGCAGGGACAGGGGACCCCAGGGAGCCCACCCAGCACCCTCCTCAGGGGGAACTCCAGACACAAGCACCCACCGCCTCTCCAGCTGCACCCAGCACTGCCTGACCTGCTAAGGATGGAGCTCCCTGGGCTCCTGCTCCTGACAAGCCCTAGGGAACTGCAGGAGATTCTAGATAGGATCCAGAACCCCAGAAAGGTCGGCACTGGGCAATGCCAGCTCATCCCAGCACTGCCACCAGCGGGGCTGCACACCCCACCATGGGCCCTGGAGCTGCTCTGAGCTCCCTGCAGCTGCAGAGACATTAAGCTCTGATGGCAGGACAAAATGTATTAGAAGATGCTAATTTAATTAAAAGAACACTACAATGGCTAAATGAGCAAGGAAGGAGAACACCTCTGTAACCAGGGCACACACACAGGGGGGTGCAGCAGGACCCCACGGCGGAGGCACAGGTTGAGCTCCAGCCCCCCCCCTGCACCAGGACGGGGTTCCAGGGATCCTCTCACCTCTCCATCCTACTGTGGGTGCTCAGCACACCCAGCCAAGCACCCAAGGCTCTCCCCTGGATTATCTGACAACTTGCAGCCATTCCCAGACAGCACAGGCAGCAGCAGCATCTCCTCCTCACCTTGGTTCCTGTTCCCAAACACAGGCTACAGCATTTCACCCCACTGCAGGATCTCTGGGGGCAGGGAACAGGCCTTTACTGGTACCTTCTGCTGCATTTGAACTGGAACTGAGCTTGGTCTTCCCCCCACGAGCCAGGGGTATCACCCACCCCCCCAGGGGCAGGGGACAGGAGGATCCCCTCTGCAGCACATCCCTGGCCCATCCCAGCACGTCCTACAGCGGCTCCAGCACAGCTGGTGGCGTCTTTTCCTCCTTATTAAGCTGTTTGCAAGGGAAAAACCTCCTTCATCCCTATCGATCTCGGGGGGAGCAGTGCCCCTGCCTGCCTGGAGCCGGCAGACACCCAGTGCAGCAGCCCCCTTCCTCCTCCCTGCTGCCGGGGGGTCCCTGCAGAGCACGCACCACACCCCACACCACGGGGGAGCCCCCCGGGGGTCCCGCATGCGGGTGGGGTCCCGCACACGGGGGGGTCCCCCCGCAGCCCCCCCAGGGGTCCCGCACACGGGGGGGTCCCCGCACACAGGGGGGGTCCCCGCACACGGGGGGGTCCCGCACACGGGGGTGTCCCCGGGGGTCCCGCACGGGTGGGCACTGCCCCCTGCCGGCCGCCCGGCCCCCCCGCAGGCTCCCGCCGCTCCCCGCAGCCCCCAGACCCCCCACTCCGGTCCCTCCGGCCCCCCGAAGACGAGACCCCCCGACACAGCCCCCCCTGCCCTGTACCCCCACACCGAGGTCCCAGGGCAGGGCCCGCCGGATAAGCGCCCACAGGCACCTGGAACACGGATGGGAGCGAGGGCACAGGGGAGCTCCCGGGACACACAGCAGGGCTGAGCAGGGGTCCCGCAGCCTGGCCTGGAACAGTGCAAACACCCCGGGATCCCCAAGGTCGGAACGCTCCCCCGAGAGCTGCTCTGACTGCCCAGCTGAGGAGAAGGAGCAGCACCCTGGAAGCCAAGCCCAGGCTGCAGCACAGAGGCACAGTGCAGCCCCAGCCAGGCCAACACCACGGGGGCTCGGGGCTCCACATCCCCCCAGGGTGACCTGGCCTGGCGGGATGGGAGCAGCAGCCCTGTTCCTCACTCCTCCTGCCCTGGGGTAGGGCAGGCAGAGGGGCTGGAGGAATGTGTGGATGCTACTCCTCCCAAACACCAACTGCTTCCAAATGAGTATCCGACTCCCTCTTCATGGATAAAGGGATCTGCTCCCCCATTCCCAGGTCTCTCCACTTCCAATCCCTTTTGTGCATTTTCCAAAGAGGGGTTGATCACATCCTGGCAGATGCTGGGAGCAGACGCCTAATGGAGGCCATCTGCCACATTTCACAGGGAAAATTATTCAAACTCACTAGGACTTTAATTTAATCAGCTGGCACTGAAGTGGGCACCGGGCATTCACGGGAGCAGGTGTGAGCACGGACCGACAGAGGAAAGAGTTTCACCCCCAGTCACCGCGCCGAGAACAGGAGCTCAGCAGCACCTCACACCGTCACAGAGGCACAACGCACACCAGCCTCGAGACACCGAGGAGCTCCTCCCTTGGGAAAGCTCCTCGAGTAGCCCCTGCATTTGGGAACTGCAGCACGGAGGAAGATTCATGGCAGGTGACACCAGAGCAGATGGGCCACTGGTTACCAGTAAGGAATCTGCTGGCCCTGCTGGCTGACACGTTCATCCCCATCCCTGCAGACCTGGAGAGCTGCTGAGCCACGGCCAGGGCAGGAGGAGTCACCCCTGGGAACATCACTCAGAGCGTGGAGCTCACCCAGTCCCCTCCCACCTGGATGAGACCGTCCCACCCTCGCCCCCCCAAAGGCTTCCCATATGTGAAGTGACAGATCGATTTACTGCAAAGAGGGGCAGTGCCAGCCTGGCACTGGGGGAAAGGGACAGGAGGAAAGGTGCCGTCTGTGCTGCATCCTCTGACACCTCTGCCTGACCCCGAGGGGAGGCAGCTCCCTGTGCCAGGGGCTCCCGGGAACCCCCAAGGAAAGACAAACACGTGCCTGTCAAAGAGAGAAGGCAAAGGCAGCCTGGCCGCTGCTCCAGACATCTGCAGAGATCTGGGATCTCTCCAAGCATGTGCTGTGTCTTCATTGCCTGTCACAAGCCATGGAGGACGTGTGGAAGCATCTGACCATGGCAGCCCCACACACCCAGCACGGGAGCCCTGCCAGGGACCGGGGGGGAAATGGCCCAAGTGCAACATGACCCGGGCAGGGAGGCAGGAGCAGAGGTCCTGGAAAAAGGTCACTGAAGTCCTCATCTGATCACCGTGAACAGAACCCACCTGCACTGGATGGAAGGACAAAGCCTCCAGCAACCCCCACCCAACCTGATTAAGAGGAAAATTCTTCCTGAGCCCAAATCCAGGGGCATATTTACATCCAAGCCACTCATTCTGTCACATCACGCAAACACAAGGCAGTTCTACTTTCTCACCTGTCAGATCACTTCCTCCCCGGTGTTACAGTGTGTCCAGACTCAACCACTAAAACACTCTCATCAAAGCTGAGCTGCACAGTGCTGACCCCACACAGCCACCACAAGACCCGTGGGCTGGGGGTGCCCCTGGCCCAGCTCCTGTCACATCACTTCCCTTCCACCACCTTCCATGGCCACTCCAACTGGCCACGGGCCTCCCAGGCAGTGGGAAGGAGCAAATGCAAGTTGTCTCATCCTTGGGAAACCACTGACCTGCCTGCACAGGACCTCTCCAAGGGCCATGGCCCAGCTTAGCTGGAAAATCCATGGAGCCCAAATGAAACTGGGCAGCAAGGGAAGGGGATAACTTGGCAGCTGCTCACATTTAGTTTGCACCTTCTTTGCCAGTATGGAAGGAAATAAACGACCTGTGAAGGGAACTGAGCACAGTGATTCATTACCCCCGATGTGTGATGATGGCTTAATTATTTTTCTAACTGGGGAGAGACGCTTTCTGACAGCAGGTGCAAATTAATTCTCCACTGTTTTTAGGAGTGATCGGCCCAGGACAAGTAGAAAACTGGAAAACCTAATTAAATCGGGAGCTAGGTGGAATAAGGGGAGCAGGGAGTTTGTTTGCATGGTGCTAAGGATCGCTGGGAAAGGCACGGGGCTCCCAGCAGGAAACTGGGGCTGTCTCTGGAGCCCCTTGCACCGGGACAGGCTTTAACAGTTTGGGGCAGGAGGTGCCGCAGCACGTGCTACCAACTGCTCAGGGATGGGGAAAACCAGGGCTGTTCCCAGGGAGAGGCTCCGACGGACAGGGAGGAGCAGGGCTGTCCCACTCTGCAGGTGCTGAGCAGAGGGGATGGTTCACAGGCTGTGATGTGCAGCACTGGGGCTCCCCAAGTCCTTCCAGGCTTCCCATCCCTCGAGGGCCACGGGACATCCCGTTACTGAGCCACCAGCACCCCACGGGCAGGGGAGCGAGCAAGGAGCCCGTCCCACTCCTGTGCAGGCAGGGCAGGGGCAGTCACCATCCCTGGAGGGGCAGTGCCCAGCCTCCCAGGCACGAGAGGAGCCAACACGGCTCTCCCAGCCCTGCTCCAGCCCTGGCACACGGTGCCACCACCGCCGGCTCCCCTGCACCGAGGTGTGGAAAATAACCAACACCTGAAGGGTTTTGCCACGGGGGGGAGCAGCCAGGGCTGATCCCGAGCTCCACAATGAGGGAAGGAAGAGTTTATGTTGAACGGTTGCCATGGAAACACCATCCATACTTTCCTGCAGCTCCGGAGCCGGGTCTCCCAGTACAGCCCCTGCTCAGCCCCAGTGCCCAGGCCAGGCTCTCCATCACCCCCTCCCTCCAACTGCAGCCTCCAGGGGCTTGAGCCCCTCTCCCATGGCCTCAGGGTGCTGAGCCAGCAGTGGCACCACGGGGCTACTCCCCAGCTGCATCCCAGAACACCTCCAGGGATTTTAAAGGGAAGGAGCATCTGAATCCCAGCTCAGATGACACAGAGCTAAAAATGGGGGAGTGCAGCAGCATCAGGAGGTTAAACGGGTGTCCTGGTCTCCCTGATAATCCTGTTGCTGCCTCTTGGCCCCACTCATCCCATCCCACCACCTGGGGGTCCCTCCCACCTCCCCCCAGTCTGTCTGAGCCTGCTGGGCTGCTCTGCCAGCCACCCCCCCAACACACCCACAATGCTGGGAAAAAGAACCCTAATTGCTTCTTGTTTTTCTGCTTCTCCCATCATTAAATCCCTTCTTCATCCCTAATAGTTTGGGATTCTGTGAAGGTTAATATGTTTCAGGTTCCACACAAGTACAGCTAATTAACAAACAGTCCCCTCAATTCCCTTTAATGCTACACATGGAATGCAATCGCTGCAATTACCTGCTTCCCAAAGCCATTACAAACCACAGAAAATTAGCTGGAACAGGTGATAAAAACCTTCTTTTATTAGTTCACGAAAGTAGCCGATCTCCAGGCAGCAGCTGCCCACCTCGCAGCTGGAAGGGGCCAGCACCCCCCGAGCAACCCAGCTGGGATCACCCTGGATCCCAGGGAGCCCTAAAACACCACCGAGTTCAGGTTCACCTTCCCTTGGGCACTCAAGCCCAGACTCACCACCTCAGACCTTGACACTAAGAGCCAACCATGTTCTTCTACTGATGAAAACGAGCCTGTAATTAAAGCAAAGCCCAGGGGGGGACCCAGGGGAGGGGGCAGAGCTCTAATCCTGAGGGACACCAGGACACCCTGATGCACAGGGTGAGGAGTGGAGCCAAACCCAGCACTGGCCCAGGGTCCTCAGGGCTGGTGTGTTGTCACCATCCTGAAGGAGAGTTGGGCCACAATCCCTAGGGACACACACAGAAATGGGCACAAGGAAAGGGGGAGAGTGTTCACATCCACTCCTGGAGGAAAAAGAGGAAGGGAAAGCCCTTATCTGCCTCCTCATCCTCCCAGAGGAAGAGCATCCTCTGCAGACTTGAGGAGAGGTCACAGACAAGCCCCCTTCACTCTCCACCTGGGAGCTGGGCTATTCCCACAGGAATCGGAGCACTCGCTTTCAAGCTCCTTCACGTCTGCTTTTGGGAGCCCCAGAGGGAGATACCCAGTGCCAGGGAATGCACTGAGCTCCCAGAAAATTGCTCCATTAGCCCTCGTTAAAAATCAGCACCTCTCAGAGGAGGTTCAGGTTCCAGCTCCCGGATCTCCTGCCGGTGCCTGTCAGAGGGAAGAGCTCTCCAGCATCAGCCTCCCCTCTGCTCCATCACTCCCATGAGCAGCGATACCTGGGCTTGCTCCAGAGCCCACGGCCCTGAGGAAGAGCCAGCTGCACCCCCAGCACCCAACAGGGCTGCCCCACAGCCTGCCAGGCAGGGAAAGGCAGCACGGGTGGAGCAGAGAGCACCGACACCCCTGTGCAGCAGGAGAACCAACCCCCCCGGGCTGTTCAGGGCAAACATCAGCTCAGCAGACACGGGGGACCCGGCACAGCCTTCCCAGGCATCCCCCCACTCCACGGGGGCTCGACCCCCAGCTCTCCCAGCACCAGCGTGACCACAGCTCTCCCAGGGGATCCGTGCTGCTGGGCCAGCCCAGAGGCAGGCGGGTGTCCAGGGCCAGTGGCAGCGTCACCATCCCACCCTGGAGGCAGCTGAACTCTGAGTGTCTCCGGCTGGGCTGCACCAGCTGCCTGCGTCCTGCAGCACAGCAGGATCCCAGTGGGATGCCAGCGGCCAGGGCAGGATGCCCAGGCAGGTGCCCGGCCCCGGGGGTCCTGCTCATCACACCCCACCCCAGAAGCGCCAGCCAGCCTCTCCACAGCCGCATCCTCTCCTCTCAGCACTCCTCCCCGAGTGCCAGAGCACCCTCCAGTGATGGGCTTCCCATGCAAGAGCCCCTTATAAATGTAAATTGGGAACAGCCTCACAGCACAGGAGGAAAATCACTGTAAACAAAATCGCAGTTGCCGTGGAAACCATTAAAAATAGATTCCCCATGCTCCCCCTTTTGTGCCGGGTATTATACAGCTGGGTTCCTTCATTCCGCATTATTATTACTTTTTAATTATGAATAATTTCCTCCCTTCTATAGGAAGATGGAGTAAAAAACAGAACTTTCCAAACAAGGGGCCTTTAGGATATGTTTCGATATGCAAATGAAGGCAAACAAGCACTCGGTGGTGTTTATGCCACAGGGCAGAAATCTTTCTACATTAACCCTTCTCGTGCCTTGTTCCCCATTTCCTCCCCTTTCCCCCAGACAGGAAGGCCAGTGCCCACGATCCCACGGGCAGCTGGATCCAGGATGAAGGGGAAGGGCAGATGTGGGGTAACACCTCAGCCAGCTGGGCACAGTGCTGCCCTGCCAGCCCTGCTGTGCTGCTCAGAGCCACTGCCGTGGTGCCCACAGCCCTCAGGCACCATGTGACAGAGCTGCTCTGTGGCAGGAGCAGCTCTCCATGCCCAGAAACACCGAGATCAGCACAACTCGTGCTGCCTCAGCCCTGGTGTGGAGCCCACAAGTGCTGGGGGAGCGCTGGGAGCAGAGAGATGGGGACACGCTGCCCCACGGGACAGAGCACAACGAGCCCCCATCTCACCAAGGGGTGACAGAAACCCCACTCAACACCCCCGTACTGTGGCACTGCCCTCTGACACAGGATTCATCCTCTGAGCAGAGGAAACGTTCAGAATTATTTGGAAAACGACGGCACCTGGGAAGATGGTCCCATTCCAGAGTCTGAGTCAGTGGCTATTTGCAGCCCTCGTCCACGGGAGAGGATGCTCCTGCCCCGGGCACACAGTCGGCCACCAGTGCCCCGCCGGGTGCCAGCTGTGGCCCTGGCAGCAGCAGCAGGGCACAGGCAGCTCCTGCCCACGTCCCCCAGCACGTGGGGGCCAGGCTGGCCCCGGCCCACGGCCAGAGCCTCCTGTCCACACAAACCTCCTGCTGCCACCCCGGAGCAGATGGAGCAGCCTGGGAACCCTCCAGCACACGCTGAGCCCGTGTCCTGACAACGTGCTGGGGTCACACCCCCCGCCAGCCCCAGGGCCACTGCCCAGCCCAAAGCACCCAGGGACAGACAAACCGCCCATCCACAGTGACCCAGCCCAAGGCACAGAGCTGCACGAGCCAACACTGGTGTGTCACCGACACCCCCAGCTCATTGCATTCCCCCCAAGGTGTCCCCGGGTCTCTGATCTGAGAGGAGCACGACTTGCTTTGACTTTTGGAAAGTTTCTGCTGCCCCATCACACAGTGTGGGTAAATAATGCTGAGCAGCACGGTCTGGCCAAAGGGGTTACAGCACGGGCACAAAAAACAGGCTGGGAAACCCCACACAGGCCTGGATTTGGAGTTCAGATTTTCACAGTTAAGAAGAGAAAGTTTTCACTGGTTTCCTGCAGATACCAAATGGGGACAGGGCCAGAACGGAGCTGAGGGGAAAGGGCAGGGGTCTGACGTGAAGGCAACTTTAGCACCTTGCCACCTCCTTCTAAAAATCCCCAGGGAAAACAAGAGCCTTTCTCCACAGAGACAAGCCCTCCCAATTCCCATTTTAAGTGCTTTAGTGCTCCATGTCTCCCGTGTAACCCAAATTTCAACCTATCCCCAAGTACTGACACTGAATATTACAGCCCAGGGCTGGAAGGGCACTCAGACCCAGCAACAGCCGCCCTGGGACACGGGCTAAAGGCTCCAATCCTGTGTTCATCCCATTCAGTGCCTCCCTCCCAGACAGATATCCGGGTTTGATCCAGAGATGTCAAGCAATAGAGAATCCCCCACAGGCTTAAGCTGTTCCAGTGGTTAATTACCTTCCCTGATAAAAATATGCCCTTCGTTTCCAGTCAGAATTTGTCTTGCTGGAGCTTTCAGAGCCTGGATCTTGTTATGTCTTTTCCCTGCTAAATTAGAGCGCTCTGTACCCATAGATATCTCTTGATCACAGCCTAAAACAACCCACGTCGCAAAGCCACCTCTTAAACTTCTCTTGGATGAAAAGTTCAACCTACTTAGGCTCCGTCTCCCACAGCAGAGCAGATTTTCCAGCCCATGAACCATTTCTGTAGCGCTTTCCTGCACATTTCCCATGCCACCAGTGTTTTTCCAGCACAGACCCCAAGCATGGTCCCAGCATCCCAGTGACACTCCCACGACCCACGCTCCCTTTGTCACCCCCCAGCAGCCTTTCACCCCAACTATTAGTGGGGTACAGCCACAGTCACCCTAACGCAGAAGGGGACATTCAGCATCCTGCCCTGGTGCAGGGGGGTGACAGCCATGCAGGGAGGCTGCCTGCCCCCACTCCCCTCCAAGCAGGATGGTCCCCAAACCTCTGTGACTGTGCCAGCAAGCTGCACCCGGGCCAAAGGGACAGCTGACACCATTGTCACCCCACAGCACTGCTTCCTCCTGGCTCAGCAGGTCCCAGTCACGGGTTTGTCACCACCACTCCGGGCAAGGACACGGCTCCTCAGAGAGCAAAGATCCAAGTGCCTTAAAACTCCCCTGGGAGTTTGCCTTAGGGAGGGGTGGGCAGCAACCAGAACTGGGGAGACCCAGGGCAGGTACTGAGCACCCTAAACCCAGAGGCATTTGGTGTCCCCCACAGTGGTGCCACCCCAGAAGGTCACCGAGGTGCTCCATGGCACCCGAGCCCCCCCAGGCACACTGGGATGGGTCCCTTGCCATGGGGCTGCAGCTGGGAACAGGCAGGATAGCAGGATACCAGGGCAGAACCCTCACCCCAGAGCCCTGCACCCCAGGAACAGCCCAGCACCAGCTGCAACAGGACCAGTGTCTGCAAATGCACATGTCGAGTTCAACAAACCCAGGCAGCACCGGGACCGACACAGAGAGAAGATAAACCAGCAGATCCCCGGAATACTCACAGGCTGCCTGGCTCTCTCCTGTCAGTACATCCATCCAGCCAGCACAAACATCCAGTCAGAGCAGTCAGCAGAGCGAGGGAGGGAAGGTCTGTGCCGGGGTAATGCCCAGAAACCCGAAAAATCCTCCCCTGCTCCAGAGCAGCAGCAGCCTCCCTCCCTGGTGGCACGGGGGGCCCCAGCCCTGCATGCTCCCCACCAGGCAAGGTCCTGCTCCAGCCACAACTGCACCCGTATTTAATTCACAGCAATTACACTCACATTCTGCAAGACAAATACATTTTACAAGCCCTCAGTTAAATGTGGATAATTACGTCTGCCTGCACCAGGGGACGGCCCTGCCCAGGCTCAGGAGGAAGAATCACATCCCGATTCCACTAATGCTGTAAATTAGCAAGGAGCATCCCAATGGCAGCAGAGTAATTACCAGCTCCCACATCCCCCCTTCCTGTGGGCTGCTGCTCCTGCTCCCCCCACTCTGCCTCGTCCTCCCGCGCAGCACGGGTGTTCCCAGGCATATGCTGCTGTTAATGGGGCTTCTGTCACTTCAGCTGCTGGCAGAGATTATTTTATCTTGGGAACCCTCTCCCAGTGCCAGAGCCCAGGCTTTCAGCTCTAAATCATCCACAGGGGAACTCGCAGGTGCAGGGGAACACAAGATTGGAAGCATCGACTTTTCGGTTGCGCTTTGTGCCGCAAAGGCTGCGATGGCAGCAGGACAGAGTAGGGGGGGACCTACAGGACCAGCCCTGGCAGAGCCCAGGGAATGCACTCAAGTCCAGCAGGCACACAGGAGCACCGAGAAACAGAGAGGAAGAGGGGACAAAACCATCCAGAAGGGCAGAGAAGAACATCTGGTCCACAACAAGCACCAGGGCTGATGGAGGAGCCTCAAGGCCAGGGACAAGCTCCAGCCTTGCCAGGACACCCAACAGCAAACACCAGCTACACCACATGGTCTGCAAAAGGATGCTACACCTGAGCTCTGTTCAGCAGTCAGGTAAACTGAGGCAGGCAGCAGCAAAGGAAAAACAAAGAAGCCGCTGAGAGACCAAAACAAGCACAAAATTCCCTCCACGACCCCACTAACCTGTTCCATCTCCTCTCCACGCTGCTGCACTCACAGGATGAAAACAGAGCTGCAGAGTCCCCACTGGCAAACACCCTGTACTCTCCTTGGGGGGCTTTTATAGGGCACAAGCGCTGCCCCCACCCTCCCCAAGCCCTCGTTACTTCAACCACCTGCAGATGTGCCTGACGAGGGAGAAAGCCTTGGGCAGAGAATGAGGCAGCACCAGCACCTGTCAGCACTGCCAGGAGCCCTCCTGGGGTCCCGAGCCCCTCTGAAGGTGGCAAATAATGGAGCCAAGGGCTCCCAAGCCTGTCCCCAGGCAGGGATGTGCAGGGACCCAGCTGGGCTTGGCATGACCTCAAGCTGTGTTGCAGGGAGTCCCTGCTCCTCTCCCCACCTGCAGCTGCCACAGTAGAATAAAGATAAATAACAACACCAGAATGAAATTACCTCATTTTTCACATGGATGTGTCAAAGCCAACCTGTACAATCCAGCCCTGTGCGGTCCTGCAGTGCCACCACCTTCCCACGCTGGGCACAACCATCTCCCACCATTTCTCAGCCCCTCCAAACCTCAGGAGGTCCCAGATCGAGCTCTTCTCCTGGTGCACAGCTCCGTGACCCCTCAGGAGCTCCAAAACCAGGACCCAGGGGGACAGATGCAGTGTCCCTCACCTGGCTCCCCAGCATGTCAGACCCACTCAGTGCTGAGACACTTCAGACCTGTGTGTGAGCAGGGCTCGGGCTGGGGGGGCTGGGGGACACAGCACTCCAGTAAAATAACTGGTTCAACATGGACAGGAAGAGGAGAGCAGTGAGAACAGGGTGAGGGCTGCACACATCTCCAGCCCAGAACCCGCAGGGGCGACGGGACCCGAGGGCCACAGCAACGGCAGACTGCAAACCTGGATTCACCCCGCATGGCATGTGCATCCTCCACCTGTGCCACGTTACTGCTGGCAGCCCGTGCCCAGCCTGTGCTGTGGGAATGGAGCTGGGAGTGTTCCTGCTCTGGGCAGGGTGGCCATGCATCGGGCAGGCAGCACCAGCAGCTCCCGGTCACGCTCCACCGTGGGCTCTGCCATGGTGTGCCAGAGCATCACTGACCCTCCCACCCCGCTCCCACCCCGAGGAGAGGGGACACTGCTCCGTGGCTGGCATGGCAGGCGCGAGCAGACGGAGGCTCAGCACGGCTCCTGCCAGGGAAAGCTCATGCACTTTACCACTGCTGAGCGGCTTCTGTGTTCCTGAAATATCCTCTTCCCCTGGGCAACTTCATATGCGAGTCTTGGGACTTGCCGGAGCATTAAACTGACATCTAGGTCACGGTAAGGAATTGCTCAGCGCCTCCAGGAAAAAGGGTTTTCCTTCCACATCCCAGCGCCTCCTTCACCAGCTCAGGAGCGAGCACTTAACAGGGGTGACCACTTCTAGCCAAGAATGAAGGAGGCTGTGGGGGTGGAAAAGGGATTAAAACAATTTCTGAGACCTGGTCTAGAGATAAGCCGCCTTTTCTGGAGTCCTCTCAGCTCTTCATGGTTCCTGGAGCAGCAGCACCTCTGCAGGAAAAGACACTGGCAGGATTTAAAACCCAGGGAGCCTGGCTGGACACAGGCCAAGGCTGGCAAGCAGAGTCTCACCATGTTTAGCCGGGCAGATGCCGTGCCCCAGAACCACGGGTGATCCGTCCTGGCTGGTGACACCCACGACCTTGGTGGCAAACAGCACCCTGGCCAAGGGAGCCCCAGCCCTGCCTGCACCTCCTGGAGGCTCCATGGCAGCCCCTGAGTGCCACGTTTATCACAGGGGGCCTGGGGAGGGGCACGGAGGAGGGATGCATCCCGCTCCAGTGGCATGGAGTTTGCCTGGTGAAGTGTTCCAGTGGCTGCACAGCAGGAGTGGGCCCATGGTAGGTCATGGGAATAAGCCAGGAAAAGGGGGAGAGGAGCAATTGGCAGCAATTGGCTGAACATCCCGGCACTGATGGGGCCAGGGTGGGCTGGCTGGGTTTTGGGGGGCGAGCAGCAGAGAGAGGAGGGTGATAACAAGAGCCATGAGTGGTGCCAGATCCTGCACCCCGGCTGAGCCAGCGGCCTCCCCGTCACGGAGACAAAGTGTAACCACTCAAGCACATCATTGATTTTTAATAAAAGCAGGTAATGCTCTGGGAATCCAGCACTCAGCCCCGTTTGCCCTCCCCCGGTCGCCCCAGCTGCAGCTCACTCCCCCAATGGCTCTGCCCCAGAGCTGGGACCCCAGGGTCACCCTGGGACCCTCACACTGAACACTGGAAGCAGCACCAGCAGTGGGAAATGGGCAGACATGGGACACCCAGGCTGCGGGATGGGCAGGGGACAGACCAGGAGGGGTGTGACCACTCGGGGACAGGGATCTGTGGGACAGAGGGCTGGCCCTGCTCTCCTGGGGACAGCTCGGTGTTCGGCAGTGCCTGTCCCTCTCCCCGGCGTGTCACGATGATGGAGTGCCAGATGCAGGCACTGAAATGCTTTCATCAACTTAGCTACTTTTTATGAGAAATTTGTTGCAATCCCTTCCCTCTCCCCAGCTGCTGTCACCTTAACAGATGCCAGACCTGAAAGAATAATAATCCTGGCAGGAACCCTTGAACCAGAGTGAGCAGCATCCCAGGGGGAGGGCAAGAGTGGACAGAAAATTCATTTTTGCAGGAGCTCAGGTCCACTCAGAGCTGCCCCAGCCGGATGCTGCCCAGGCTGGGAGAGTCGCTGGTGCCCTCCTCTCCCTTCTTTGGGGAAACCTGCTCTGTGCAGATCTGCTGCCATGCACAGTGCCCTCTGCCACTCCCAGTATGCGGCTCCAGGGACACCCCAGACCCAGACAGGGATCTGATCCCCGTGCCAAGCCCCTGGGCACTGGCAGCAGCTGGAGCAGGAGGAGCCAGTGGGATGGGCAGCAGAGGCATCTGGGGTGGCTTCCCCTGCACTCGGCAGAGCCCCGGGAGCTGATCTGGGGATTCCCAAGGCTGCGAGTGCCAGACCTGCCCTCGTGCTGCCTTCTCCTGCGAGGAGCTGCTGCTCTGCGATGAGTCATCGCTGGAAGACGAATTCTATTTAAAGGACTTTATTCGCAGAAAATCGAGTTTTAATAACAGGGCATCAAACGAGCAGAAAATACCAAACTTCCAAGCGGAGCGAAGTTTCCGTGTGTTAATTTATACAGCACAGTCACCGCTCGGAGGAATGAAAACCATGCAGAGAGCTCCTCTCCCTGACAGCGCAGCAAAGGGAGCCCTGTCCTGCTCCCCAGAGCATTTCCCGGCCACGGAGAACAGGGATGGGGACAGGGACGGGGACGGGCACCCCGGCTGTGCCCGCTGCCCTTGGCAGGGCTGTGCCAGGGGCTCTGGCTCCCCGGCTGCCCTGCGCCACTGCCACGCTCCCAGGAGCCTTCGGGCTCTGCTTGGCTGCCGGTGGGAGGGCGGGAGGAGACAGCGTGGAGCTTGCTTTAAAAATAGATCAAACCCTCTGCTACGAAGCCATTTTATTAGAGCAGCACAAGCTGTCGGGCTGGTGACACCCCTGTGAGCACCCGGGGAAGTTTTCCCAGATGAATTTGAAAAGCAAGTGAGGGAAAGAACAACAAAGACGAAGCAGGGCTTGTTTTCCAACCAGGAAAAAAAGCAAGGGGGAGAAGCCTGTCTGCACTCAAGCCCCCTGCCCCATCCCCAGCCCACATCCATGTCCCCAGCCCACACACACCTCCCAGGCATCACCAGGTGCCCTGGGGCCAGTGCTGTGGCTCTCACACGAGGGTGAGGCTTTGGCTCAGCCCGAATCTACCCAATGGCTCCTCTGCACAATGTGGTGACTCCCGTGCCACACACTGTGCCCGGCTCTGGACAGGGCCAGCATCTCTTGTGAGGGGCAGAGGGAAGTGCCTCAGGTCTCCTGGAGCTGCAGCAGAGCTGTGGCTGAGCCTCACCACCCCCCTGAGGCTGCCCAGGATGGGGGTCCTGGGGCTCAGCAGGGCAGGGGTTTCAGCTCAAACCCAGCTCAGTCTCCCTGAGCAGGAGCTGCCAAGTGCCAAGGACAGGATCTGTCCCTGCAGGGCTCAGCAGCCATCCCAGGATCCCAGTATTGCCTTAGTGTGCACCACGACTGACTCACGGTTTTAAAAGGAAAACTGGGAAGAGGAGAGGGAAAGAGGAACACGTGGGAGCTCTCCCAAAAGCAGGAAAGCACTTTCCATCTAATTCACCTCTTGTCATTCAATCACCACCTCTCTGGCTTCCACAGCTGGGCAGAAGCCGAGTGCTGGGAAATCCACAGTGGGAATGGGGCACACTCGGTCCTGCTGGGAGCCGGGTCCTGTCCTGGGCACTGCACCAGAAAACTTCCACCCGCAAGGAGCCGGTTCCCTGAGCTGGTTCCCTCCACAGCAGCTCACAGAGAGGAGAGGGATGAAGGAACAGGGATGAGGAAAGAGGGATGAGGGATGAAGAATGAGGGATGGTAACTCACTGGTGCCCAGTCTGTGGGACAGAGCAGAGGAACAGGAAGTGAAGCTACAGGCTCCACAGCAGGAGCAAAACTCAAAACACCCTGTGAGTTCAAACCAGAGGAACAAGGAAACCTCCATCCCAGAAACCCCCCAGAACTGTCCCAACACATTGTGTCAGGCTGTGATGGGTCATAGTGCTGGGAAGCACAGGACAGAGGCAGGAGGAGTTGGGGTAGGGAGAGACCCCCCCAGAAACCCCATCATGCAGAACAGGAGCTCAGTGAAAACCAAGGTGGAAATATATGACAAACAGGTAAGATCTGCCCATACCTAATGCAGCTCATGCAACATGTGAGTTGGGAATGCAAGGGGCTGGATCAGCAGCATCCCAGTGGGATGGGGCAGGAGGAGGGGTCAGCCCAGAGGGGGTTGGCAGACACTGAGACCAGAGCCAGCAAGCAGCACCAAGTCCAAACCACTGAACACCAGGACCACGTGGGAGCATCTGCTCCAACCTGGGAACCACATGGAGACACTTCTTGGTGCATTACTCAGCCATGGGCTGACTGTGAGTCACCAGCTCCGGCATCTGGGAAGAGAGTGAGTGTGAGCGTGCAGTGTGAGTGTGCTCAGCCTGCCTGGCACTGGGAGCTCCAGGGAAAGGCATCTGTGTCTGTGCCACCACGCCGTGCTCGGCTTGGATCTGTGCTGTGGCATGACCCTGCCTGGGAAGGTCAAGCTGGGGGAGCAGGGAGAGCTGCCAGGGGATGGGGAGCTGCTCTAGGAGCCAACGGAAGGACAGGAGAGAGGAGCTGGTCCGTGCCCAACCAAGACTTCTCTATAAATACACAAGGAATGGGCACTGGGAGGAGCTGGTCAGGGTAAAGGATGATGGTGGCACAAGAATAAATGGGTAAAAAAGGCTCAGATAAATGGAGGCAGGAGGAAATGGGGAAGGACAGGCACCACGTGAGGAAAGGGGATGCTGTGAGATTGCCTGGACAGTGGGATAAGGCTTTGGGGCTCTAGGCCTCTTCCTAAAACACACCTTTAAAACACCACACAGATGTTTCACTGCTTCCAACCTGGAACTGAAAAGTGATGCCCAAAGCAGAGCAGCCCTTGTCCCCATGAGCAGCGACCACCCGCTGCAGGGAGCAGGCAGAGGACAGGAGGTTGGCCCACGGACACCTGCTGGTCACTACACTGGAGCCTCTTCCCACTGCATCCCTAGAAAATCGAGTGCTGCTGCTCCCTGCTCTGTCCAGACCACTCCCCTAACTCCGTGCAGCAATCCAGGCTGCCGATCAGATGGAAAGTCTCCATCCCATAATAAACAGAGCGTACTATTTATAAACCTGAAAACGTCTTTATTATTATTATTATTATTATTTTCCCCCAGAAAAAAAAAACAACATAATAAACCCCCCCTGTACACTGCTGTTAAACACACCCCAGCACGGCCCCGCAGGTCCGCGGTGCCGGTGCCGCTTCCCCAGGCAGTGCCCAGCGGAACAGATGGCAGCGTGGGCGTTAGGTACCAGCCTCCTGGCAATCCGAACATCTGTTACCGTTAGAAAATGCTAATTGCCATCAATCAGGACAGCACCTACCCACATTTACATGCGAGCACAAAAAAATTACGTCTAAATTTCTCCGAGTGCAACACTTGCCGCATGTTAAGTAACCGGAGCCGCTCGGGTGCCGCGCGGCGGCCCTGGCACCACCGGCACGGCGGGCGATGCGCCACAGCTGAGCGCCCAGCAGCGCCTGGCCCCCCCCGGCAGGACCCGTGGCACAAGGGGCACGGCCCCCCGGGGCTCATCCCACCCTGCCCCATCCCCGAGGAGGAACCCCCCGGCTGCAGCCGCCCCCATCTCCTGCCACCAGCGCGGGGCAGCCCGGGAGGACAGTGCCCTGTCACCATCCCTCCTCAGGGTACCCACATCCTGCCCTCTGCACGACGCTCCCGCCTCACCAGGACATGCCAGACACAGCGGGAGCCCTTTGCCCCCAACTTGCTCCCTCTGATGACTCCAGAGCAATCTGGGGTCCTGCACCCTGTCCTGCTGCGCTCAGAGACCCACAATACCCCCACACCCTCTGCTGCTCCCCTTGCCCTGCCACACGTCACATCCCAGCTTGGAGCAGCCCCCAGGAAGGGGACAACATCCCACCCCACAGAAATTCACCACAGACCACCTGAATCCGGCTGGGAACTGCCTGGCCCCAGCTGCTCTTGTGGTCCATGCAACAGAAACGAGACCCTCTCCATCCCCAGAGAGCACAGAACAGACAGGAGCACAACCAACCCCACCGCGGTTCATCGGGCCACGTCACAGGGCACTGGCCCCCAAGTGAGATGGCAACGAGGACAATTCCTGCTCAGAAAAAGCAAAGGCACAAATCCCGGACAGTGAACTCGGACACAAAGTCGAGGCGGAGAAGAACGAAAACAAGAAACCTGGAGCACGGTGATCCCCGAGCCACGGCCCCCTCCGCAGCTGTCCCACGGGATGCTCCTGTCCCACGGGATGCTCCGGCAGCCGGAGCCGCTGCGGCCGCTCCTCACCCCTCGGCTGCCGGGCCCCCGCCTCCCTCGCAGCCAGGAGCTGCGCCGGAATGCAAATGATGCTCCGGGAGAGTGCCAAGAGCTCCTTGTTCCTTCCCCAATTTAGGACACCTCTTGGTGCTGCAGCCCTCGGGAGCTGGCAGGAGGCTGCAAGGGTGCCAGAGGAGATGGAGCCTGCCCAGGGTGACTGTTGGACGGCGAAGCCGCATGTTGCGGTGCCCTCTTCCCCTCGCTTGGATCTGTTCCCTCAGGACCACAGTCCT
The DNA here is from genome assembly GCF_003984885.1 of Neopelma chrysocephalum. Lineage (NCBI taxonomy): Eukaryota > Metazoa > Chordata > Aves > Passeriformes > Pipridae > Neopelma > Neopelma chrysocephalum. Next base: position 11,667,973 of record NW_020897746.1, on the reverse strand, counting down.
GGATCGCAGCTCCAAGAGAAACTTCACATGGCAAAAGACTTTCTACCTGCTGCCCTCATGGACACGACCTGGACCTCTAGTGTGTCCCCACACACCAGGGCAATGGCAGGAGAGCTCTCCCCACACTTGGCCCCGCTGTGCTGACTGCAGGCACTGCTGCCTTGGCTCCCGGAGAAAACTCAGGCCCTTCCCAAAGAAGAGCACAAGGAGAGGGGAAGAGTGACCCCACTGCTGAAGCGAAGAGTCGGGGGCACAGGCTGGAGGAGCTGTCGGAGGCTCAGAATAACATCACTGGACACACCACACTCTTCCCCCAGCAAAGGGGAGCCAGGGATTGTGGTGCACATTGAACCTGCCTGCAGCCATCGCCTCAGGGCTGTCGGGCTCTGGCTCCATCCCCTGGCTTACCCCACGTTCCTCCCAGCCCTGGCTCCCTGACAGGCTCCCGCCAGCGCGAGCAGGTTGCGGCACCGCTGCCGCTTCCCGCGGCTCCCACCGTTACTCAGCAGCCGAGGGAACTGCTCGGAGCTGCAAGGTCACTCAAAAACACCATCTGTCCAAGCACCACTCCTCGCCTTGGGGAGAGCAGCAGAGAAAATATCCCGATGTGCTGAAGGCCACTGTCCCCCTCCCTGCTGCCCCGCTGCACCTCGCGGTGCTCGCTCAGCCTCGGCTCAGCGAGGGGGAAACCACGGCACCAGTGCCTGGGGGAACACCCCAAGGGCTGGGGCAGCCCCCCACACCCTCCACACCACGAGGGCACCCAAGGCTCCAGGAGCCGATGGGGAACCCTCTGAGTGCTTGTCATGGGGTGATGCCTTTGGTGTTGAGGAGAGACTCCCTGTGCTGGCCAGAGCCACTGCCAGCTCCCTGACCCCTGGCTGGCAGTGCCATGGAGGGGGGGCAATGGGGGTGCAGTGCTGGGAGTAACAGTGAGGGTGCAGCTTACCTTGCATGGGGGCAACAAGCCACGGGAGCGCCCCAACACCCCCAGAAATTGCCAGCTCCAGGTGCCCTCCCCCAGCGCTGCCTGGGGACTATTTCTGGCGAGCTGAAGTCACTGGCACTTGGGCTCTGAAGTCACATTCGTCTCTGCTTGTGCTACTTCTCCTGCACCTCAAAGTGTCACAACACAGCACTATCTCTGTCGAGGTGGTTGGCCCCTCGTGCCGTGCCCCAGATGCTCCTGTGTCTCTGCTCACAGCCAGGACAGCACAGCACAGGGCTGCAGCACTGAGGGACTCACACCCGGCCCCGACAGTAAATAAATGTTTCATTTGAGCTCATTTACAAACCCAACCCTGCGGAGCAAGCCCAGGGCTTGGTGGAACATCCCTCTACTCGGGGCAGGGGCAGTGCCCGGCTGTGCCCCTCATCCCTGGGCATCCCAGCAGCTCCTTCCCACACTCACTCAACCCCCCGTGGCTCCATCCCACCTCTGCGTGGTCCCCGGCTGTTGTGCTGATGGCAGGGGTGGGCACTGCCCCCAGGGCTGCCCCGCAGTGGGGTTCCCTGCACCCCAGTGGCCCCAGCACCCTTAGCCAGGCTGGCCCCGTGGCCCCGCAGTGAGTCCTGCTGTGCACAGGATCCCTTCCATATGGGAGCAGCCAGCGGAACTGCCAGCTCCCAGCTCCAGCCGCTACATCTGGAAACTCTTCTCACCCTTAATTGTTCCTAATGCCTTAACATGCCGAGTGACTAATAAGACACTAATTGGGCAGCGTTAGCAGTGAGCGGAGCAGGAGCACGCTGGCAGTGCCCTCCATGCTGAGCCACCGGCTCCCAGCGCTGCCAGTGCCACAAATCCCCACAAACCCCAGTGCCTTCCCCTGCTCGGCCTTCCGGGGGCAGCGGGAAACCCGCCCCAGCAGCAGGGAGCACGAAATGCCACCTCTTTTAGCTCCATCTCACGGTCCCTGTGCCCCAGGAGCCGGTGGAGGGAGGGCACGAGGCCCCCCCACCCAGCAGGGATGGCCCACACGCTGTCACCCCTTGAGCAGAAAGGCACCAGCTGCCCATCGCCCCATCGCTCCCCATCGCTGGCACTGCTCGGGGCTGCTGAGTCCTCGTGCCACCCTGCTGCCTCTGGTCACATACGGGCACTGCCAGGATGGGCTTGTGCTTGGCACTGCCCACACTGAGCCCAGGCGAGAAGACAAAAGTGATGAACAGCGGCGGGAATGAACCTGCTCCAGGTGATTTAGGGCAGCCGGGGCAGGAAACGGCTGCACTGGGGACCCTCCCGTGCCCCAGAGAGAACAGGGGTGACAGCCCCCCACTGCTGGGGCTGCCTGCTCTCCCTGGGGGCTCCCACGGGGCTGCCAGCCCTGCCTGCACATCCGCTGGCAGCACCACGCTCGCCAGAGCTGCTCGACAGTGGGAAAGAGGCACAAATCTTGTTACACACTGGCTAAGCCTCCCTGGGCATGTTTTCTATAAATCTCCTGGAATTTATTATATGATAACTAGCCTGGAAAAGCTAAATTAAATCCACAGCCAAGAAACTGACTTTCAAGTGTGACCTAATTTAGTTGCTGGGAGGGGAGGGCTGGAGGGGGATCCCGGTGCCAGTCGTTCCCGGGATGACCTCCCGGTGCAGCCGCACACCCCCGTCCTCCTCCTCACCGTGACTTTGGGGACGGAGCTGTGCAGCCTTTCATGTCTGAGCGGATCTCACACTCCCACTCTCTAGAACAAAAGCGCCTCAAGGGCTCCCCTGTCAGATGTTTTCCATTGCTCATCTCCAAGTCTTCCTTGAAGGAGCACTCTCCTCCCGGGGGGTGCTCTGGCAGGTTTGGGAATGATGGGGAGAGTCGCCGCAGGGGCTCTGCATTGGCATGTTCCTCCCTGCTCTGGGCTGCTCCTCACCAGCCCAGTGAGCCCGAGCTTGGCACCAGCACCCGC
>NW_020897746.1:11634508-11665059 GCF_003984885.1 Neopelma chrysocephalum | reverse complement strand
GCACTGGCAGAGCTGCATGTGGGAAGCTTGCATAATAGTGCCAGCCCACACTACGCCTGCTCCTTCCCAGCATGATCAGCCCCTTGCTTTCATGAGCAATAACATCCACCCAAAGTTTTCTAAAAGACAAAAAAAAAAAAGAGCTTCAAGGTGATGCACGGAGCTCAGCTGCCTTTGCTGCCTCTGAACTGATGAATGCAGCTGGGGAATCCATCTGCACAGCCTCTCTAATCCCCGCTCCGGACAACCTGTGCCCCAGGGTGACGAGGAGCCTCAAACTCTCACTCCCATTTCATGATTCCCGAGCAGGCACTGCAAGGGGGGCACACACAACCACCCCCGCTGGAGCCAGACAGGGATGCACAGCTCCAGGGCACTCACACCTGCCCGGGCACTCCCCTTGGCTCATGCCAGTGGGAGAAGAGCAGTCCCACCTCTGGGGGTCCCCTCAGTGCAGCAGTCAGGGGGGAGGGCACTGGGAGACACGTGCAGTGGCAGAACAACCCCGAGCAGAGCCCAGTCCCTGGTCATGGCAGGTGCCCCAGCGCTGCTGCAGCCACTCTGAGCACCCGCTGTGCCCCTGGGTACTTGCAGCGCTGGGAAGAAACGGGGAGGATGCCTCATCTGGAGGAGAGAATCCTGCTGCCTTCCAGAAGTTTAAATTTTAACTCCTCCTCAGGCTGGTGAGAGCTCCCAGTGCGGGCTGGTGTCAGTGTGAGGGGGGTTCCAGTCCCTGTAACATGACCTGACGGGGCCGGGTTCAGCCCAGAGCACAGAGCTGCGCACGCAGCCCCGAGGGGGGTTTGCAGCACGGTCGGGGCCAGAAGCCGGTTCTTGGCGGGTCCAGCCAGGCTGAGACGTGCAGGGCTGTGCGTGCACCGTGGGCACACAGCTCCCCTGCCCCTGCTGGGGGACCACCAGGGTCCCACACGCTCTGGGACCTCCGTGCTCCTGCAGTGAGCAGGAGGGAGAGGGCTGGGGCTGATCCCTAGGCAGGACCAGACCCCCTCACCCCACATCCCACGAGGCCCAAAGCAGGAACGCCTTCTCCTTGTGATGCTCCCCTTTTCCAGGTCATCACTCAAGAGTCTGGGCCCACAGGATCTGTACCCAGTGCCAGTGCAAAGCACCTGGTGGGCTGATTGTGGGCTGTTGCCCCAGGCACAGCCGTGGGAAGCAGCAGCTTCATCCTCAACCGAAAAATACCTCCGTGCCCTCCCCTACGTGGACTGCTGGGTGGGAACAACGTACCTGAAGACCAAGAGCAGGTGCCTCAGGCGCAGTGGAGGGCAGGAGCTCACACTCGTGTTCGCCCCTCGGAGCCGTCAGGAGGAGCCGTTGGGGTCTCACAGCAGCAGCTTCTCAGCCTGAAAGAGAGAGGGAGAGGCTCCAGTCCCGTCCCTGTGTAGGCACCACCACTAATAACGGAGGAGGACGTGGCAGAGCTCGGCGCCTCAGAACACCACGGCTCCAGGGACTCACACACGCTTGGCCCACTCCTTCAAACAGCACAATTATCTCGTGGCTGGGGGGCAGCTCTGGAGCAGCCCCTAACATGTGCAGAGGCAGGACCCTGCCCACTGGTAAAGCCCCCCAGGAGGGGGGAGCATGGCCCTGGAGAATGGGGTTTGGCTGCACAGGGCGCACGGGGAGTCCCCAGCTCAGGATCCCCAGCGGGACACATCCCGGTCTCTGCACTGATGCAGGATGCTGAGGCTGGTCCTGCCTCCCCAGAAGCACCAGCCCTAGCCTCAGATGAGCACCTGGCACGGAGACAAGGAAAGGCAAAGACTTCCTAAGGGAAAAAACACCTGTTCCCCCAAAAGGCTCCCTGGAGCCTGCCCAGAGCCCCACATGGACTTTTCTCCAACCCAGGTTGAACAGGAAACAATTTAACAGCTTGTCCCCTATTTTAACGGGACTTTTTCCCTGTTCCCCTGGGCAGACCATCCTTCCCAGCACAGAGAGGTGACGTCCCCCCTGCACTCCAGCCAGGCAGCCCCCCTGCCCGCCGTGAGTTCGACGCCTGCACCGTGCGGCGGGATGGGCTCGGAGCACCGGGAGCTGAGATTTATCCCCTCAGCAGAACAGGGGCAGAGGCCGGGAGATAAGTCACAGCAGAGCTGCGGGAGCGGCGCTCAAGGTCCTCCAAGGTTGGCTCATTAAAAACCGAGGAGAAGACGAAGGAAAAATCTGCCCGCAGTGGTGTGGCTGCAAATCCCCCTCCTGCTGCCAAAGCAGCCACGGCCAAGAGGGAGGTGGGAAGGGAGTCAGGACCCCCAGGCCATTTCTGCAGCAATCCCCAGGGCAGCCTGCTGGCCTGGACCCTGTGAAGCCACCAGTGTTCCCCAAACACCATCCCAGTACATCCCAATAACCACAGCAGCACAGGGCCCGGACAAGGATATGCTTCCCAGCAGCACAGGAGCAGAGAGCCAGTAAGGAGCCAAGGGCAACCCACAGAGCTGTTCAGACGCTGGCCCCAGGACCAGCTGGAGCTGCACACACTGGGACTGGCACCAGCAGTCACCCGGCATGCCAAGCCCACTGCTCAGAGTGGGCACCATCCCCACGACAGGCACCATAACCAGTTTGGGGACAGACCAAAGAAAACCCATAGAGATGCAGTGAACATCACAGGCACTCCCAGCCTCCCCAGACTTGCTGGAATTCCCCTCCTGTCTCATTAGTCCTGCTCATTAGGGTCTGCTCCTGATCAGCAGGCAGAGCCAGAGCTCAGTGCAGCATCACGCTCACCAGCCCCTCCATCCCAGCCCCTTTAATGCTGGTCTGTCACAGCCGGTCCCCTAAGGCCCCCTTGGTGTCCCCAACTCCCCTGTTGGTTGTCCCCTAACACCCCCTTGGCTGTCCCCTCCAGCAGACACTGCCAGCAGCCTCTCTTCCCTCTGCCCTGGGTGGTTTGTGTGTGACCAGGAACCGCAGCCGAGCCGGGGGTTCAGTGGGGACTCACACTGTGGGGTTTGCCCAGGACTGAACCACCCCTGCACGTGCAGCGAGCGCAGGACACGATAAACACTGGGAAAATCCAACAGCATCCCTGAAACAAGCTGAGCACAGCAGGATTTTTTTTCAGCACCTTCTATTTTCAAAAGCAAACCCACGTGCGTGCTGGGGATGGGGATGGCGCGTTCCCCACTGGTGCCGGGGGCCCAGCAGCATCCCTCACCTGCCAGCAGCATCCCTCACCATTGGCAGCATCCCTGCAGCACCCCCCCTGCAGGGAAAGCGATCCAGCCCCAGGAGGGATGGGAAAGTAGATTGCAGAGCCCCATGGGGCATCTCCCCCAGGAGCCACCGGGCTTTTACTACACACTAAACAACAGCGATTAGATCGACAAGCCAACCCCTGGAAGGCTGAGCGGTTTTATCAAAGCCAGCAGCACCCCAGGGAGGAGATGGAGAGATGATGCAGCTGCCCACAGCATCTGCAGTCCCAAGGCCAGCCCGGCGGCTGCTGCAGGGGGAGGCAGGACCAGGGCTGTACCTGCTCATTTTCGGGAGGCTGAGCCCCCGCCACTGCCCCTGCACTCCCACGAGGACGCCGGTCCCTGGTCCCAGCCCAGCACATTCTGCCAGACCCCACCATGGCAATGGGGTGGCACAGAAATGCCCCTCAGCAGGGCAGGGCTGGGGGTGCAGTGGGTGCCCACAGTGGTTTTCCCTGGATTGCAGAGGAGGGGGGAGAGGAATTTTCTTTCAGCAGCAAACTCACTGAAGCAGCACTTGGTGCCTGTGCAGCCTGAGATACAGCTCCTGCTCCAGCCCAACCAGGAGCTATTTCCCACTTATCTCTGCCGTGGCTGATATCTGTGCAGCAGAACACGGCGCTTGGTAATAGGATTTTGATGCTAAACAGAAGATGTTTTTTCCCTGGGTCTCACTTACGTCACACCTGGAGGTATCCATGGCCATGGAGGTGACACAGAGGAAGGCTAAAGAGTTTCAACTCTTGCGCTGAGGGAGCAGCTTCTCCTTTAGCTGCAAAACAGCAGAATTTCAGTGATCTAATATTAGCTGCCCGCGTCGTGCCCCCATCCCAGCGCAGCCGTGGGAAGAGGAGGGAGGAGAGCACGGCCCCGCTACTGCAGCCCAGCTGATCCCCCTGGGGATGCGCCTGCACCCCACGGGCACCATCCACTCCCCGTGGGCATCACCCGCTCCCAGTGCTTCCCCAGCCCCGGGCACTGCTGTCAACTGCATCCCGTGCCACGGGGACCACCCACACACCACAGCAGCAGCGGCACGAAGCCAGGCCTGGGTGGTGCAGCCGCGCTCACAGCTGCCTCAGGGAAAGGGGAGGAAGGCTTGTCACCTCCCTGCCACCCTCCTCCCTAAGCTGAGTGAAAGGAAGGTCCCACGCACCCCCCGGCTGCTGAAGACTGGGAAAGTCTCTGCCTGCCACAGACAAAACTGAAGCGATGGGAACCACCCCCGCCGGGCACAGGTGACATCTCACCCGGGGGAAAACGCTGCCGGCGCGGTGGCAGGGCTGGCACTGCTCCCTCGGGGCTGGCACTGCTCCCACCCCACAAACCGGGGGGCGAAGGGCACCGGCAGAAAAGCCACAGGCTGGTGGTGCTGGGAGGGTCTGGCCAAGGCCAAGGTCAGTGTGTCGGGCCGGACTCCAGCACGCTTGGCCAGGCTGACCACGGCCGTGCCAAGAGGTGCTCCCGGGGCACACAGTGGTTGTGGGGTGGACACTGACCACAGGGTCCCACACCACCACAGCGAGCAGCTCCAGCCCTGGCAGCGATGGTGCCCAGGGAAGCAGGTGCCCAGGGAAGCAGGTGCCCAGGCCAGTGCCCAGGCCAGTGCCCAGGCCAGCCCCGCTCCAGCTGACCCGAGGAGCGCCCCAGCACCGCGGGGAGGGAAGCACAGCACGTGCAGGCAAGCACAGCACTGGCACGGCCATGCCACCACTGGCCCCATCCCACCACTGACCCCATCCCACAGGGACTGTGTGTGGGCAGCATATGCCCCAGAGCCAGGGCAAGATGGGCAGCCCCTGCAGCAGGGACAGGGGTGCCAGCAGCCAGGCCAGCCCCCCCTGTGGGGACAGAGATGCCAGGAGCCAGGCCAGCCCCCGCTGTGGGGACAGGGATCCCAGGAGCCGGTCGCAGTCTGTTTTCCTGCACAAGTGCATTAAGCATTCCACACAGCACTTTTGCTGTAAATCACTTCCTATTCAGGCTCACTGCTGAGGGTCTCTGAAGGTCGATTTTCCATGGTTATGACAACAAAAACTAAAATTGGGTCAAACCTGAAAGGTATTATCTTCCTCCAAGCTGCTAAATGCACAATAGTAATGAGGTTGGTTAAGCAGTTCACCCCCAGCCCGCATTATTTGCTCTGAAGATGTATTAACCAGTTAAATGAGCGTGATAAGGCAGCTCTGCTCGTTCCTCCCACCAGTCGCACGGCAGATCTGAGGTTCTGGGTCTCTGCATTCTGGTTAATAACCGGGACCGCAGCCCCGACGACAAAGGCAGCCGCGCCGCAGCGCCCGGGGCCAGGCTGTGCCCGGCCTGACCCGCGGGGACACAAAGGCAACTTTAAAGGCATCCAGCGGCTCAGAGCCATTGGAAAAAATAATTATCCTTCCTCCTCCCCTTTTCTCTTTCTTCTTCTTAACGCTCTCCCCCATCCAACCTCCCGATGAAAGAAGGAGCCGCCGGCCGCCCCGGCAGAGGCGGTTCAGCAGCATCCCCGTGCCAGGATGGGGGATTATCCCTGGCAAACACATCCAGCTGACCCGGCTGCCACTGCTGGGCGTGGGACCAGGGGGGCAAAACCCACCCGACCACCTTGTGAGCATTGGAGGTCACCTCACAGTGGTACCCAAAAGGTGCTGCGTGCCCAGGGCAGAGCTCTCCACACGGACCTGCTGTAGGGGGTGCGGGGCTAAGGCTGCCCGGGGCACCCACCTCAGGAATCCACACCCCAGCTGGGCTGTGGGGCCGGTTGTGGGACACAAAAAACCATTTGTTTTTACAGGATTTCTGCTGTTTTTCCTAAAAAAAACACCCATTAATTTAAATATAACTGGTGTAAACAAGCACGACCCTAAAATCCACGGGCAGCTGTATGGAACGGGGGAGAGGGAAGGAGGGAGGGGAAACACTTTAATTAATCCCTAAAATGAATGAGATGGGAAAACCTGAACTGCAGGGAAAGCAGCTGGTGCTGCTGCAGGAAGGGGCTGCTTCACCTCCCAAAGGAGGAGGGACCCTGCCACCAGCCAGGGAGCACACGGAGGAAGAATGGAGAGAGCCTCGATGTGTCTCTCCCTGTGATCCAGCTGGGGCTTTGCCAGGAGGAAGTAGCTGCATGGAGAAATGCCAGCACTTTCTAGCACAGAAGGATGGATGAAGGTATCCCGAGGTGGGATCTGTGTTGGCAGAAGCTCTGGGACCAGCACTGTGGCCTCCAGGAGCCACCTCCTGTGTGATCAAAATACGGCTGTGAACGGTACCTCAGGACCAGGCGGGAGAGAGACCACAGACCAGATCCAAGGAGCAACAAGATGGGAAGAAAAGAGCTGGGGGCCTCAACCAGAGGCAACAGCGGATCCACACAGTGTAAGGGACAGCAGTGGACCCACAGTGGGCTCTTCCTCACTATTCCAGGCCACCCTGCCAGCAGCTGCTGCTCTGGGCAGTTCCCTGGGAGCAGCTATTTGAAATGCAAAGAAAGCTGGATGAACTGGAAAGACAAATTTGGTGCTTCTGGTCCAGAACTCCCAAGCATACATGGGATCCCTTGGGAGAACAGAGCAGAAAGATGAAACATCATGTGTGGAGCTTGGAGCAGGGGCTGCTCAGGGCACCGCAGGACACAGTGAGTGGGGACAGGCAGTGACACGTCCTGTGCCAGGGGTCATGGCAGAGGATGGACAGTACCAAAGGGCCAAAATGCTACCACACAGAGGATCCAAGAGGCAAGAGAGAGGAGACCTGCCCTGCCTGGCAGCAAAACCCCTGCTTTGCCCTGTTCTGCAGACTCCCCAGCTCCCACACTGATGGCTGGCACCACATTGTGCCCTGGCATATGGCAGGGAAAGGCCAAAACTAGCACAGCCACACAAGGTCCCTGCTGTCATTCCTGATTTTGGCAGCCTGCCTGCCACGGAACCCTGCCTGCACCCCTGCCTGCACCCCTGCCCTCTCCCTGCCTGCACACACACAGCGGGCTCCCAAGGCTCCAGCCACACCCATAAACTCCGTCCTGCTCCAGGAGTCCTTCGTCCCAAACCTGGAGAACAAATCAACACAACGTGGCTCCTCTTGGAGAAACACCGACCACCAGCACAGCTCCTCCCCAGGTCATCGGCTACTCTGGCAAACCAGGCCCATCCCCAGCTGTGGTGCCCAGCTCTGCCATGGCATTGGGAGGGCAGCCAGCCTGGCACGGCTCTCCGGGAAGCGTCAGCCCCTTGTCCCCTTACCTCAGTGCACCATCCATGATGCCATTCGAGGCTCCTCAGCAGTGAAGGTGCCAGGACGGGCGGGCAGGACGACGGCACCTCCAGGACCCACCCAAGCACCGGGACCGGCACGTGCCAGGCTCTGCCCCTCACCGGCCCTCCCGGCCACACCACAGCTCCCGGCGCTGCCTTCGGAGCCGCTGCCGCAGCGCACGCATCGTCCTCCCCCCTGCCCTTTCCAACGCCGCCGGGGATGGGAGGGAGCTAGAAATGCCAGGAGAAGCATTCCTTATTTCAAGAAGCCGGATCATCTGAAGACTGGCAGGAGCCCAGCGCCCGGTGAAACATCCCCAGATTTACGGCCAGCACGGCCCAAGAGACAGAAGAGCTTTAGTGAACCTGGTTTTAAGATCCCAGGGGAAAGCGACAGTGGAATCTGAGCGACCCAGGAACTCCACCTCTCTGTGGGGAAAACAAAAGCCACACAAGAAAGGAGCCCAAGAGAGGAGCCCGGCGGCCCCAGGGACTGCAGGGAGGGGGCTGCCAAGGGATGGGCTGCACCCCAGGACCAACGGGACACGCACTGAGACACCACATACAAGGACCAGGTGGCTGCTGGGACAGCAGAGCATCACTGCTGGAGCACCCTGCACTGCCTGCGGCACTGATCCAGCCTCCCCCTCCTCCTCCTCCAGGGCTTCTTCCTCTCCTTCCCCTCTTTGTCATTCCTCTCAGCTCACACCTCTTCTCTGCTCTCCTTCAGCTGCTCGCAGCAATAATCCAGGGCACTGACGCCCAGGCAGATTGCTCAGCGCGGCTCCAACGCTGCTGACCGGGGTTTTAATGACTCCCCCAGCTGCACTGGGGCCGGTCCCCACCTCCGCCAGCTGCCAGGCAGGCTCTCCCCACCACCCCTCCTCCAAAAAACACCTGCACCCTCCGCAGGGACGGGCGAGGAGCACCCACCACCTCCAGCTCAGCGGGGGCTCAGCCGGCGTCTGCTCTCGCCTTGCACCCGGGGCTCAGCCACCGCGGGCACCCACAGGGTCCTCTCAGCAGCCCCGGCCCCCCAGGGCTCCCCTGCCCCCCGGGCAAGGCAAGTGCAGCCAAGGACACCAATGCAGAGCCGGAGGGGCCGCAGGCTGATTGCACGGTGCATGTTCCTTGGGGACAGGGAAGGGACAACTGCGGTGTCGGTCACACAGTGCTGCTCAAAGTGTCACAGCACAGGCACAGACCAGGCAGGGACAGGACAGGGACCAGGCAGGGACAGGACAGGGACCAGGCAGGGACTCAACAGGTATTGGGGCTCTGCCTGCAGGATCCAGGCAGCACCCCGGGCTCCAGCTGCTCCATGCCAGCTCCTGGCACCGGCACCCTGCGAGGGATGGAGTGAGGGTCTGCTCCCCAGTGAGGAGGATGGGTACAGCAGGGACTGAGCCCCATCCCCAGAGCTGAGCTGCCCATGGGCAGCCAGGTAGGAACATGTTGCCTGGACCGGGGGACAGGCCAGCACCATGACTGGCCAGCCCTGCCATTGCCCCCCACAAGGCCACATCTAGATCCAGTGTCCAGCTTTGGGCCCCCCAGTGCAGGTGGGACTGATATACTGGAGTCTGGCAGAAGGCCACAGTGATGGTTGGAGGCTGGAGCGTGGGACAGAGATACAGTGGGAGGGAAGTGGGTGCTCAACCCGGAGAAAGGGAGGCTCAGGGACACCGGGGGTGGGGAGGAGTTATGGGGAGATCAGGGCCAGGGCAGGAAGCAGAGAGGGCAGTGGAGCTCCAGCTACAACATCCCACTTCCCAACCAATCCATCCATCTGTGCACATCAGCAAAGCAATTTTAGAGGCAAGCAGCAGCCACCATCCAGGAACCATAAAGTAAAGACAGTGCCAACAGCCTGCTGGTCCCCTGCCTGGCGTCACCCTGGACAGTGCCTGGCATCACCTCAGCCCCTGCCCCCATCTCCACGCCCAGCCCCAGCTCCAGCTGCAGGGAGCAGCAGATGAGCCGGGGGCACAGGGGGTGCCCCATGGCCCCCAGGCCCCCTGACCCCTCACCACCAGGCACAGCACTTGCTGCCAGGCTGCAGGTCCCCGTGTCCCGTCCTTTAATTAACATTCCACATGTAAAGTTGGATTGTAATTACTGCAACTGATTAACAGGCCGAAGGTAGCCCGTCTCCGAGGGAGCAGATTAGCCGTGGCTCTCTCGAGCTGCTACTCTCACCTCGGCACTGCCGGTGCATTTTAAGCAGGGCTCGATGCCCCTGCAGTCAGTGATTAATGGGTGAACTGGAGGAGGACACGGTGGCTCTGTCCCTGCTGCTCTGCTGGGGCAGGATGGACCCGGCTCCAGTGGCTGGGGGCTGGCAGCGGGGAGGATGCTGGATGTCGCGAGGTGATTCCCAGAGCCTCCTCTCCCCACTGTCCAGGCACCAGGCAGGGGACATAGGACACTATTCCCAGAAGCCAAGGCCCCTGTGGAGGGAGAAGAGCACACCACTCAAACCTTGCACTGTTCGGATGTGAAGACACGTGAGAACATCCCACATCCCCAGCTCGGCCCTTCCCCAGACCCTGTGCTGCCCACCTGCCAGGGCCCCGGGGTGTGCCAGGACCCTCCAGCCAGAGCCCACCGTGGCTCCACCATCCCAGGCAGGGAAGGCAATCAGCTGTAATTAACGGCTGCCGCGGGCAGAGCACAGCACAGGAACCTTCTTCACTTCTTTTCCCCAAGACCGCAAAATAAATTATCCTGCAAAGTTAGCAGAGGCTGAGCTATGGAAACAATTAAACAAAAATTAAATCTAATTCATTTATACTCGGAGCACAAAGTGGATAATGTGGGGGTTTTCTTTGCTCTCCTCTCTTTGCCTTGGTGTTACAGAGGACTATTATGGGAAATTAATCACGGGGAAAAGCAATGAACGTGATCTATCGGTCTTTAAAAGTGCACTGTAGTGATTATATAAAAATCTATTAGAGAGGCCAGGAAATAGCAGAGTGACACCATTTAAAAGGAAAAGGAGACAGGGCTGGTGGCAAAGGGATCGATTTCTTAAATGACGGATCCATGGCAGAGGGAGCGGGAGGAGGTCAGACCTGGGGTGGGCAGCGGTGCAGACCAGGACAAAGCCAGGCCCTGGGGCTTTGCATGGCTGAAGGGCACTGCAGCCCCACAAAGGCCATCCAACTGCAGGGAGGGCTGACCCCGTGGGGCTCCCACAGAGCACAGTGCCACGGTGCTGCTGGCACGGGCACAGGGATGGCTGTCCCGCACAGCTGCAGCATCCCATCACATCCCCCCTGGCACTGTCCCACCCGAGGGTCCCCAGGAAGGTGACCCCCATCACTAGCAATGATCAGGAGAGCAGACCCTCCCTGCCTGGCCCCCCCTGGCACACGCTGGGCTCCTTAACAGCGGCGATAAAACCTTCACCGAGGCAGATTCCACCATAAATCCCAGCCGGCAGCACGACCGGCTCCGGGCCAGTTTGAAGCTTTAACGACACCATCAATCCCTGAGGAGCCCAAGGCTGAAGCCCCAGCACGTGGCCAGGCAGGGGCTGAGCCTCCCAGGTGCCTGACTGGCCACACAGACAACCTGCACCGATGGGCAACTGGACCCTGAGATCAGCTCAGCTGGTCAGAACACGGTGTGCATAACACCAAGGGGTTGGGTTTGATCCCTGTATGGGCCACTCACTGATTTAAGAGCTGGGCTTGATGATGCTTCCAACTCCCTTGTGTCCCTTCCAACTCCGAATATTCTGTGATTCTGTGGATTCCACACTAATGGGCAATCCAACACCAAACCTCAGGCAATCCAACAACAACAGGCACTCCCACTCCGATGGGCAATTCCACACCAAGGGTAATCCCCCTCCTCTGCACTAGCCCGTGGCCACCACAGCCACCCAGTGCCATCACCCCATGGCCACCATTTATAAACTCCTCCAGTCCCACATTAGCGCAGGGAAATGCCTTTATGGGAATTTAATGGCAGTTTCTCCTCCCCACCAGGCATGTGAAAGCCAAACACACCGTGCTGCTTCCACTGCATCCTTTCAACAATTTGGAAAAATAAAAAAAGAGTGGAAAAAAAACCCCTTTGATCTCAGCAGCCCGTTTGTTTAGCCCATGCCGGGATTTAATTGAGAAGGGACGTCCTTGAATAAATGCAGAGATGTCCTCACTCCCCAGGAAGGCTGCTGTGAGTTGAACAATCCCCTGTATGAGGTTTTCTGCTCATCCAGGGATATTCTGGGACAATACAGCCCCGGGGCTGCTGCCGCATGTCACCCATCCATCACTGGGAATGCCGGTGGCGGGCAGGCTGCCGCGGCACAGAGAGCAGCGAGGGGGGCACCGGGCCCTGAGGGACAGTCAGGGACACGGCTCTGCCCCCAAACCCAGCACGGGGAGAAGAGGGAGGCCAGGAGGTGGGGCAGCCACGGACGCAGTGGGACAGGGACCGGGGCTGTGGGTGGGTCGTGGTGCCCCAAAGAAGTTGAGTTACGGCGCGACAGAAGGCGAGGGGCAGCCGGCCCACGAGAACTGGCGCTCGCACTCGGGGTGCCAGCACCGGCCCCTGGCAAACGCCTTCCCTGCTGCCAGGCTTGGCAGCAGCGGAGGAGCCACAGCAGAGAGCCCGCCAGCCCCGGCGGGGAGGTGGGCACCGCCGGCCGCAGCGGGCAGGTTCCTGCTCCTTTCCTCCCGGGCTGCGGACCCTGCCAGCGCTCAGCACCCCGGCATCCCTGGCCCTCCTCTGCCAGGTCGCTCCGGCCCAGCCGGGCTGCCCGCCGACACAAAGCCTCGTGCTGAGGAAGGGAACCGGCCCCGGGGATCCCCCGGTGCCGCGCACCTCCGAGGGGAACCGGAGAGGGGCAACGATGTAGGGAGGGGACCCTCGGCGGCACCACCGCACTCACAAATTTGGGTCTTTGTATCTTCTGCCCTGCCCAGCGCAGCCGGTGTCAGGCGCCGATCAGCATCATCCTCCTCCTCGTCCTCCTCCGCGCCGCCGCAGCCGCTTGGGTGTCTTTGCCGCAAGCCTCCCTTGCCAGGGAAGCGCCGCGCTATTTTAATCCGGCATCTCCCACCATCCCAGCGAGGCTGGCTGCGAGCGCAGCCCCGGGAGAGCTCTGCCCCGCGCCCCCGCACCCGCGCAGGGTGGAGGAACACCCCGAGGCCGCGCTCGGAGGAGTCAAGCTGGAGGCAGGAGGGGGCTGGCGGGCACCGAACCCGGGAGGGGGCTGCTTTTACCCTGGAAGGGAATTCGTGGCGATAAAGGCGAGCGCGGGGAGAGGACGACGCGGGAATTCCCAGCTCATTAAAGTGCTGGCATTTTCAGCAGTTACAGCAGCTCCTCTCCTCATCCGTTAAAGTCCTTGTCCTCTCCCTGCCCAGGGGACCTGCGCTCAGCTCTGCAGCCGCCCCGGCGCTGTCCCACCAGCCCTGCCACCGGCATGTGCCCGCGCAGGGCCGCGGGGATGCGGGGTGCCCGCGGGATCAAACGCGGGGATGCGGGTGGTGCCCGGCCCGGCTGCGCTGGGGAGCGCGGGGGCTGCGGGGGAAGGGGAGCGGGAGCGCTCTCAGCCCCTGGACTCGCTGGCTCCGGTGGCTAAAGGCGAGCTGATTAAAGCAATTAGGATTTTAAATAGTAACACAAGAGTGGCTCATCAGCGCTGAAGAGGCAGTCAACTGACAGGCTGAGGAGCCTATTTAGGGGATGTCGTTTGGCTGAGGATGCTCAGCGAGGCCCCCAAGGCTCCGTTGGAGAGAGGGCGCCGGCACAGGGGTGTCCCAGGGACCCCCACAGCCTCCCCGGCGCCCGCCCGGGCACACGGAGCATCCCGGCCAGGAGGTGACAAAGGGGACAGCCCCGTGCGCGCTGCCAGCGCTCCCCCCTGCCCTGCGGCCACAAGGACGTCGAGGAGCACCTGGCACAGCCCAGGAGCACCGGCACGGCCAAGGAGCGCCCGCTGCCTGCTCCTCCCTCTCCTTAAGCCTGTTTGTTCTCTCTAATAAAGGCTCCGGGAAGGGAACACGGAACGAATTTCGCAGTGTTTCCCAGGAGGCAGTGTCGTGCAGCAGCAGCTCAAAAGTAACAGATAAAGTGCCTTTTGCAACAGCTAAAGCCCCACACACACATTTTGTCTGCTTTGACTCAAGGCTGAGATGCTGGAGATTTAAGGCAGCCTGGTGGGAAATCCATCTGGTTTGGTGTATGCAGATCTCCAATCACAAAGGAATCTGGACTCACATACAGATGCAGGAGCAGCATAAACAGCCTTGAAACGCCTCGTACCCTCCCCGCTGCTCATTCCTCACACCTGGGTTTGCTCCTGGCTGTGCTGGGACAGCTGCAGGGCCCGGCCTGAGCACCTGCCGCGGGATGTGGGACAATGGGGGGACAACTGCAAGGAGCTTCCCAGTCCTGTCCCCATGGGCCCTGCAGCCCAGGACTGGGCTGCTGCTCCACCCTCACTCCTGCAGCTGCATCCCAGCAGGACGGCATCACTGCCGAGCAGCTCAACGTCCCCGGACTCCAGGGCTGGATCCACTCACTCTCAGATGGGGGAAAAAAGAAAAGGGTAGGAATGGGGAAGGGAGGGCAGGAGCTGCAGCCCAAGCACAAGCCTCTTGCTGACTTTCTTGTGAGCTCCGAGATGCCGTGGGAGGGAACTGGCACAGGCGCATTCCATTTATTTATAGGCATTTCTGTGGCACTCGATTAAACGCTGTGGTGGAGATATTGCAGCGTGAAGAGTATTTAGAGCTGTTTAACACCTCTTAGTCGGCAAAAGCCCATCTGATTCCCGCAGCGAATTGGGAAAGTGCACACAGCAAGGGCAAGAGCAAGGAAGATGCCCTCTCCCAGCCCCAGCTCCGCTCGGAAGAGAGATGGGATCTTGTGATCCTTGATGCACTTGGGGCAATGCATCCATGACCTCACATGATGCTCCACTGCTTCCAGGTCGGTAGCCAAGCGACCAGTGTTCTGCAGCAGGACACGCATCTGCACCCTGCCTGGCTCCCACAGAGATGCCCCCCTCCAGCTGCTGCAGGGGTGCTGATGGATGGCACAGTGCTGGTACGAGGTGCTGGCCAGCCCCAGCACCCACGGGCCCTGCCTGCACCATCCCCAGATCTCCAAGTCCTGCTAAAGGATGGGGCCTGCCCAGGGGAGGGCACAGGAGTTCCCGATGCTCAGGAGAGGCTTGCTCCCAGCCTTCCCTGGGTATCTATAACCACTCTGCAAAACCTCCCTGTGCCTTATCAGGATGGTGGAGGGCTGAGCCAGTAAATCTCCAGATCTCAGGAAAGCCGTTGGGGGAGAGAGTTCAAAGGAAAGGCTGCCAAGTGCACGCCAAGGTGAGCTCTAATTGCACTGCTGCAAATCTACCACTGGCACTTTCGCCCTTGGATTGCTTCACCCCCTGCTCCCCTCTGCTGCAGAGCTTGGCCTGCCCATCCCCGAGACACAGGGACGAGCCATGGGAGCACCCAGGGCACCAGCAGCCGGATGGCCACACCACTGCTCACCCGCAGCACGAGACACACACGAGCAAGGCTGAGACATGGGGCGATCACCAGCCCCTGGCCATGCCAGTGAAGCACCACCAGCTCCTCGAGAAGCAGATTCCCATGGGCTCTCCCACGTCATCCCCCAAGCAGCGGGCACCCTGAACCCACCAGCATCCCGGCAGTGCTGCTTTTGCTCGAGCTGAGCGTGTCCTGGCGCCTGGACAGGAGATGCCCTTTGCTCTGTGTGGCGATGGAGCCGTGGATCCCACCCACCAGGGTGCTGGGGGCAGGCTGGGGCCAGTGGACACGGGGTGCCAGGGCTCGCCCTGCCAGCTGCTCCCGCTCACCCAGCCCGTGTCGCTTGCAAATGGATGCAATTAAGTTGATACTGCAGCGGCCTGTAATTGCTGTTTCCTCAGCTTGGCAACACGACCCCGGAAACCCCCATTATACTAATCACTGTCACACGAACACAATCGCAGAACACATAAAAACCTGGTGTGCCTCGTGCTGAAATATAACCCCGCCGAAGGCTCTGCTGTGCCATAAATCTGCTCAGCACTTAACACTGCCGGCTAAATGGCCCCCGCTTAATTATAGCTCCATAAACAGGACTTTATAGCAGTATCAATACCGTCAAAAATCAATCCCGCTGATGGACAAAGGGACGGACTCGTGTCCTGCTGCCCCGGGGCTGGGCCACTGCTGCTCCCCACTGATCCCAGCTCGGGGGGGTCCCAGGGGGCTCAGCCTCACTCCTGCCCCATCCCGGCCACGCTCCCCTGGACACGGATCCCAATCAGCCTTGGCCTGGTGCTGCCACAGAGCCACAGCCAGGACATTAGCATGGCAACCCACACCCATCTCTGTCAATTATGCTCCAGTATTTGAGGTCTAACCAGCTTCAAATTGAATCAGGGCGAAATCATCAGTATAAAAAGCGCCCGCAACAGCCCTTCAATTCCAGCACTAGGAAAAAAAAAGTTCTACATCTCATAATGGCCTTCTACCCCGTAATGAACAGGAAAAATAAATTAGATTCCCAGCTAAGGGTATATTTATACAATTTCATTATGTGCCCATGAGCAAGTCTGGTTTTCACCAAGATAAAAATGAGCTCTCAGCAATGCTCGTGCTAAATAAATGGAGTGATTTAACAGCTTAACAAGGAGTGCAACGAAGGGGCTGCGGAACCATGGCAAAAACGGAAAATAAAAATAAAAAATATCCAAATGCTTGTGTTTCCTGCACTGCTGGGCCAGACCCGCTGGGGAGGCAGGAGACAGCAGTGCTGGGACTGCAGGCACATCCTGAGCAAGCACATCCCACCCCGCCGGGAGCAACTCCTGACTGCTTCATCTGCTGGTGCTCCACGTCCAAGTGATCCTTGGGAGCCAAAACCAAAAACCCAGTTCCCTCCTCGCCAGCTGCCGGCGGGTCCAGCTCGCTCCCGCGCTGCCACAGCATCGCCACGGGTGCCAGGGCCACGTGTGCTGGCTGCCCGCAGGAGCAGCGAGGATTCTTGTGGCAACTTTGGGGCTGAAAAGGGATATTTGCAGCCTGGAAGCTGTTCCCAGACTCTGAAAGGTTCAAGCCAAGCGTGGCTCCTCTCCCAGAGCTGCCGGGAAATTCCCAATTCCTCCCTCCCAGCAGAAGGCACCTCCTGGTACCCAATTCCCACCTCCCTTCCCGTGCTGCACTTGCAGCCCTTCTGCTGCCGGGGACTGCAGCACGTGTCCCCCACAATGGATCGCCCTCACACAGCTAGAAGGGACCCAGCTGGAGTTTGGAGGAGCTTCTCGCCCTTCCAAGGTTATCTGCTCCTGGTGAGGGCTCCTCCATCCCACCTTCTGCCTTCCCAGAAAGAGTGTGTCCGCTCCCTCCGGGCCCCATCCTGGGCCACACATCCATCTGGGCTCAGCACCGTGTGTCTGCTCCAGCACAGTGAGGCTGATCCCAAATCCATAACCCACACTTGAATAGCTCATCCAGTTAATGGCAGCGCTGCCAGCAGGCAAATCTGTCCTCTCAGCAGCAGCAAAGCCAGAGTGAAGCAGTTGCCTTTTTTTTTTTTTCTCCTTTTTAAATCAATTGTGAGGCCACATGGTCCATCAGAGGGATCTGGAGACCATAAGCCATCTCCAAGACGGAGCTGCTGCCTTGTCTGCCTATCACAGCTCTCCTGCCACAAGGTGACATTTCCCCCTCCATCCTCCATACCCCGGGGAGCCGGGAGGATTAATAGTTCAGCGGGGCTTTGGAAATATGTGTGCTGGGAGTTATGAGTCTGATTCATAACAGGAGTTCCCTCCCCTGCTACGGAGATTAATCACCGGTGCAAATGCAAACACCAGTTGGGCTCGACTGTCCCCAAACTGCGGCGCAGCTGGAGCAGAGCGGGGCTGAGCACACTGCCAGCTCCCCTGGGCCACTGCTGGGCCTTCACAACATCTGACATCGGAGCCCTTACCCCTGGGATTATGGAAAAATGAATGTGCTGTGGAAGAGATCGGTTCCAAGCGCCTCAGTGCTCCTGGAGCCTGCCCGTGCTGCCTCCTCCTGGGAGGAATTGTGGGGCAGCCCAAGCAGTGCTCCAGCCCAGAGGAGCTCAGCCCACATGGGCACAGACTGGTTACAGCTGATTCATCCCTAAACACCTTGATAAATGCAAGGAGAGCCCAAAACCAGCTCCAAGGAGCCATCCCGCTCCCCACGGGGCAGCTCCCAGGCATCCTGCCTGGATGCTCCTGCCCGCTGGGGAGCTGTGGCTGGAGAACACCCAAACCCAGCACTGCCCACCGTGCCCAGCCCCGTGGGCACCCATCAGTGACCCCAACACATTTCCGGAGGCTCTTGCCCTGAATGGACCCAAGTTCTTTCTGGTCAAACCAGCCCTCCCAACACCGTGCCCACCCCAGGACGGGATGGAGGATCTCTGTTCCCAAGGCGACAAGAACTGTCCCCATGATGCTCTGTCCTGGCTGCTCCGGAATTCCTTCCTTCTGTCCCTCTAACATAAATAACAGCCAGATCATTTTTATCACACCATTTTCCCAGCCCCAAGCAGAGCTGTTTCCCAGGCTGCCAGAATCCTTTACAACCCCCAAAGGATCAGCAAATGATTTTTCACTCTTCCCTTTCAATTGGAGAGAAGAGGGACCTCGGCTCAATTGCAATTAGAGCGAACTGCAGCTTGTAAGCAGTGAAAGCTCCCGTTCCACTGCGTGGCAGGAATGATCTAATCAGGCACCGGGTCAGATCACCAAAAAATAAATTCCTGCAGAGATGAGAACGGTTTGTACCTGCCCTGAGCTGAGCCAGGCACTGGCCCTGCAGGCCCCCATGCCCTGGAGCTCCCCAGGCAGGACCAGGGACTGTGGTGCTGGTGGAGGGGTCCCACTGCAGCACTGGCACCAGAAGGGAAAACTAATTTGCTGCCCCTGCTCTGCACCCCCAGCCTCCCTCTACCCCCTGATCTGCTCCTCACCCCGAGTCAAGGAGGCTGCAGGTTCAGTGGGGCAGGACGCTACAGATTAGATTGCATCTGTCTGGGTATAAATAATTTACTGCTTGATGGTCAGAGTGAATTTAATTAGTTCTTGTTCTCCTGATAGAATCAGCCCACCGCTGCTAAAGCATTTCACTCCGAATTAGCCTGAGAAGCACTAACAAGGCAGCGCTAAATTTACACACACGACATCCCCCACAGTCTCTGAAAATACAGCTCCTGGAGCAGGGAGCAGGAGCAGGGAGCAGGAGCAGGGAGCAGGAGCAGGGAGCAGGGAGCAGGAGCAGGGAGCAGTGCAGCCCCGCGGGCTGGGACAGGGGCAGCACGAAGGGCAAAGCCGGGCACAGCCTGGGCAAGGAGGAGTGCAGGGAAGGGGCATGGACGGGCACCAGAGCACCCTCTGCCTTTTGCTCTGCCCTTACTTCCAGTTCCCCAGGGATTTGGAGAGAGGGCAAGGGGATGGGGAGCTTGTGGGTAGCAGAGCTGTCGCTGCTGCCCGCCGAGTCCCCTCCTGCCTGGTAAGGGGCTCCCTGCCAGCTCAGTGCCTGCCTCACCCCCCCTCTCCCAGCTCCCGGGGTCATGCCAGGCCGCTGGCTGCTGGAATTGCTGCTCCAGCCTTGGAGAAGCACCAGTACACGTCAGCGCTCCGGGGGGACCGTGCCCGCTCACCTGGAAGGGACAGGAGAGGGGGGAACAGCGGGGGGGCTGCAGGAGATGGGCACCAGTCCCTGGGCAGTGCTGGGTCCCAGCAGCCCCCCAGCACTCGGCTGCACCCCCAGCCCCAACAACTCTGGCCCCTCCACGCTCAGCATCCTGTCCAAACACAGGCTGCACATTGGCCTCCTCTGAGATGGAACTGGGCAGTCCCGAGGGGTTTGGGCATCCCCCAAGGCACCCAAGGCAGCAGAAGGGTCCTCACCCCACTGGCTGCATCAGCACAGACTCAGGGCCACGGCTCGAGGTGCACACACATCACTGTGGGCTTGGCCCCCAAAACCTGCTGTGTCCCCCCACAGACCCCCATCCCTGCAACCTGTCAACACCCATCTCCCCTCTGCTCTGTAATTCCCATGAAACAGGCAACCACCCATTTTCCTGTGCTCTGGAATGAGCCCCCGAGCTCTCCTGGAAGGACGGAGCCGCTCTGCCCGCGATGCTTTACTGCTCCTGCCTCCCTGCTCTGACCTCCCCTGTCTCCAGCAGGATTTATGCTCTGCATTAGCAGTCTGCCCGAGCTGCCTCCAGTGGCACTGGGGCGAGGTGGCACCGCACTGACTGTGCCACACCGAGCCCCTCTGGAGACCCCAGACACCACCAAACAGCACCGAGTGCCACTTCCCTGGGCACTAATCCCTCCACAGACACAAACCCTGGGCGTTTCCACCCAAAAGTGACATTCTGGGGGTTTGGGCCAGCAGGGAAAGGCTGAGCAGGCAGCTCCAGCAGTGAGGATGCTCCAAATTGTGCCAGAGGGAACCTGCCTGGGGTAACCGTGTGGGGGACTGGCTGCTCGTGCTGATTTCTGCCTGGAGCAGAGGCAGCCCACCAGGGAATCCCCCCCAGCAGCTCGGCGGGGGGGGCTGGCACACAGAACAAACCAGCTTGTTTTCCCCTGTCACTGGCTCTGAGCCTCTAATACACCACGCTGCACCTCGCTCAATAAATCACCTGGAAAGGTGCAGTGGCCACAGCCACTGGCAGCTGTCAGGAGCCCACGGACAGAGGCCACGTCTCCCTTCGCCCTGGCTCACGACTGCTGGGCCACCAGAGCCACAGGCAGCACTCCTGGCAGTGCTGGGCACAGAGACATCCTCAGGATATGGGGGCACCCCCAGGGCACAGCAGAATGGGGGAGCAGAATCCCTCCCTCCCTCCCTCCATGAGCTCACCCTCTGCCCAAGTCGCTCTCCCCCCACGAGGCAGAGCCTGTACAATCTCGTCCTCTCCCCTATTTACACATAAGCTGGGCTGACAACTCCTCTTCATCACGGTGTCAGAGCCTTCCTCGGCAGCCATGCATCTCAAGCAGGACAGCACCATAAATATTGCATAGGAGGTGTTTCTAATCTAGTTACAGGCTCAGCCTCTCACGCTCTTCCATCAGGAAGCCTTGGATTGAAATTGAAGTGTATTAGTATAATTTTATCAGGTTTTATTAAGCCTGGGGTCTCACGTTTTTCATAGATAGTTTTAATTAAGTTTTAAGTCAAAGAACGCGGTTGCTCATATTTTACCTCGCTGTGGCACTTCAGGAGGAGGGAGTTAATCAGCACATACCCCAACTTCCCTTTGCCCAGGATGATGAACGGGAGGAAACTTTGCTGGTGAAGCACAACCTCCCTCCCTCCACAACCTCCCTCTGGTGCTCACAGCCCAGCCAACCCCCTGCCCAGCTTCAGCCTGTGCTCTCCTGCCCTCCCACGCCAGTTCCCACACAGGAACACACAAAGTGGGGAAGAGGAAAAGGTACCCGGAGACAGCTGGCACCGGGGGCTGCCCCCGGCTGTGCTCAGCAGCAGCAGCTGCCCCTGGCAGGGGGAGAGAAGGCAGCAACCCAGGAGCAGGTCCTGGCAGTGCTGGAGAGGCCCTGCCCAGGCTGCCAAGGGCTGGCTGCAGCACCGGGATGGACGGATGGACGGTCACCTCTCCCTCAGGGCAACCACGGGGCTCTGGGCTGAGCCATGTGCCGGAACCAGGGGCCTGGCCAGGATGGTTCCCTCCATCATGGGAAAAGGGAATCCCAGGCCTCAGCTGTGGGGGCTGCCCAAGCCCACAGCGGGCACCTCATGGGTGCAGCAGCCCCTCGGGGATGGCACAGCCCCTGGCAGCTGCCAGCTGCACAGTGGTGCTGCCAGGAGCATCACCAGCCCGGTGCACTTCTTTCTGCTGTGAAGAGCAGTTTGGGGACATAAACCTTGGGGTCTGTGCCCTCTGCCAGTGAAAGCAGCAGATGCCACCACAGCTGGCACCGCTGCTGCCCTCACCCGTGGCTCCCTGCCTGTGGAAGGCTGTGTCTCCCCAGGGACCCAAGGCCACGCTGGTGGCAGATTGCTCACGGGTCCCTGGGAAAGGCTGATTTATCCCATCTGGAAGGAGCTGCAGCACAAGGCAGGGCAGAGGCTGCCCACCCACTGCTCCACCTGGGCACCCTGACATGTCTGGCTGCAAGTGTGCCCTTCCCACACACAGCTGGGGCGACAGGACCACTGCACATCACCCCCTGTGCCCCCTCCCCAGTTGGGAGTCACGGCAAACCCTCCACCAGCAGCCCTGGCCAGGCTGGGGTCTCCAGAGGTCTGACCCAGAGCACCACTGCATCCCCCAGCAGCACCAGCCTGGGGGGAATGGGAGCTTTGGGGACACACACAAAACACTTCCCCATATGTGTGTCACCATCCCCTCAGCTAGGGACAGAGATCTCAGAGGATGGAAACAGCCACAGCCCACAAACATCTCAGGTCCTGGAACTTCCCTGGCGCAGGAAGCGAAGGAGCCGAGCACAGACCTGCCTCTCCCAGCTGAAGCGCTGAAAAATTTATCATCAAACTTGCCAAAATGAACTCAATTAAAAACCATTTTGATGGTATTACATTAAAAAAAAAAAAATTCTCATCTTTCCCACGCTGTGGTCCCCACCTGGAAGAGCGACAGAAACGGCCAAGTGCAGCATTACAAGTGACAGGTACGGCAGGGCCAGGGGTACAAGGACCGTGGTGGCCCCACGGGAGTGAGAGACCACTGGAGCTCTCAGTGCTCAAGAAGAGCCCCCTCCCCTGCAACTTGCTCCAGCATCCCAGTGCCTCCCTGGATAAGCACATCCCATCCTGGGGAACAGCCGACGCTCACAGCCAGCGCGACAACGCCATCAGCCACGTCTCTGCAACGAGGAGGGAGGGAATCCCAGGACGTGCAGGAATGGTGCTGCTCATCAGATGCAAGACTGATAGACTTGGGGGGTGGGGAGCGGGTTTTGCATTTCCTTCCTTCTCCTTTACAAAGAAACAGGGATTTGGGGTTGGATTTGAATTTCATCCAGAAGAAAATAATTTCCTTTGAAAAGGAAGCAGTTGGATCGCTTAACGTGTTCTGTCCCTGTTCCCATTGAAAGGGATTTAAGGCAAGGAGAGAGTTTCGGGCCAAGCAGCTCCACTCCTGCCGCATCACAGTGTGTGAGTTACTCTGGGGCCCTGCGGTCCCCCTGCGCTCCACTGGCACCTCAGCCCCTCACCTGA
This sequence comes from Neopelma chrysocephalum, assembly GCF_003984885.1. Taxonomy (NCBI): domain Eukaryota; kingdom Metazoa; phylum Chordata; class Aves; order Passeriformes; family Pipridae; genus Neopelma; species Neopelma chrysocephalum. The sequence continues at coordinate 11,642,340 of NW_020897746.1, read as the reverse complement.
CAGGCAGGAGCATCCTGCCCGCACCTGGGCAAACCCACTGCAGCCAGCGCTCAGCTCCCGGGCTCCAGCAAAGGCTTCCCACGCACGGGAGCTGCAGGAATCGCTGCCAAGGGTCTCCTGCCCCCCCAAACCCACGGCTCGACGCACGCAGCACCCCAGCCCCGTGCCCACTGCGGCAGCAGTGCTGTTGGCACAGCAGCTGCCCACCCGCATCCCACCGCCCACCCCAGAGCTGGGGCTGCCCGCAGGGCTGGGGGTGCTCTGGTGCCACCGGGAGGGCTGCAGGTGCCTGTGCCGAGGCTGCAGATGAATCTAAACTGGGCAGCGAGACAGCAGGGCAGGGCGAGCTCTGCGTGTCATCCCAACGCGTGTATTTATATCCTTCCCCGACGCAGCAGCCCTTTGTAAAGGCACGGAGCGTGTACAGGCAGGGCTGTCAGTTCAGCGCCGTGTTACAAGTGTTTGATATGGAGATTTTGGCAGTGGGAATGGATATACCTCGCTGAGAGGTTTATGTAAAATGACAGCTTCTGGAAAATGAAGCACTCAGATATAAAAAAAAAAAAAAGAAAAAAAAGAAAAGAAAAGTACAAACAAAAGGGAGGGAGGGGAGGCCTCCGCTCGGCGAGGCCAAAGTGAATCTCTCCTCCCTGCTGGCCTCGAGCAGCTCCCGCCGCAGCCGGTGGCAGCAGCACCAGCCCCACTGGCTCGGCTGGTTCAGCTCCACACCCGCGCTCCCCCACCTCGGCCGCTGCCCCATTTCCATCCCCTCCCTCCTCCTCCCCCCTGTTTACGGCCTGAGCCTTTCATCGCTGCCGCGTGGGCGGGCGCGGGCGGCGGGAGGAGGATGCCTGGGACAGCGGGAGGAGGATGCCTGGGACAGCGGGAGGAGGATGCCTGGGAGCTGCTGTCGGGGGCCGGGAATGCTGCAACTCCTGCCATGGCAGGCTGGGACAGGGACACGGTGCCAACAGGGCCGGGCAGTGGCTGAGCCCCTCACCGAAGCTGGGATGGCACGATGCTGTGCCAACAGTGCCCTTGCCAGGGCTGGGACAGGGGGATGTCGTGCCAGCAGAGCCAGGCAATGGCCAGGCCTTGCACCAGGGCTGGGACAGGGGAATGTGGTGCCAATGGAGCTGGGCAGCAGCCGGTCCCCCTGTCACGGTGATGTGCCAGGGGATGATACTGAGGTCTGGTCAACAAGCAACTCCAACACCCACCAAGGAGTCTGCACCAGCAGGCACAACTGGAGGAAGCCCATCCGAGGTCAGAGGCACCACAGGGGGAACGGATGTGATCTCACCTCCAGACAGATCCAAACCCCATTTCCTGGGGAGTAGGGAGCATTTGCTCCTTTGACTCCCACTCAGGCACCCACCACCCACGGTGGGAGGAGGCAGGGATACAGCACCCCTGGCAGAGCCATCTCATCCAGGAAGGAACATGGAGGCAACACCCAGCTCCACAGCAAGGCCAGAGTCTGGCTCATACTTCCAAAGCCACAGCCAGCTCCTTCTTTCGGCTTTACACCCTCCTCCACCCTCTGCACCCAGCAGGGATCTGTGCCACGGCCAAGGTGGAAGCAATTCTTGCTGCAGCTATAATGATCCATAAAGAAGCTGACTTGTTTCTTACCTCTCCGAAATGAAGGATGGTGATTACCCTCCATCCCAGCCCACAAAGCCTAATCCAAATTGATGGCCTCCCAGAGATTGCTTCTCTTGTCTCTCACCAATCCAATACCCAGCTCCTCTACACACATCTACTCAGGAGCAAAACGTCAGAGTAACTCACGCAGGCTCTGGAAGGAAAGGCCATTTATCCTGCAGGAAAGGCTCCTGGACGAGACATTAAATTAACAGTGCGTTAGGGAGAGGTGGCAGCATCAGCTCTTGCCTGGCCTCTGGGCCACAGGCAGCAGGGCAGGAATCTGCTCCGATCCCCTCAGGAAGGAACCCTCTAAGAGACCCCTCTGCAAGATGCAGAGGAGCAGCAGCGCAGGGCAGCGGAGCTGGGCACAGCTCTGGCTCACTATAAATATCCTGGAGCAGGAGGGACAGCAAAGGTGACAGCTGAACCATCCACCCCAAGAGCACAGCACAGCCACCTCGTGCCCTGCCTGTCCCCCCACACCTGAGTGAGACCTGGGAGCAAACACCCTTTGATGTCCCATTGGCGGGACCCTGGCAGTGTGTTTGTCCCCGTGGCACAGCCGGGGCTGAGGTGCCCCAGCAGAAGGGCTCGTGGTGACCTGGCAGTGGGGGAGCCTCAGCCACGGGCACCAGGGCACAAACCCACGGAGGTGGCAGCTCTTTCCCTGGAGCACCAGGCTCAGGCCAGTTGGCTCCACTGGCTCTCAGCATCCGCATCACCGAGAGCCCCCGCTGACCTCGGGCATCGCTGAGCAGGAGCCCGTGTGTCCCCAGCAGCCCCCTCCCCTCGGCTGGACAGCACAGGCTCCCGCAGCCCGACCTCAGGCCGCGAGCTGTGGAACACTCACGTGTCAGCAGCCCTCCCTCTGCTGCTCGAGATCTGCTCATTCCACCGCACCGCAGGTGAGCGCAGCACTCAGAGCCGGAGCGGCCGCGGAGCCCCCGCCAGGAGAGCCGGCTCTCTAATTACACAGATAACAGCAAATCACGACAACAGACCACCGCGGGGACCGGGGGGACCGCTCCTCCGCCGACAGCTCCGCCGCTCCGAGCTCGCTCCCCACGGCCACGGAGAAAACAGGAGGGAGAGGAGGGAGAGGAAGGAGTGGGGTCCCTTCACCCGCTGCCCACTGCAGCCCCTCTCCCCAGCACCGCAGCACACTTGGCTGCTCCCTGGGCACCACTGAGAGGTCATGTGGGAGGCAAAAGCACTCTGTGCAGGATGAGGCCAAAGCCGCGGCCACGCCACGGCACCGCCTGCCCTGCGGGGCACCGGGAGCCGCTTCCAGCCCTGCCCGCCTGTGCGGGGGCACCCCCGGCACACAGCACACACCACCAGAGCCGGAACAGGGGGGTCAAGGAGCCGGCACAGCTCGCCCCAGGGAGGGACACCCCATCCCGGCTCTCCCCACCGGCTCCGGCACCGACCCAGCACCGACCCAGCACCCCTAGCACCCCGCGGGGAAGCTCTGCGGGAGCAGCCGGGGAGCCCCGCGCTGAACCGGGGAGCCCCCGGGGAGCCCCCGGGGAGCCCGGGCAGCCCTGACTCACCGGCTGCCATCGCTCCCACCTCGCGGCGGGTGGGCGGCCGCGCCGGGAGGGGCTGAGCTGAGTGGGGATGCAGGAGAGGGGGGGGCTGTGCGGAGGGTGTCCCCAGAGGAACAAGGAAAACAAACCCAAACTCGAGGGATCTTCGCTGAGCCAGCGCAGCCACCAACGTGCCTCTCCAGCGGGAGGATCCCAGGCAAAGCCACGAGGACCCGAGCACTGCTCCAATCCCTCGTCCTTCCCCAAATTCTCTTCAAACCAGACGTGCCCTCGCAGTGCCAAGCCTCGGTGTGTGCGTGCGCATGTGTTTTCATCCCAGTCTTTAAATGAGGTCTTTGCTGAGAATTTACAATTCCCTCATGGCCTCAATCTTGCAAAGATTGCTTTTTTAACACTGTTGGGCTTTAATTCTAATAAGCCTCCTCTTTATTACAGAACCAGGTCACATTGCCTTGACACTGCAAGAATATCTTTCATCGGGAAGGAAAACGGAGAAGGGAAAAGAGAAATAAAGGAATGGAGGAGGAGGAAGGCAGGGGAGACAACCAGTAAAAGCAGCTTCCTCCACGCCGGGGCCGCTGTGGCCGCGGTGAGCAGCCGGCGGGGCCGGGGGAGCGGAGCCGCCCCACAGCGCCGCTCGCACCCCGGACGCGCAGGATTATTTCTGATGCGGCTCCACTTCCCACGCACCCTCCCACCCTCCGCTGCTGAAAACGCCAAAAGGAGCCGGGGGGGGGGGGAAACTTGACAAAACTTTGACAGAATGAGGACAGAGTCCAGCCCTGCCCGGAGAGATGGCCACCACTGCCAGCCCAGCACAGGGTCCTCGGTACCTGCCCGGCACCGCGGGGATGGGAAGCGGGGCCGGGAAGCAGCACAGCAGCAGCAGCGCCAAGCACCGGCAGCCCTGGTGCTCCTGCCAGCAGAGATCACAGCCCTGCACTGGCAGGAGGCAGCACAGCTTCACCTTCCCATCCAATAGCTTCTTGAATGCCCATTGTCCCTTCTGGAGGCTCCAGAATCTCTCCAGCACCCAGCACTGGGCTGGGCTGGGGGGTCGCTGCTCCTCCCTGGCTCCCCAGGCTCTGGGGTTTGCCTGGCTCAAGGCACATCCTCACAAACCATCTCTGTCAGTGCCTTATGCCATGGCCATCATCATGGAAATGGGCTGATCTCATACCCCACCTCAGCTCCCTGTGCCTGCAGCCGTGGCCTCCAGGTGCTGCATCAGCAGGGGACTGGTTTGGTACTCACCAAACCCTCTGCCTTCACTGGCTCCTGGACAGCGAGGCCCTGTCAGCCAAACCACAGTGTGAGATGGGACTTGGGGTGCTGGTCCCTGCTCCCAGTGCCTCCCATCACCCTTCCCACCCCACCGGGGCTGGGCAGGCAGACCAGGAGCCTCCTGTGCCCCCCAGGAGCTTTGTGTCCTGCAGTGGCAGCATCACAGGCTGTGCCCGTGCACAGCAGTGCACAACCACGGCACATCCCAGGAATCCCACGTGCTGCTGAGCCAGTTCACCCGGCACCAATGGCACCAACTGAGCAGCCCCTTCCCTGCCTGCATCGGAGGAAAGCTCTTGGAAAACCCAGACTGGGTCAAACAGCTCAAGCACAGAGGCTGAAAATGCCTTTTCCAGGGTGGGCAAAGGGATAAGGCTCCTGGAACCCAGGATGGTGGCAGGGGGAGGCCGTGCCTGCTCCAAATGTAGATGTTTAATTCTCAGCACTGGCAGCTGCACTCAAGGCAGGAGAGGCAGGGAAGCCATGCACAGGGGTAACCATGGCAACTTCACGGAAGTTAAATAAAAACTTCTTTAAAAAAAGCTAACGAGGTCCCTGAATCATGCTTTATCAGCTGTGTTGCTATAAAGATTGAGATCCAACCAGCTCAGGATTCCTAATTACTCCTGCAATATACTGGAGAGAGCTTTATTTAAAAAAACCCTGGCTACGTGTGGAACAATTTCAGCCCCTCTCCATGCTGGGATTTGCACAGTCCATGAAGCACCTTCCCAGGGGGATCTGCTGGTGAGAGCCTTCCTGGGCAGCACCTGCCTGCTCAGGGCTCATCAGGTGGCTGCACCCCAAACACTGCAGGCAGGGAGAGCCCCACCAGTGCTGCTGGCACACTGTGCCATGCAGCACACTGCTCCTCGCCATGGCACTGCCCATGGCAGCATCCCATTTCCTGGGGCTGGAGCCGGGGGGCTGCAGAGTTGCCCTGGGCTGCCCGGGGACCCCTCGGTGCAGGGTGATGTTCTCCAGCACCATCCACCACTGAACTCCTGCACGTGGAGCCCTGACCCCTCCAGAGAGGGACTCGGGCACCAGGGCAGTGACACCCTGTCCTTGGGGGTCACCATCCCTGAGTCAGAAAGCAGCCAAAGCAGTGCCTGCCCCCAGCAGCACTTGGCCCTCAGTGCCTGCTACAGCCCAGCAGCAGAGATGCCTTCACTGCCCAGAACCTGAAGCACAGGTTCGGAGAGATCCCTAATCCCCCTGCAAAACACACTCTTGGACAGCTCTAATAACTCCCAGAGAGCAAAAAGACCCTCCCAGCCCACAAACAGATCATGCTTGTGTGTACCCACAGCCTGAGAGCACACATCCATCAGTGAGCCAAACCCCCATTAAAAACCCCATTTCCAGGAGCCACAGCAGCAAAGGCTTCTGGAGGATCTGCCAGAGCTGAAGGTTTGTCAGCAGTGACCAGGGGCCTCCCAAACCTGGAGACAAGGGACAGCAGTGCTGTGACCCCCCAACTCCCCTATCCTGCCCCCGTACAGCCTGAGCCCCAAAGAACACAGCACTGAGAGCTCCTGAGCCCAGCTGGGCACCAATCCCAAAACCATCACATTTAGCCAAAGGATGCCAGGTTTTTCACTACAGAGAGGGCTGCACCACGAGCAGCTTTAAAGGGTTATTTGGAGTCTTTATTTTCACAGCTTATGGTAAGAGTTAGTGAATTATAAGCATTATTTACTATGTTTTTAAACTCATTTAATTTAAGCTGATTCTGAATGGAAATTAGAATTCAATTAAAATGTGGGGGGGAAATTCAGCATTTTGAAGCAGATTATTAAGTAAAGCTACATTAAATACTTTGGCAGCATAAATATCTGGGAACAAGCTCTATATTTACAAGAGGATTTATTCAGCCAAGGAAGTATCATCCATGGTCCAGGAACTGAGGAACCCGTTATCAAGGTCAAGATTTTATCAGCAGGTCTCAGATTCTCACATCTATGTTTCACCCTGAGCTTGATTAAGAGTTTAGAAGCCTGGAAAACTCTCCCTTTTGCTCCAGCTTCTGCTTTAGAATTAATTGTTTATCGATCCAACAGGAGGAAAATATTCTCTCTTGCTGCAGAGGAGCTGCCAGGAGCTGAGCCTGTTGTCAAAAGTTGTTTTATCACTTCCATAAATTCCAGTTGCGGTGGCTTCCTCAGCTCCACTTGCTCTGTTTCCCTGGATGCACACCCTGCTCACAGATCCCTCCAGATGATTTTGGCAGATTACAGCTCTCGGGCCACTGCCCAGATTCCCAGTTTCAGAAAACCTGGATCCATCAGATTGCCCAGAGGGAGCAGCAGCGGTTCCACTCGAACTCCACCGAGTCCAGGATCTCTTATACATGTAAATCCTATTTCCCCCCATCTCCTGCCCAGGCAGAGCTCAGCACAGAGGGGCACACTGGGCACTGTGGCACAGCCAGGAGGGGACAGAACTAGCAGGGGCTCAGCAGTCACCATCCCCATCCCTGGGGCAGCATTTCACATCCCCACAGCAGCACCAGCCCAGATTCCAAGAGCCTTTTTTTCTTTTTTTACCAAGGGGAATGCGGGCAGCCTGGCAGGGCCCACGGGAGCACCTTTCCTTCCACGCCTGGGAAAACCAGCAGCCAAACACTGGGAGAAACCAGCTTTTCCCATCAAGGAAACCCTCTGAGTCCCTTTCCTCCCGCTCAGGATCCAACCTCTCAGCCCTTGGCCCCAGGTGAGAGGGCAGCAGGGACTGAGCTCCAGAGCCACCCTGCCCAGGAAGCTCAAAGGAGAAGAACCAGGTTCAGCTTCTGAGCAGGACACGCTGTGCCCGGCAGGGAGAGGGGGGGCACATCCACAGTGCATCATGGAACATGAAAAGGGATCCCACACTCCTGTGCTCCTTTCTACCCGATAGAAATTCAATCTTGTCTAGTCGGGGAGAGACAAGGATGCCTGGAGCATCCACGTGTGATCAGAGTGAAGGGGAGAGCTGCCTTCAGACTGGTTTATTAGAGGTTCAAAACAACTGTAATCTCAATAACTACCGAAATAACAGAGAAGACGATTTTGCTTCCTCATCTGGTATCTCAGCCTGTCAATTAATTTGCAGGAATGTACATCCCAAAATACCTCAAACGATTCCAGCAGAAAGCCCTGGAATGGCACCAACAGCAGCCGCTGCCTGTATGGCAGGAGGAGAGAGGAAGGAGAAGCTGCTGTGGGTAGCGCTGAGCATCCCAGCCCAGCCAGGGATGGAACATCCCAGCCCAGCCAGGGATGGAGCATCCCAGCCCAGCCAGGGATGGAACATCCCAGCCCAGCCAGGGATGGAGCAGCCCAGCCCAGCCAGGGATGGAGCAGCCCA
>NW_020897746.1:11624395-11634498 GCF_003984885.1 Neopelma chrysocephalum | reverse complement strand
AGCCAGGTCCTGCCAGCCCCAGCCACTGCAATCAGCCCTCCCTGAAAATGATCAACTCCAGGCTCTTTCTCCATCTGTTATCCAGAAAAACAGCCTTAATTTCTTGCTTTGTGAGGTTTTATCATGCCTCAACCATTTTAGCCTGAAAGAAGGAAGCTCTCTGGGAAGCAGAGTGCCTTCATCTCTGTGCAGCACCCAGCACAGCAACCCAGCACGGCCAGGCCTCCGGCTCTGGGCATGCAAACACCACCAGGCAGCAGGAGACACCCCCAAAACGCTGAGAGATGAACCACGAGCCCCTGACACCCCAGAGAACGACGGGCACAATTTAGGAGGGAAAGGTATTCCCTGACCTTGCAGCCTCCTCCAGCACGTGGTAACCTGCACCCACCCGGGGCTGTGCCCCCCCAGGACAGAACCCACTGGCTGGAGCTGCCCTGCCCCAATGCCAGGCATTTCTGGAGGCAGTGAGCCAGTGCCAAACCTTCACCAAAGGCGGACGAAAATAGCCGGGGTTGTTAATGTCACGCTCACTGGAGTGAGAAGCTGAGAAATCCCTGCTCCCCCCACCCCTCCACCTGCGCACACCGGGGCACTGCCAACGCCTCGCCAGGCTGCTCTGGCCGCAGGGACGGGTCCGTGCCCTGGCTCCAGGCACCTGCTGCCCGTGCAGGACCTGCCCCGCACCTTGGCCTGGACCCCCAGGCCGCGGCTGTTTACTTCAGATCTGCCTCGGCGCGTTTGGAGGCGACGCCGTGAGTGATGTGCGCGGTGCAGCCTCCTGGCACGCACACCCCGGGAGAGCGGCACCGGGCACTTCTGCCTGGGTAATGGCGCTGGGCATTCACACACACCGCACGCACAACCCAGGTGACCCCGGAGGGCCTTCGCCATCCACCCGCCCCTCCCCAGGCACAAGCCCCGCACACGCCAGCGCAGCGAGCTCGTCTGGCAATGAAATTCCTGGAGACAGGCAGGAATTCAGGAGAGGAAAAACCCACGGAGAGCTGCCTCGCTCGCCTGGCTCTGCCTCACGGCTCACCCAGCCCAAGCAGGACCCTTTCTTCCTCCTCCTTCATCCATCCCCTTAATCCAGACTCCATCTCACCTCATCCAACTTTTTCCTACGACGTACCTTCATCCGGAGGCTGTGACGGTAATTAGCGCCATGTTCCTGCTAACAGCCGCCCCTAATTAAGACATCCCTCACGAACCTTTAACACAAAACTTAACGGGGCCCCTCGCACATTCCGCGCTGCCGCTGGACCGGACCGGCTCAGCCGGCGGATCCTCCCGGGCTGCCGAGCCAGCAGCCGGTCCCGGCTCGCACCGGGTGATGATGGGGTGGGCGCTGCCGCCCCGGCCTCCCCCGCGCCCCGCGGGGATGCGCTTCCCCCGGGATGCGCTCCGGCAGCGCCGCCCCGGGGCGGCCGATGCGACTCCCGGGGGGGGCCCCCGGGGACCTTCCATCCACCCCCCCACACCGGGGCCGCCCCGGCGGAACTTCGCCGCCCCCGCCCCCCGCCCCCCCCCCCGCCCCGCTCCCCTCCCCTCCCCGGTGCCGCCGCCCCCGGTAACTCACGCGCTCAGAGGTCCCCGCCGCGGCGGCGGAGGCGCAGCGCGGCCGCGGGTCCCCGCCCGCCCAGCGGCATCTCCCGAGCAGCGGCGACCGGGGCAGCCCGGCGGCGGGTCGGGCTCTCCGCGCTGGGCCGTGCCGGGCTCTCCGGGCCGGGCTGAGCTCACCGGGCCGGGCCGGGCCGGGCTCTCCGGGCTGAGCTGAGCTCACCGGGCCGGGCTGAGCTCACCGGGGCCGCCTCGCACGCGGCTGCGCCCGCGCCACCGGAGCCGCCGAGGGCGCGCGCGCCCGCCCCCGGCCCCGCCCCGCGGCTGCCGCCCCCCCCCCGCCCGGGGTCCCCTCCTTCTCTCCCTCCCTCCCTCTGCGGGGACACCCGAGCGCCATGGGGGGGTCGGGCCCCGCTCCCCCCCCCCCTTCCCCCGCAGCGCGCCCCGGCGGCCGCTCCGCACACGCTCCCACCGCCGCGCCGGGAAAGAGCCGCGTTTTGTCTGTTTCTCCCCCAAAAATGAGCCTCCGGCAGGGAGCGGAGCTGTGGCCGCGGATGCTGCTGCCGGCGGAGGGGCAGGGGCTGCCCCGGGGCCCTCTCCCCATCTCTCCCTGAGCTCAGCATCACCGGGCACTGCGGCCCCGCGGCTGGCCGGGAGAAGAGACCCCTGGACCGCCCGGATCGGGACACTGATTCCATCACTGTGCTGGGTGCTGGGTGGGATGCCCGGGCCCACCTCAGCCCCTGGCAGGACAGCAGCAGAGAAGGGGATTTCCATTCCTCGCTGCAAACACTGGGAAACCCAAGGCAGTGCCGGGAGCCCGCAGGATGTAGGTTTGTAGCATCCTCCAGACTCACTAAAGCTCCGTGCACTGTCTCAGCCCCTTACCCTTCCTTCTCTTTCAATGCCATTTAAGGATCTGTGGGCAGTGATCCGGGCATTCCCACCGCAGCTGGAAGCTTCCTGGGATGTTATGCAAGAGCAGACCTCTGGCTTTCCCGGCTCTCTCCCGTTTTCCTGCTGCTCACCTCCTCCCCTGGGAAGGCGGCAGAGTGGCGCAGATCTGCACTGTCGGACCCTGAGCTGCCAGAGGTCTTTCTCAGCCCTTCCCTGGGCTCTCCCATTTCAGAGAAAGCCACGAATGGTGGCTGTTCTGGCAGCGGGTCCCTCGTACTGGGTGGCTGAGTCCCCTTGAGCCCCCCCAGCCCAGAGGATGTCACAGTGCAGTGACAGTGACCTGCTCCTCTCAGACCTGACAGCATTCCTGGACGGGGCTCAGCAGCTTTTTCCAGCTCAAATTATTTATTTGTGGTTCCCGTTAGTTAATACGGTGGTGAAGCTCCTCAAGTTCTATTTCCTGAGAAATATCTGGAATACCTACAAGTGTGCTTGAGCCAGCAGTTATTTTCTACAAGCTTAGCACGGGGTCATCTCTGAGACGTTCTCAGTCTCCTGCAGAGGCCACCCACAGGTACTGCTGCCCCTCCCCTCACACAGCTTCCCTTCCTTCCAGAGGGCTCTGAGGAACACTCCAGAGAAAACCACCAGGGTTACGAGGAGCCACAACGTGAGTGAGGGCTGTGAATGCACGGCCTGCGCCTCTCCCATCCCCACATCTATTTTGTATGATCCACGGGTGTATTTTTAGCCCTCGGGGCCGCGGCAGCCCTTGTTCTCCCGACAAAGGCAGCGCTCAGCCAGGCCCACTCCCAGCTCTGCCCCGCTGTGCCGCTTCCTCACGCCTCACTGGGGCTGAAGATGCTTTAGGCAGCACATTTGGAGAACAAGGAGCCGGGAATGCAGGAGAGCTCGGCTCTGCAGAATCCTCCCTGCACCTCGAGCCTCCAAGCCGGGTCCTGGCTGACATCCATTCCTAGAAACGCAGCCTGGTCCCCGCTCCGGAGGTGCAGCCGTGGGAGAGGGGGGTGTGTGAGGAGCAGCGCAGAGGCGGCGATGTGGCACCGGGATTGTGCGATGCTGGCATTGCTAGGCAACCTGCTGGAGAGGGGCTGAGCCCAGGCATCCCTTCCGGGGCTCCTGAGCAGGAAACCACCCGGAGAGGAACCCACCAGGGGAACCTGCCTGGGGGCCTCCAGGAGGGCAAGCCTGGGAACCCCGGCCGTGGCAGAGGAGGAGGAGGGGAGCAGGTGGGGGATAATGGCTGAGAGCAGCAGCAGAGGGAAGAGCAGCCGTTGGAAACAGCACAAGGCTGTTTGTGAACCAGGAGAACAAGTATTACTCTGGGAAAAATACGTTTTCCCTTTTTGCTTAGCTGATTTCACAGCCTATTTGCCATCAGGGCCTTTGTTTGCAGGCAGTCGGAGTTGTTTAAATTACTGCTGCTGGTTTGTTTTTATCTTTAAGGAAGAAGAGGTTTTCCTCCTCAGAACCATGGCTGGACTACAGAGATGACAAGACCTGCTGTGGCTCCATCTGGGGTTTTTCCTGAACGCAGCTGCTGGAACGTGGAACAGCACAGCCCCAGCACTGGGGATCCCCTCATTCCCCGGGGCTGAGCATCGTGTCCCTGTCAGGGCAGTGCCAAGCAGCCGGTCTTGGAATCTCCACGAGGCAACAGAGGCCACTCAGTACCAGGGAGACAAGGAGGTGACAGCCCCCCCCCATCATCCCCCACAGTTCTCAGGGACCCTCAGCTGTGAAGTGCCCAAAGCATGTCCAGCCTCTCTTCATGACTCTGCCTGAAAAGGGGACATTTGCAGCCTGTTCATCCCTGACACAGCCCCGACAGCTCAAGCCTGGCCCTGCCAGGAGCTTCACCTGCCAGTGCAGGTGCCCGTGCCTGTTCCACTGGTGCAGGCAGAGGGCCTGGGGGCACGGTGCCAGCTGGAGCTTTCCCCAGAGAGCTGCCAGAACACCGGGTACCTGCACCACCCTTGGCTGCAATGGAGATGGTGGGATGACGTGGCAGGACCCAGGGTTGTTTTTTTGGGAAGTATCAGAGACCCTGACCCAAAAACCCCGAAGCGGAATGTGCAATCCCAGCGAGGAGCTGAATGGACACACTCGGCCTGCAAAGCACCAGGGGGGGAGCAGGGAGAGCCACGCTGATGGGCTCTGCAACAATGCTTTTTTAAATATAATTTCCGATAGATTTCATAGCTAAGTTATGCAACATAATGAGCAAATCTACAATGCAATTGTCATTGCACATTAACAGCAAAATCCTGAGCCCCTATTACACTAACAAACTTATTAAATCAGTGAACATTGTGCTGCATCAGTCAATTACTGAAACAATGCCAAGATGGGGAGAACAATCTGATATCCATTACAGGGAGCAGGAGCAGGGATGTCACCGGGGCTGCCTGCAGCGCTGCGTGCTTTAGAGCATTCCATGGATTTACCATGGACACTTCACCTGCAGCACTTCCCCTGCTCCAGTGCAAGGAACGAGCCTGAAGCTGCCCCTGTGCTTGAACCTCGGGGCCCTGCCCAGAGCTGGAGGTAGATGGGGGAGGCACTGCCAGCCCCACTGCTGGGACTGCCCCGATGCCAAGCGATGGGCACTGCAGCATCAGCAGCCCTCGGGGACAGAAATCACCCTGCAAAGAGGCAAAGCCTTGGGAAAAGCGAGGGACCCGCGGCAGAGAGTGCTGCTGAGCACCAGGACACTGGCTTCCCACTCCTGGGCACCAGCTCGGGCCCCATCCCTGGCTGCCCACCCTCAGCCCCTTCCCAAAGCATCCCTGCAGCAAGTGAGCAGCAAGTGGATATGGAACAGCCAGGATTCAGCCATCACCTTGCTGCCCCTTTGCAAGGAGTTGGCACTGGCCTGAGCTGGCAGGTCTGTGCCCACAGCAGAGCTCGGGCTGAGCTCATCCCTGGCTCTGGCACTACAGCCACCCACTGCCACACATATTTCCAGGGAAGGGCATTGCTCCAGCACCAGAATGGGGCATGGAAAGGCTGGCAGGGGTTTGGTCCTGCAGCCTCCCCCAGCTCTCACATTCCCTTTAACTCCATGAAATCCCATCAACACCAATGTGACAACCTTAGGAGTCTGTTAAATGTGAAATAAGGTGAGCCTGGGGAAACCTGGGAAGATGTCCATGCAAACACCTTAGCAGAGCGTGCCTTGCACCTCGGTGAAGTGATTTGACACAGCACTAATTATGCAAATTAATCATTGGTAAATGAGGTGCTTGGTTATTTATTTATTTCGTGTTCTGTGCCGCAGCCCAGCAGGAGCAGGACTGGGAGAGAGGAGCAGCTCCATTCCGGCTGAGAAGGAATGTTTGGTAACATGTTGCATGATCCAACCTACCCATATTCCTTCTCAGATGAAATTCAGAATGATTTGCTGGTATCACACTGCTCCCAGCCCTCAATATGTCATGGCAGTTAATGAACCGTGCCAGGGACTCATTTATAACCCACTATTAGTCGCTTCCATCGCAAAGAGAATTTTTTTTCCCTCTTTGCTCTGATATTATAAAACTTTAAAAAACAAACCACACATCACAGAAAAAAAAAATCACCAGCAACACCAAAATCACCACCAGCTGAAAGTCAAACACTTGTGTAAGTCCCATCCTTCCTCTTGGACCTGGCTCTCAAGCAGCCACAGAAAAGGCCCTGGACAGTCACCCAAAAAATGCTGCTGATCTTCCCCGGGTTCCTCTCCAGCCCCTTCTCCCTTTGGGCAGAGCAGCTCATGGCATCTTCTGAGCACAGCTGATCTGAGCCCACCTCCTAAACCTGCCTTCAAAATCAGCCCAGAGGCAAACACTGAGAGCTGGACCTGAGAGGAAAGGGCTTCCCCACCCAGCTCCCTCCTGCCCACCGTGGCAGCTGGAGCTGGGATCTGGCTCTGGAGGAGCCTTAGCTTGGAGCAGGGAGGTGATGCTGAGAACTGGAGAGGCATTCCCCTTCACTCCCTCCTGCATCTGCACGTCAGGATGGCAGCGACAACTCTATCGGGGGAACAAGAGCTAATTAAATTTACCGGGATCATTGAAGAGGAAATTATTTAATATTCTGCATGGAATTTAATATCTGAAAGCATGAATGGCCTTGTTTCGTCAGAGATCCGTTCCTTCCCAACGTTCAACTTTACTTTTCGGAGGCAGCCCAGCCACCGAGGGACAGGCAGGGACGGGGGAGGACGCTGCCGGTGGGAGGAACAAACAGCGGGAGAGGAGCGGCAGCGGAGCCCCGGCCACACCCTCGGGGGCTCCCGACGGAGCAGCAGCTCCGCGATCCGCGGAGAGCAGCCTCCCGAGGGGCTCTGTTGTCTCCTCTGAGGGAGGATCCTCTTGTTACCACCCACCATCGCTTCCACGCAGAGCTGCTGAGCTCTGCTGAGCACCCGCATCCCGTGGGGCCTTCAGCTTGTGACCTTACACTGGCATCTGGTCCCGTGGGAGCAGCCAAAGAGGTGCCACTTCTGAAACACCCCCAGTTTGCTCCTCCATCCAAAGAGGAGCCTGAATTGGCCACACCGGGACCCAGGGAAAGGAGGACTTTGCCACGGGGAACCTTCGCCTTGGCTGTGCATCCCTGTGGTGCTGCTCACACAGACCAGCCCCGAGCACCTTCTGCCTTGCAGGAGGATCCCACCGCTGAGTTTTCCCACGCTCCATGCTCACAGCTCCTCAGCTTCTCCTGGCTGCAGAGACCCTCCTGGTCCCAAGGGCTTGTGGCCACCTCTGTGCCCTCTCTGGCCTGCGTCCCTAAAGCAGCGGGGTGCCAGAGGGGACACAGGATGTGGAATGCCAAGTGGGATGCAGGGTGCCAGGTTGGAGGTGGGATGCCATCAGCCACCTTCCTGCCCATGTGTGTGGGGTCCCCCATCCCAAAGGGAGGCTTGGGGGGGCTCCTGTCTCTGCTGGGTGGTGGGTGGGACACACAGCAGTGATGTCCTCAGCACAGCCAGTTTGCCTGATGCAGCTCAGCCACGCTCGGCCAGAACCACTCTGTTCCCTACAACACGGCTCCTTCCCTTGGCTCTTCACGAGTTTCTAGAACCCCAGTGTCAGACTCTGCTTGCTGCTAAGTAAAGTCCAGAGATCACTTCTCAATGGGCCCCAAGTTCTGCCCCCCTGCTCCTCCAGCCCCACAGCAGCCAATGGGGGCCAGGTCTCTGCAGGACCCCCAAGCCTTCCTTCAGGGCAGGGGATCCCACATGCCCCAGATCCCATCCATCCAAGCCACTGCCCACAATCCCCCTTCCCTCGGGCCAAACCAGCTGCAGGAGGTGCCATTGCACAGCCCCAGTGTTGTGAGTCCCCTGTGACCATGCACAGAGCCCTGGTAGAACCAGCATCTCTTCAGTGGAGCAGAGCCACCAGTCTGGGCTCCCCCAAGGACGTGCCAGCCTTGTGCTGGAGACCCCCAGCTCCAGTCCCTCTGGCTCCCTGTTTCCCTCTCCCTGCCCTGATAACGTCTTCTTCCCCTCACACACATGAAAGTGATGATAAGTAGCAATAATTTTGCTTCTGTATTTGTGTCACCAAAACTTCCAGCTAATTCCTGTAGCTGCCAGCACGGAGGCACTAATACCTCTGTGAGAGACAAAGCAATTATTTCTAAACATAGCTCGTCCCTTGCATTGTCACCACCCGAACCACCCAACCCCTGGGCCGCTGTCAGCATCTTCCTCTAACTAGCAGGGGGAAAAAAGATAATTTTTTTTCCCCCAGAAAACACATCCAGTGGCACCGAGCAAACCAAGATGCACCCACACCCCTGCCTCCCCCAGCCCTGCTCAGGCACAGGAACTCAAGGTGGGGAGTGACACGAGTCCGACCGCGGCTGGAGGGGGGCACAGGGACATCTGGGACAGGAACATCACCCTGACCAGAGCTGAGACTCTCCAGTGCCTCAGTCCAGAGCTCTGGGGCTGCTCTGAGCCCTGCAGCAAAGGCTGTCTGGGTGACAGGGACCCCACTGGGCACAGCAAAGCCCCCAAAGAGGGGCCCGTTTTTAGGGGAGGGAGAAGGGATACACCGAGCACAGACATCAGGAGCTGGCTCTCCCATGAGCCTGAGCACCAGCCCCATTCAGCCACCCAACTTCTCTGCCTCAGCAGTTCCTCTCTGCTCCTCCCCGGGTGACAGACGTGGCAGTGCTGACCCAGACACAGGCACATTAGCTGTGCTCCAGTGTCTCTGGCTGGATGGAGACACCGCGTCTGCTGCAGGACCCTCTGCAGCACCAGACCTCGTTATCCTGCAGGTCTGCTCTCAAGAAATTAAAATGAGCCATAAAGTGACAAGTGAAGTGAAATAAGGACTATAAGAGGGAGGATGTAAATGGTGGCATTGGCAAGTGTACAGCACCCAGGTCAGCACAGGCCCGAGGAGGGGATGTGAGAGGGGGACACGGCTCTTGTGCACAGGAGCCCTGGGGGTTCCTGCCCCCTCTCCCAGGATGGAGGGGTCCCTGCTCACCCTATGGAGCCACAAGGGGTTCAGAGCCCTTGAACAAGGTGTGGTGCTCCCAGCCCTGCAGAACCCCCCAGGTTTGCACAAAGCCCCCAGATCCATGGGCAGCCAAAGGACACAGGGAGGAATAAGCAGCCACAGAGTTAATGAGCAGACACAGACTCCCCACCAAGGGCTGAAATGAGCCAGTACCTGGAGGCAGCACACACCTGGGTGACCTACATACCACTGCTGAGGGAATATTTAACGGCTCTTTCCAATGGGTTGGGCACGAAGAACCTCCCAGCTCTTGCAGGCAATGAAGTCTCTGCCTCCATCTCTGCTGGCCTCAGATCTCAGAGGGGTTTACAGGAACAGACAGAGGCTGTGCAGGGAGAACAGGAGTGGGAGCTACACCCCTGCCCTGGGATTTTGGCCAGATGCTCACCAGCATCCCAAATATTCATGCAGCTCCCACAGCGAGGGGCTCACAGCCCTGAGCAGGGCACTGGGATGCTGCTTTGGCTGTGTCCCATCTAAGGCAGTGACATCCCCCTGCCCAGAGCTGCCCAGGCACCTCCACCCCTGGCTGCTGCATGGGAAGCATCAGGGATGCTCCAGGGGCACCCACACCACGGGCTGGTCCCAGGTGGAGGAGCTGGCTCTGGGTGTGCTCCACCTGCAGCTCCTGTCCCAGCCCAGAGCAGGGGAAGGGACCCTGGAACAGCCCCGAGCCGAGGGAGGGGGGGCCAACTCCCTGTGAACTGCCCTTAAAAATGTTTCCATAACACTTCATAGTCAACCTGCAGTACCACCTCCAGTAATTAACAGCTACATTTTAATTAAACATTGATTAGCAACTAATTAGTCTAATGATTAGTCACCTGAAGGAGACAAAGCAAAATACTGGGGCTGCCAAGATAGGAGCTGGAGAAGGCAAATGATGAAAGATGAGAGGGAGCTGAAATTCCTCCTCTGCTTCCCTCTGGGCCAAACGTTTCTTCATGGTTTGGTCCTTTACAGATGAAGCTTCGAGGTGAATTTTCCTAATTGTGGCAATTCTGCCAGAGTCTCAGGTGAGTGATGGGGAGGAGACTGAGTTATTTCATCTTTCCCATCAGATCTCAGCCTGTTAATGCAGATAAAGGGCCTCTC
>NW_020897746.1:11623002-11624385 GCF_003984885.1 Neopelma chrysocephalum | reverse complement strand
CCTCACTGCCCATCCCCTCACTGCCCATCCCCTCACTGCCCATCCCCACACTGCCCATCCCCTCACTGCCCATCCCCTCACTGCCCCGCAGCCCTGCAGCCCCTTCCCTCCTTTTCCCTCCCCCCCCACAAGGGTCTTCACCTTTCCAGCCTCTTTGGGTCTTCCCCCTCCCCACCTTTTCTTTCCATCTTCCCCCCCCGCTCGTTCCTCTCTGGGGTTTTGCAGGAAGGGGAAGCAATAACACAGGGGTGTGTAGGGAGGTTGTGCCAAGCCTGCACTGAACTGGACCCATCTGCGAAGGGCTGGGAAGGGTTGGGAGGCCGTGGCACGGCAGTGCTGCCCAAGGAGTGCATCGGCATCACTCACACTGCCCAGGCACAGGAAAATCCCCCTGGGAGGTCACCCAAAGGCAGAGGCAGGATGGGGTGGGCCAGGCTCAGCAGGGAACAGTGGAATTCAGGAGCCATCCGTCTGTCTGTGGGCAGCAGTGGGACACACAGCCCAGCCCAGCCCAGCCCAGCCCAGCCAGTGGGACCTGAGCAGGAGCCCCCGAGCCCTGGGGGAGCACCAGGACCTACAGTGGGGGGTGGGAAGGGTTAAACAGAACCCTCGTCCCCTGCCTCGGCTGAGGAACATTGATCCTACACATTGATCACTTCACACATCTCCTCACACCGGGATCGGTAAATCAATGGGGTCAGGTCAGGGAGAGGCAGCTGAGTGGATACTGATACCTTCCTCCTCCTCCTCCTCCTCATGCTGGGAATGGATCTGCTGGGAAGCCCCTGCAGCTCCCACACCAGCTTCCTTGGGGCTCCCTGCAATGGGGCTTCTCAGTCCCCTCTGAGCAGGGGAGGAGGGAGAGACCAGCAGCAGCGGGCAGGGCCCTGCTCCAGGCAGGGAGGATGGGGCTGGGCTGCCTGCAGGCACTGCTGCCGCTGGTCGTGGCCTTCCCACGAACTGGGAGACCCAGGAACAGCTGGGAGATGACCAGCCATGCTGGGAAGAGTCCCTGGTTCCCCTGCCCTGCTCACGCTGACCCAGAGAACCCAGCTCCATCCAGCTCCCACGCCAGAGCCTCATCCAGCTGAAGGCGTGAGCTCTGGCAGCAGCAGAGGCAGCAGCTCTGGCTGCGGCTGTTTCATGCTTCTACAAAGCAATCTGCTCCTTGGGCTCCTCTGTTCCTCCCTCTTATGCAACTGCACAAAATGTAGAGGAAAACAATCCCCTGGATGCTAATTTATCCGAGGAGCTCGAGCAGCTTTGCACAAGGCGGCAGTTTTAGCAGGAAAAAAAACAAAGGGAACAGCCATGTCTGAAAGGCTGCTCCTGGTATCTGCCCTGCCTCCCAGGGATCCTGCCCTGCCTCCCAGGGATCCTGCC
>NW_020897746.1:11615654-11622992 GCF_003984885.1 Neopelma chrysocephalum | reverse complement strand
ATCAGGGGCATCAGAAATGCAACTTGTTGCCTATTTCCCAGAGTAATTAATTTCATCTGTATTGAACAAATGACATAATTTGAGGATTTCTGGGTTATGGATTAACTAAAGACCAGATGAGAGCATCCTCATTGGCTCTGAGATTAATTAACAGCATGAGGTGAAGCGAGCTCTCTCCTCTCCCTTGGCTGCTGCAATTTTAATCCACCTGCCTGGCCCTGCACTGTCCTGCCCTGGGCAGCAGCACTGCCATTGATGGGGGCACAGGAGCTCCAGCCAGCACTCCTTCCACACCAGGACACTGGGGGATGCCAGGGAATAAAGCCACATCTTATGTTTCCTCAAGGCTTCTTTCTCCCCTGCCCAGGTGAGCAGTCCCTGATCCATCTCCTACCTGCCCTGCTCCATCTCCTCCTCCCGGGGCACAGACTCAGGCCAAGGATCTCCCCACACACACCTTCAGCCTCACTGAACATTTTCTGTGTGGGGCCAGGCAACGGTGCTTAGTGCAGCGTTTATTCATGAGCCAGGCGTTTATTTAATGTGCCTCGCGACGCAGGATCAAAGATCCAGAGCAGCACCTAATTAATTATTTTTCCCTTCTTCTGTACCATCCCCTCACTGAGCGCTGAGGCCCCGAATGGAAAAGCTCCCTTCCAATGACTCTGCATAATGAGATGGATTTGGACTCCAGCAAATTTGTTCAGTTTTATGGAGTATTATATGAAAATGCTGTGAAATTAAGTTCTGTCTTTGCTATCACGCCACGGCCATCAGAGCGCTTTTATGTGCGGCGCTGAGACTAAAAGATGGGAAAGGGAGTCCTTGCTGCAGTAATGTGGCGACCGGGGAGAGGGAGGAGCCGTGCAATGAGGATGACATGGTGCAGGGTTAGACTGGGGAGATAATGAAGGAAACAAGAAAGGGATGCAGATGAAGAAGGCTGCGAGCAAAGAGCCCGGAACTGGAGCGGCGGCAGCCAGGAGGCTCCGGCAGCGGGGAGGGTGGGGAGGACGAGGAGCGATTCCTTCTCCCACTTTTCCCTCTGTAAAGTGCTCCAGCAGCCCCACTTGTGGCATGAGGAGGCAAAGGCTGCCATCCTGGGGACACAGCAGGAACCCTTGTCCGGCACATCCCTGACTGGCCTCACTCCTGCCCCAGCAGCTGCCTTCCCATGCCAGCTCCTTCTCTGCCTGCCAATCCCATTTTGTTCTTTCTCCCCCCTCGTCTCTTCCCACCCCCAGCCTCCCGCCCCCTCCTCTCCTCATCAGCCCTGCTCCCCCGCATCTACCCCAGAGTGAGCTATTTTTTCCCTTGGCAACTTTATAACCCATCTTCTTGCCTGACAGCAATTAAGTAATGCTTCACTTCCAATCCCATGGCCCATAAACACCGGGAAAGGAAAATGTTAGAAAGAAGCAAACAGTGAGATCTGCACACAGGTGCACACACACGTGTACAGACAGACGGGGACGGGGACAGGGGGAAGCTCGTAGGGATGGCCAAGCCCCTTCTTGGTGGAGAGGCTTGGAGACCTCCTGGCACAGGCCACAGCCCCCTGAAATGCGTGGCAGAGGAGAGAGGTTTCCATAATGCACGGGAAGGAGAGCAGCATCACCCATCCCCACAGCTCACGAGCCTCAGCCCCCTGTGCCCAAGGCTGCCCTTCCCCTGCCCCAGCACTGCCCCAGCACTGCCCCTCGCAGCTCCAGCACTCGGGGAGAAATAAAACGGCAAAAAAATCCCACAAAAAGGAAAAGAGGCAGCTCATCCCCCCGCTGTGATGGATGGGATTTTTTGGTGCCTGACAGGCCCTGAGCCTCTGGGGACCGGCACTGATAAATCACACCTTTCAGTTTGCTGTGAACATCTTCACTTTCCCGGGCTGGCCGGCGGCTGACACGGCACCGGCACAGCACCGGCACAGCACCGGCACCCCCAGAGCCCCGGCCACCTCCTGAGAGCTGCTCCTGCCCCGACTCTGCTGGGTGAACCTGCACCAAGGAGACTCAGCAGACACACTTCCTAATTTCCATGACAGCTGGCATGGGGTGTTGGCTGGTTTGGGAGTGCCAGGTTGTGCCAGAATGGGCACTGAGCCGGATCAGCCCCTCCGGTGGAGCCACCAGCGATGCCCATGCCCAGGTCTCTGCTGGCCCTGCACCCAGGGGCAATGGGCTGGAGCCCCATGAACCGCTGCTGGTGGGGCTGCCCAGCTGGGGAAGCAGCAGGACTGGGGAGCTCAGGGAGCTGCTGTCCTTCCTCACCCACCACAGGACGTGCTCTGTGTGCTGAGGGAAGGGTGTGGAGGGCCCAGGGTGCTGGAAGCACTGCCTGCAGCTGGGACAGGATGGGAAGGGGACATGGACCAGACCTTGGTGATGGTTCCAGGGAAGCCCACGGAGGAGCCACACCAGGTGCTCCATCCCGCACTGCTGCCCCAGGAAAGGGGACGGGGAATGTTGGTGCAGAGGCAAACGCAGCTTGACTAAAACAAGCTCCTTCCCATCCCTGGAGGAGCTGAAGCACAAACTAAGAAGAAACAAGTGACCAGTCAGCAAGAGAGCACAAAATCCGGGTGATTACTGAAAAGCTCTGGACATGGCTGTGAGTCCCACGGCTGCCAACAGCATCCCCAAGCTATTAAGAGAAAAATCAAGATGTGGACAGAATTAGATTGGCCATAGGTGAAAAATGGCTCAATTATTTCTAGTGCCAGAACCACAGAAGGACATTTCCCTCTGTTCCTGAACCACAACCTCCCACTAATTAGCAGAGCTCGCAGAGAGAAAAATGCTCCGAGGTGCAGAAGGAGCCGCAGTGACGGACCCAACGCTCCCCGTGCAGTTGGATGTGCCGTGGGAGCGGGGAGGGAGCACCGTGCCGGCAGAATTCCACAGCCTGCTTGGGATCAGGCCAGCTGGAGGAGGTGTGAGAGGTGATTTTTGCCCTCTGGGAGGGCAGGAGCAGAGCCAGGCTCCGTGGTGACAAGGACCGTCCTGGCTCTGGAGAGGGGTATCCTGATCCCACCGCTGTGCCAACTTTCCCTGCTCCTTTCCCTGCTCAGCCCAGTGTCCTTGCCTGTGTGGATGCCGTGGCACGGGGGAACACCCTGCGAGAGCAGAGGATCTGCAGGAAGAAACAGGGATCCCTGATGTTGGAATCAAGAATTCCTGAACCTGTAGAATCACCGAATGGGATGGAGGAGCAGGGCTGGCCTGCGAGGGCAGAGCTCTGAGCAGAATCCAGCCCAGCACAGGGCTCTGTGGGGCCAGGCTGGAGGGCAGAGATAACCACAGACAGCGGCTCCCCGGCCTCTCCACTCCTTTGTGCAGGGATCTTTTAAAACCACCGATGCATAAAACCAAAAAAAAAAGTTACCAGGAGGCCCTGCCCCCTCCCTGCCAAAGTTCGGAACATGCTGTCATCAAGAAAAATGATGCTGGCAAGAGAGAAACCCGCTGGGGTTGCTGGCAATTTCCCAGGCTCCAGCCCCAATGAGCGTTTATCAATAATTTCAGGATCTGGCTGTCGCGGGCGCTGACGGCAGCGCGGGCAGGGAGGGCGCGGGTGTCGGCGCAGCCCCGGGCGGGAGCGCTGGGAAGGGAAATCAATTAACGGCTCCGCAGGAGCGGGGATTTGCCGGCATTACAGGGAAAGGGCCGCCCGCCTGCCTGGAACGGGGAAACGCTTAGAAGGTGCTGGGCGACACAGAGGCACGTCCCGAGGCGGGGTGAGCTGACAGCACGGCCAGCCCGGCCCCAGGCAGGGCCAGGGATGCTCCCAGCTGATTCCCGCGGGAGAGGGAATGACAGAGCAGCAGTGCTGCGTGTGAGGGAATGACAGAGCAGCAGCGCTGCGTGTGCTGAGCTGTGCCAGCCTGGCCCCAGCTGCAGGCCAGAGCTCCCCAGCTCCTGCCCACCATCTGTGGAGCCACACTCAGCCCCATGTACCCTCTTCCACCCAGGGTGGGATGGGAGCCCGGGCTGGCAGCAGGTGAAGGTGTCCCAGCTCAGGCTCCCAGGACCTGCCTGAGCTCCTCTCACCACTCTGCCCAAGCCCTCCCTGTGCCAGGCCTGGTATTCCCTGACCACTGCTAATACATCCATCCATCCTCCTTGAGCTGCTCTAACTGCAGCAGGGCCCTGAATTGCCCTGGGGTGCCCAGCTCCACGTGTGACAAAGACAATCCCTCTTTTATTTAGGTTTTAAACCTTTTCCCTGATTGTTTCACTTGATGCCACCTATTTATGGGAAGTAGTAAATATCCATTTCCTATTGCTTTATACCACTCCTGAATTTAAAGAACACTATCCTCAATCACCTCTATTATCTCTCTTCTAACCAAGAGAGTCTCAGTTTATTATGTCCTACTCACACAAAGCTACTCCTGCCTTTGTTCAGCCCTGTCATCCTTCCCTTTGCTTTCTTAGTTCAACTCCCTCCTGTCTGTGACTGGGCCACCAAACCCAGGCAGAGCTGGCACTGTGGCACAGCCCAGAGCACTCCAGCACAAGCTGCCACCCGCTTCCTTTTGGTCTCTTCCCTAATAACAACTAACAAGCAATTTGCCTGATCTGACTGACACAGAGGTGGCATTTTCACTGAACTACCCACAGCACCGTGAGGTCGCTTTTCCTGAGTAGGAATATGAAATTAAAGGTCAGTGTCATGGCTTTGTGTGTTCTCATCGGTGTTACTTGGATTTGGAAACCTCCACCAGCCACTCACACTGGAGCTGTGGCTCCCATGGGTGTGGAGAATTTCACAGAGGGCACAGACCCAGCCTGGCACCCTCTGCAAGAAGGGTCCCCCAGAACCCAAGCACCAGTCCAGGGCAGGAACAGCTGGGAATGTGCCTTCATATGTGGTGAGGACACACTCATCAGCCAACTCTTACACACATCTACTTCTAAGAACACCTTCCCTCCCTGGCTTTCTCAAGCTCCTAAAATTCCATATCCTGTTCTTTAGGAGATGGCAAGGGCTGCCCATCCTGATCCCTGCAGCAAGACACGTCCCTGGCACCCCCTGTCCCACTCAGATGGGACACATCCCTTGGCACCCCGTGCCCCGGGCTGGCCTCCCCAGAACCAGCCACTTCCCTGCTGGAAGGAATTTTGTTTTGAGCATTTGTCCCAGCATCCTGGTAGGGATCAGACTGGGAGGGCTCGTTCCTGCACTGCCTCTGAAAAGCTTCAGCTGTCCCTTCTGGAAGGAACATTTATTAATATTAATACTCTGCATCATGTCAGACCTTCTCCTGTATTTCTGCTCCCTCCCCAAGCACCTTCCCTGCCTGTCCTGCTCCCAGTAGCGAGGGCCTGTGCTGCTGGGTGTTCCCCAGCACAGCCCTGGGGTGGCTGTAATGGATTGGTGACACCGTTATATTTATCGGTATTTCAGGAGAAAGGAAAAGGCTACTGGGTGTTCATATGTTCTTGTTGTATTATTTAAGAGAAGCCATTTGAGAGCACAGGAGAAGCAGTGTCTGCTCCCAAAAGGAGGGAAAATAATGGAGGGGAATATTTGCAAAAAGCTCAGTTAAGTAAATATTTCATGCCCAATAATGTTATGGCTTTTGAATGATGCATGTGAGAGAGTTGAAAGGAGGTGAGGCACAGAGTGAGGAGCGTGTGGTGAGCGTGGAGGTGTCGGTATGGGGAGAACACAGTGCCCTGGCCAGCACCTCTCACCCTGGAAGGGCTGTGCCACTTCAGGAAATGCAGCTGCCTCGTGGCTTTGCATGGGAGCAAATCAGCCCTGCATGGGAGCAGGGACCAGGGATCAAAGAACAGGAAGACAGCAGGCAAAGGGATTGCCTTGGGCCAGAAGGAAAAGGCAGGCAGGGGAAGAGGAGGAAGGGCAGTCAGTGTGGTGGCCTGGGGGGAGGAGAGCAGGGCCAGCACAGAGCTGGGACGTTTCCCTGGGCAGAGGAATTCTCCTCCCAGCAGGCACAGGGTGAGCATCTGGCACAAGGGAAGCACAGAGAGGGGTAAAATACCATTAAGTGTAATAAGAAATGTACTTAATCAATGAGCTCTACGGCTGAGGATCAATGGGAGGCAGACACAGCCATTAGCTAAGAAAGCTGAGGAAGAGCCACGGGCTCAGATAGAGAGGTCGATGCCAGGATTAACTGAGCAGCAGAGGAAGGGTCCCAAGTGGAGCACAGAGCCAGGCTGTGCCCACAAGGCAGGACTGACCTGCTCTGCAGGTCTCAGACCCCAGTAGGGAACAGAAAGAGGAGCTCAGGCCATGGGCTGCTGAGGAGTCTCGTGCTGAGCCCTGGGAAGCACCATGGGCAGGACATGAGTATTCAGCACCAGGGAATGGGACTGATGATGCCAGAGCAAAGAAGGGGCTTGGGCCCCTCATCATCCTCCAGGGATGTTGCTTGGCTGCAGAGAGCAAGAGACAGGGTTTTCCACCCTGCTCTTGTCCTTTTGCCTCTCTGCTCACCTTGAGCACTGGCTGGGCTGCTCCCCAAGGACCCTCACATGAAAGAAGCTCAAACCAGACAGCAAAGAGGTCACCCTGCCAAGAAGGGGTTGCACCAGCCCCGGTAAACAGAGCTGCTGCTGAGTCAGGGCTTGCCCAGGCCCCAACCTTGAGTGATGTCCCAGTGGTTCCCTGACCCAGCCTGGAGCCCGGCCGGGAGGTGCCAGCCTGGGGCTGAATCACCACACACGGGGCTTCCTCGGGAGAGAGGCTTCATTTTCAACCCAGGAGCAAATTTAGCACTGGGGAAGGCAGACAGTGAGTGGGCACAACCTCCGGGGCTCTGACAGTGCTGAGACACTGCCCGGGCTCCAGCAGACCCCCAGCTCCTCCAGCCAGCCTGACCCTGGGGCTGAACTCCAGCTCTGCGCTCCAGGGCTGTCACTCTCAATCCCGACCCCTGTTAGTCCCTTCCCGCACTCGCCAAAACTTGACGGCCAGAGCCCGATTGGCCCAGAGCCAGCAGGGAGGAGCAGCGTGAGGAGACTTCGGGGACCGGGTGCCGACGTAGAGCTGGCTCAGAGCGTTCCAGCCCGGGGCTGTGCTCGGGGCAGAGCCACCGTGCACGCCCGGGAGGGGGTGGAAAGCGGCTGTCCCCGGAGTCCCTCCCCGGGGGTGGGTTCCCTTGTCCCGCTGGGGCTGAAATCCCATCCCCGATCCCCTGAGATGCTCCCTGCGCGCGGGGCTCGGGCTCCATCCCGATCCCAGGAGATGCTCCCGGTCCATCCCCGATCCCGGGAGATGCTCCCGCTGCATCCCCGATCCCGGGAGATGCTCCCACTCCATCATAGATCCCGGGAGATGCTCCCGCTCCATCCCCGATCCCGGGAGATGCTC
>NW_020897746.1:11588898-11615644 GCF_003984885.1 Neopelma chrysocephalum | reverse complement strand
GTTCCCGCTCCATCCCCGATCCCGGGAGATGCTCCCGCTCCATCCCCAGTCCCGGGTCCCCCCCCGGTCCCCCCCGCCGCGGCCGCACAGCGCCACCTGGCGGCCGGCCGTGCTGGGAGGGGGGTCCCGGGGGTCCCTCCCGGGGGTCCCTCCGAGCCCCCCCGCTCTCGGCGGCCCCGCGGCTCCGGCCCGGGGCAGGTACCACGCGGAGCGTCCCGGCCCCCCCGGTCCCGCCCGGCTCTTTGCTGCGGGGGCTCAGGGAGATTTGGGAGGGTCTCTGCAGCCACCCCCGCGCTGGTGAGTGGGTTCAGCTCCGCGGCCAGACCTGCACGGACACCGCAGTGCCTCCACCGGCTCCCGCAGATCCGGGACTCTCGGGAGCAACAGGGGAGCAGTTTCCCGGGGGTAAGACCCAAACTCTTGCCCGCCGGTACCGGCATCCGTGTCCTGCCCAAGGAGCCCCCCCCGCGGCACTCAGAGCCTCTTCTCCCACCTCCTTCCTCTTTTCTAACCTTTCCAAGCTGCTTGGCTGGAGCACCTTCCTCCCTCCATCTGCTTCAGGGCTCGGGCCAAGACCGGGGCTGCTTCTGGTTCCATCCAACGCCCTGTCTGTCAGTGCTGCTCTGCTCCTGACTTCGGGGCTGTTACGACACCCATCACTCCACCCACCTGTCCCAGGTGAATCCCACCCCCAGCAGCTCCACGTACCTCCCCCCACCATCACCCCAGACCCACCAGGTGCAGCGCTCCTGTTCTGCTCACGGGGCAGCTTTAACCACAAGGTCCCGGCACAGGAGGTTTGTCCCTTTGAAAATGAAAAAATAAAGAAGGAAACCTGCCCAGCCCCTGCCTGCCCAAACTGCTCCCTGGCACTGCCCTGCACTGCCCGTGTGCCCACACGCCCCAGGGAGCTGTGTGTGTGCCCGTGGGGTGCTGAGCACATCGCTTTTTCCAAAGGCTGGAATCAGGCTGGGCCCCCGAGTGGGGCACTTCCACTGGTGGGTAACTCCTCTGGGCCCGTGGTCTCTATTTTTTAGCCCCTTCATCGGTCTTCACGGAGTTAATTGGTGCACAAGTGCAGGACAGACAGTGTCAGCCCCAGTGTGCTCAGCAGGGACCATGGTCCCCACTGAGCTGCTAATGATGGTGATGCCCTCAGAGCTCATTCCTGTTCTCAGGAGTGTTTCCAAGGATGCAGGATCAGTGCTCTGGAGGACGCTGAGCAGAGACAGGGTGGGCCCAGAGCAGCCCCAGCCCCTCGGGCACATCCACACATGGAAGGAGCACCTGAGGTGTCATTAGTGCCAAATCAGCCGGTTTGGGTGGGACTGGCAGTGTCCCCAGGCAGCACGGCCAAAGGTGATGTTCTTTATCTCTGCCTCGTGCTCCTCAGATACCCAATATCAAAATGTGCTTTGAAACACTCCTGATATCAAATATTCCTTGGAGATTAGTGCAGTGCTTCCTTCTGGCTCATCCCTTCCCTCCCAGCAGAGCCGATGAACACGATACGTTATCAGGACCTTCCCGCGCTGTTCGCAGTGGCACAGGGACCTGGTGACCCACCTTGGAACAACACACTGAATATACAGGAATTTCCACGAGCTTAGTAAATGATAACATCTTTATCATGTGAGCCCTTTAAACCCTCAGTTCTGTCAGGAGCCTCTGTCCTCGATGAAGGACAATATCGGACCCAGGGCACTGATAAAAAATAGTTCCTTGAGTAAACAGCAGCGTCAGGCTGGAGAGAGGAGTGCTGGGCTGGCAGAGAAAGGTGCTGGACTGGCACAGAGGGGTGCTGGGCTGGCAGAGAAGGGTGCTGGACTGGCACAGAGGGGTGCTGGGCTGGCAGAGAAGGGTGCTGGGCTGCCATCAGTCCAACACTGATGCCCTCTGTTAGCAGAAGGGTTTGGCTCAGGGCTCAAGGCACAGGGCAGGACCATCCCAGCGTTTCCACTGTCTGCAAACAGAATGTCCAAGGCTGCACTCCCAGCTGGTGTTCGCCATGAGGTCCCTGCTGGGAATGCTTGGACCACTCACAGTGTCCTTGAAAGATTATCCTGTGTCACACCAGGGAAACACACAGACGGGCGAAGAGATGCTGATGCACCCCGAGGAATCGGTCCAGATGGGAACACTCGGGATGCTCAGGGCTACAAAGAGACTTTCATTCATCCAGGAAGGACGAACCCAAGTGCCTGAGACTCCTCTGCCCAGCTCAGCCTTGGAGAAAAACACCAAGAAACGGCCCCACACAGTGCTGGGGAAATGGTGGAGACGGCTCTGCTTGGAGAGGAGGGGATGCAAAGCACCGAGGAATAAATCAGGACCTGAGCAAAGGGACATCAGCAAAGACATAAAGGTTGGGAGTTCAGAGCCCAAGGAACTAAGGCAACCTCTGTTACATAACTCTACAAATGCCTTAAACTCAGTTTTTCTGAGAAATGAGTCATCAGCAATGATTAAACTCCGGAGAAGCCATAAACCAGCAGATATTGATAAAATGGGATGCTGATAGGGTGAAGCTCAGCAGTTTGTAAGTGCATGAGGGTCATCCATGGTGAGCAACAGAGCCCAGGCAGTGGGAGCTGGGCTGATGGGATACAGGGGCTTCAGAGCTGGGCTCACCCTCTGGAGCATCTCTGGGGGTTGATGCATGGCCAGGATCCAGGGAAGATCCTCCTTCCCCAGTGTTCAGCTCCACAAAGCCACACTGGAGAACCCTGGGTAAACCCAAGCTCCTCCCTGATCCTCTGAGCCCCCATCCTGAGGTGGGCCAGCAGCCCTGGGGGGGGTGAGTCGCCTTGTGAGGCCGAACTGCTGAGCACAGGGCAGGGCACCGAGAGCCAGGAGTGGGGAAAGGACACCACAGTGGGCTGAGAGAGATGGTGGTGGGGACCCAGGGGGCTGTGCAGGCCACTTCCCAGCCTCCCACCACACCAGCAATCCTTCCCATTCCTGCACACCAACACAGCACCCACTGCCTCTGACGGAAGAGGCAGATTTGGTGCTTGACCCATCAGGAAATTCAAGCTGATCTGCAGTGAGACACGACCAGAGAGGCTCTGACACCAAGTGCTGCCTGAAGCCACGCACCCGATCAGCAACTGCAAGATTAGATAAGGACTGAACTTAGTCCCATCCCACTCATATTAATGTGAGCTCTCCAGACACCTGGGCTATTCCCGTTCAAGGGCACGAAGATGCTGCCATCGCTGGGGCTGCTGTTTGCTGCCCTCTCCTTGGCAAGGGGCATCCCCCTGCAGCGGGCAGCCAACCGCAGCAAACTCCTCCTGGTGTCCTTCGATGGGTTTCGGTGGGACTATGACCAGGACGTGGACACCCCCTACCTGGACGCTATGGCTGCAGAGGGGGTGAAGGCCAAGTACATGACTCCCCCCTTCGTCACCCTCACCAACCCGTCCCACTTCACGCTGCTGACCGGTGAGTAGCCCAGCCACGGGAGCTGCAGGGAGGGCTGGGGAAGGGCAAAGTCAAGGCTGATGCATCAGTGAGGGACACGCTGCCAGGAGCTCCAAACCCAGCAGCACGTAGAGCCTTAGAGCAGAGCAAAGGCAAGGGCTGCGAAAATGGTAGATTTAAATTAGGTAGGAGGAAGAAATTCTTCCCTGTGAGGGTGGGGAGGCCCTGTGGCAGCTGTGGCTGTCCCATCCCTGGGAGTGTTCAAGGCCAGGTTGAATGAGACTTGGAGCAGCCTGGTCTGGTGGAAGGTGTCCCTGCCCATGGTAGGGAGGTGGAATTGGATGGTTTTTAAGGTCCCTCCCAACTCAAACCACTCTGGGATTCCATGAACTGAACCTGTATTTATCAAAGGTAAATAGTGCCAGACCAACCCGATAGCCTCCTTTGGTAAGATAAATTATTTTTTTAAACAAGGGAGATGCTCTAAATTTAATCTCTCTGGACTTCAGTAATGCATTTGATACAGTGCCACATGGGAAATCATTAGTTAAGACAGAGAAGATGAAGATTAGTACAAAATCTGTAACGTGGGGAACTGAGGGGCTACAGGAAGAGGATGCAGGGGATGCTGAGAGGAGACTGTCAAGCTGGAGGGAGGGCACCAGGGGAATTCCTGAAGAATCGATTTTGGAGCCAATCTTATTTAAGATTTTAATTAATAACCTTGGCATAAAAGAGTGGAGCATGCTAATGAAAACTGCTGATAGGCAAAGGCAGGGAGGCAGCGTCAACACGAGGGAGGATGGGGACATCACGCAGAAGGGACTGCGCAGTCCTTGGCACCAGTGTAATAAAAATAGCACAAAATATAAGAGTCAAAGTGCAAATCTCTCCTTTCTGATGGGAACTTCTCCTGCTCACTGACCTCGTGGGTTTAGGTAAACAGGGGATAACAGAACCTGCCCGTGCTGAGAGGGCAGGAGAAACTGCAGGTGGCACCGGTGCCTGGCTTGGTCCAGGTGAGACCCACCAGATACCAACCCACGCACGTGGGAGGTGGCATGACCCAAGCACCTCCTTCCCTGCCCCAGGACCCCACTTCGTATGAGGCAGTGGGAGGAAGGGGCAAAGGGGGAGGTGGGAGGGGGAGGCCGAAGGTCCCCACTGACCCAAGGCAACCCCAGCACAGCCTGGTCACTCCCTGCCCAGCACAGCCTGGTCACCCCCTGCCCCTGCCCAGCACAGCCTGTCTCACCCCCTGCCCAGCACAGCCTGGTCACCCCCTGCCCAGCACAGCCTGGTCACCCCCTGCCCCTCGTCTCTCCCACAGGGCGATACGTGGAGAACCACGGGGTGATCCACAACATGTGGTTCAACACCACCACGGGTGTGAAGCTGCCCTACTACACCACGCAGGGCATAAGCAGCTGGTGGGACAACGGCAGCCTGCCCATCTGGATCACTGCCCAGAGACAGGCAAGTGAGGCACCTCCTCACACACACCGACCCTGCACAGACCCACCCCACCTGCCATCCTGCAGGAAAAGCTACAGGCAAGCCATTATCCCTGGTGGCTGTGAGTTCCCAGCCTCCCCGAGAATGTCAGGCTAATTAGACCAGCAAAAAACGGAAATCCCCAGACACTGGCAGGAATAATTATGATCGTTCTATTAAAAATAGCAAAAAATAATAGATGCATTTCAGCTTTATTAAGACATTAATGAAACAGGTTATACTGTTCCTGTTTAAAGAAGCCTCAGCCCCAGTTCCTCAGGGAAAATCCTGAATCCAGGGGTTCCACACACCTCAGGGCACACCCAGGGCAGGTGGGTGGCAGCCCTGGGGGTCAGTCCCCTCTTCCCTGGGGCCTGCAGCAAGCCCAGCAGGCTTTGAATCTGGCTTTAAGACAGGACCTGAGACCTGGCACAAGACACACATCTTTTGCCCGTATTTACCTGCCAAAATGCCTCCTCTGATTTCAACAAAACACAACTTGATGATCAAGAACCAGAGAGCCCATGCAAGCTGCAAATGGGTCACTGGTTCCAAAGTTCTAACTGGTGTTACCAACACAGTGAGAAAACCAGTGTGACAGGGCAGTGCTTTCAGTTAATCACTTTTAATTGGCAATGAGCAAAAAAATCTCGTTAGGAGGTAGCTGCACTGACAGATGGAGGGACACTGCCAAGCAAGTTCAGGGGAGTTTATGGAGTGTCTCCACTCACAGGGTTTGAAGACAGGCTCTGTCTACTTCCCCGGAGGAAGAGCAACATACCAAGGGGAAGAAGTGAACAAGAAGCTGGTGGAGCCTGCCATATTCAGCTACAGCAACGAAACCAACTGGAGGGAGAACATTGACACGGTCATGAAATGGTTCACAGTGGACAACCTCGACTTCGTCGCACTCTACTTCGGAGAGCCAGACTCCTCGGGACACAAGTTTGGCCCTGACTCCACCCAGAGGAAAACCATGATCCAGCAGGTGGACAGAACCGTCGGTTACTTGAGGCAGCGCATCCGGGAAAATGAGCTGGAATCAAAGCTCAACCTCATCATCACGTCTGACCACGGCATGGACACCGTCCTAAAGACCGACGAGATTCTCCTCCGGACCATAAACAACTTCACGTTCAAAGACATCGACTTTGAACTCTTAGATTACGGACCAAATGGATTCCTGGTGCCAAAAGAAGGGAGATTAGAGCATGTGTACTCAGTGCTGAAAGACGCCCACCCCAAACTGCACGTGTACAAGAAAGAAGAGTTTCCGGAGAAATTCCACTACGCCAACCACCCTCGGATCCCCCCGCTCGTGCTGTACAGCGATCCAGGATATGTGATCCATGGGGTAAGCTGTATGCACAGGCATATTCTACTGTCCTTTGGGATGAGCCTCTCTCCTCCTCTTCCTCTCACAGCACCCCAGCACTCACCCAGCTTTAGGCCTTTGTGCTGATTGGTCTCCCTAAAACCAGATTGAAATTCAAGCTCTTTGGGTAAAGATCTTCTCTGCTGTTGAGAAGATAAAATGTCCAGAAGCCTTGGGGTAGGACTTGCACGAATGCAAATCTCTGTGTCAGGATCCTCTCCCAGCCTGGCATGAAGGGAAGGTCCAGTGTCAAGGCCAGCAGGTGGCTTCCCATTGGAAGCTCCTCAGTGCAACAAAATTTGGGTGTGCTGATGTTTAGGGAGGCAACTCGCAGGATGTAATTGCTTGAGAGGGGTGTCTGCAGAGTATAACACTAACAGATCAACTTCCAAACCCGAAAGGAACCAACCAGACCATCAAACCCTGCAGGAGCAGAACGGTGTGTGTGAGGCAGGAGACAGGGGGGCACCCAGCAGTGCTGCTGCCCCTGGGGCCGTGCTGGGGGTGGAGGGCTTGGGGTGCTCACATCCTCACTCTCCCCTCCAGAGGATCAAGGTCCAGTTCAATAAAGGGGAACACGGTTTCAACAACGAGGACATGAACATGAAAACCATCTTCCGTGCCGTGGGACCGGCCTTCAAGAAGGGGCTGGAGGTGGAGCCCTTCGAAAGCGTCAACGTCTACGCCCTCCTCTGCGAGCTGCTGGGCATCACCCCGGAGCCCCACGATGGCTCCCTGGAGGTCACCAAGCCCATGCTGCGAGGGTCGGAGGAAGGGCCGGAGGAAGGGTCGGGGGAAGGGTCGGAGGACGGGTCGGAGGACGGGTCGGAGGACACTGGGAACCAAGGTGGGCACCGGGAGTAGCAGCAGGCACTGGGGGGTGACAGCGGGCACCAGGAACAGCAACAGACACAGGGGGCGGCAATGGGCAGCGGGGGGGATGGCAGGCACTGGGAGCATCAATGAGCACCGGGAGTGGGCACTGGGAGCAGCGGCAGGCACTGGGAACTCACACCGGGAGCGGCACCGGGAGCAGCACCGGGAGCGGCACCGGGCACCGGGAGCGGCACCGGGCACCGGGAGCAGCACCGGGAGCAGCACCGGGAGCGGCACCGGGCACCGGGAGCAGCACCGGGAGCGGCACTGGGCACCGGGAGTAGCACCGGGAGCGGCACCGGGAGCAGCACCGAGAGCGACACCGGGAGCGGCACCGGGAGCGGCTCCGCCGGGATTCCCGCGGGAACAGCGACACCTGGCGGCCGCCGCCGCTCCCGCCGCCGCCCCGGCGGCTCCGGGCACCGGCCCGTGCCCGCCCCTCCCTCCCTCCCTCCCTCCCTCCCTCCGCCGCCCCCTCCGCCGCTGGGTTACCCGGGCTCGGTAACCGGGCAGGGGTCACACCGTGTCCCCGGCACCGGGCCGGGGGTGCTGCCCCCGGGGCAGGGCTGGCACTGACCCCCCCTCTCGGCCCTGCAGATTCCGGTGCTCCTCTCCCTCCCGCCGAGAACCTGCCGCTGATGATGGGACTTGCTCTCGTTCTGGGATGCTGGGGAGGAGTTTTCTAACCCCTGTCAGGTAACTGACCCCAAGGACCCCTGGAAGGACCCCTGCTCGGGCAGAGCGGGGTCTGCCCAGGTGCTGTGTGTCTGTGGAACTGCTGGGCACAGTGCTGGGCTGGCCATGGCACCAGCCCGGCTCTAGTCAAGGCAGCCTCCTGGCCTGGGAGCCTCAGAGGCATCCCAAAGTCAATCAGTGCTTCCAGCCCCTGCTCCAAGAGCCCTGGTCACCCTCAGCATTGTCCTGCTTGTCTTTCTGGCCCTTATGGCTGTGGACAAAAATGGGAAATGCCACCTATGCACCCCTGAGCTCCAAACCCACAGCCAGGGTGGGCCTGCTCACGCTGCACCATGGCAGCACTCCTGAGACCTGCCCCATCTGCAGCTGAGTTACCTCTTGGGAGCTCTGGGAGGGATGATGATGTATTTGGGAGAGACAGGGAATGTGGCAGTGCCAGGGCCAGGACCCCCCCAGCTCACAGCAAACCTCCAGCCCTGCGATTGCCAAACCCCAGAGCCGTGCAGAGCCTGCCTGGTTGTGCCAGATTCACGGGACCCGCTCCGCAGCAGGGCTGAGGCAAAAGGCCTTCATACAAATCCAAACTTCCCTCTGCAGGAAGCAGCCCAGAGTCCCTCAGCCAGGCTGCGGCTCAGGGGACAGCAGGACACCCCCCATCCCAGTTGTGGCCCTTCCAGCATGGCATTCCAGCAGCCCCAGACCCACCCCAGATGCTGCGGTGCCTTTCCCCAACCCTGTGCCTCATCTCAGGGGCTCGATAAACATCTGTTGCCATAGAGACTCACTCGCTGTATCAGCTTCACCCAACGAGATGAAACAAGAGCCGCACCCTCAGAAAAACAGGAAGAAAATGTTTGGCTTGAAGCCGTGCTGGGGTGGGGGTCAGGGCGGCAGCAGCAGCGGGAGGCTCTGAAAGGGGAGCGTGGCCAGAGCTGTGCACGCTGTTGACATTGATATTAATGATAACAGTGCACAGAAACCTTCCCAGTTATCCTGCTGGTGACCTTGGGACTTTCTGTGCAGGTCAGCACATCCATGCCCGTTTTACAGGAGGAGGCAGCCAGCTCCGTTGGGAAGTTGGTATCCTGGAGATCCCAGCAAGAGTCTGCAGAGCTCAGTGGTGCCAGGCTCCATATGCCCCCATGCCAGGAGTCCTCAGGGTGCTCCAGTGGGTGTGGAGCAGGATCACGGACTCATGGAATGGTTTGGGTTGGAATGGACCTTTAAGCTCATCTCACTTTAAATCCCCTTTCCACTACACCAAGGCTGCTCCAAGCCCCATCCAACCCAGCCTTGGACACTTCCAGGGATCCAGGGGCAGCCATAGCTCCTCTGGGCAACCTGTGCCAGGGCCTCCCCACCCTCCCAGGAGAGAATTTCCTCCTAACTGCAGTGAGGAAGGGACTGTCCTGGAGGAACGCTGAACCCTGCCATACCCCTGCAGGAAGGTTTCCATTGCTTCTGAGATCACAGGGTTTGCCCCGGGACACACCTCGGTGTGGCTGTTTTCACGTGGAGCGGCGGGACATAAAACACTGGACACCGTACTTGGTCTTGATGCATTTCCCGCACGGAGCATCGTTCGATCTCTGCGCCTCTGAGACCCGGCCCTGCTCCTCCATCCCCCCTGCCTCTCTCCCGGTGCCGTGCCGATGTCCGGGTGTCCCGGTGTCCCGGTGTCCCGGTGCAGTACCGGCAGCTGGCGGCCGGGGGCTTCCGAGCCGCACTCACAGCCCGGCATTCCCGGGATCCCGGCACCGGCGGTGGGAGCTTCTCGCGGTAAACTCCCTGCTCAGAGCATCTCCCCAAACCCGTGGTGCCCGCAGTCACCCGCCCAGCGCCGCCCGCTGCCCCGGGGCCATCAATCCCCCGGTGGCTCCCCCCGAGAGGGACTCGCTCCTCGATCCTGCGGGACAAAGCCTGGGAACCGTCTCCGGCAGCCGCCGAGCCCGGGGCGCTCCCCGGCACCCACCACAGCACACAGGGATGCTCCAAGTGACGCCCTGCAGATCCATGTCACACACTGCAATCTCCTGGTCCCCTCCTCCCCCCGACAAAACGCTCCGGGATGACCAATGCTCCAATGTCCCGGGCCAGATGGGTGAGATGGATCCTTTCCCCCGTGGGTGCAAGGAGGTTTAACCCCACAGATGCACTGAGAAGCCATCTCTAGCCCAGCCTCTTCCCAGGAAAATCCCAAACTGTCAAATTTTGCACGTCCTTTGAGTCTTTGCCAGCCTTTCCCACTGCTCCTCACACCTTGTGCACTGGCACCGTGGGACATTTCCACCAAACATTTCCCGATGACAAAGCTCAAAGTCCAGCCTGGCCTTGTCCGGACACAGCCACTGCCTGATCCCCACATCTCCCCCCGCCCTCCCATTCCCACATAATTCATTCCCCGTTGCCCCCCTCTCCGGGCTGGGGGTCACACGGCAGGGAGAGCCCCGCTGTGTATTGCATCCCAATTTGCCATGCATTTCCACACCATTTGCTTCCCTTTCTTTTTCCTGCACTGGGAAGCTGCTCACTGCCCAGGGGTCCCAACTGCTCCAGGATGGGAAGATAACAACAAACATACACGGACACATATTTATTTATGGAACACAGTGTGCAGGGATGCTGCTGCCTCCCAAAATGCCCGGTCTGGGGGTGGCACGTGCCCCTGTGATTCCCACATGTGGCCATGGGGCCCAGACATGACGTGGTCGGTCCCTGGCCACCCCATCCTGGAGGCTGCACAGCTCCTTACCCGGCTGTGGTACTCAAATGATATGCAGATCTCTGTGCTTCAATTGGCCGATGCCTCGGGAAAACAGCCACCATTTGCCCACAACAAACATGGCCCCCGTGGCCCAGGGAGCAGCACAGCCCTTCTCCCTTCCACAGGCAAAGGGGACTTGGCTCCCCGTCCCTTCCTCTGACAGCAAACCCCAGCCAGCAAACCCCAGCCCTCAGGAAGCGCAGCATTCCTGGCATGTCTGGCATACTTGGGAAAAGCTACAAAATCGTGTTCCACCAGATTAGTTCAGGGGTCTGACTCTCATTTTTAAGATGCCAAAGGTTTTCTTGGTGGTTGGTGAGTTTTTTGGCCCCGCTGTCGCTTTGCTTGGCGGGAACACGAGGCCAAGCTGTTCAGTGTGTGTGTTCCTGGGTTCCTCTGGGAAGGTGAAGCCTCTCTCAGGGATCAGAAACACCGAACTCAGCCTAAAGGCACTTGCAGGTGGAGCTACAACTTCGGCAGCAGCTGGGGGAGCATCTCCTCACGCCCCAGTCAGCCCCCCAAGCAGTGCAGCTCCCGTGGTAGCTCCACCCAGGGAAGCTCCGTCACTGGGATGGTCCCCTCCGGCTGACTGAGTGACCCACTCTGCCAGGGGTATAAAGCAAGGAGCCCACAGTAGCCCAGAGGTTGCCCAGGACAAGTTCCCAGTAAACCCCTGGGGACAGAAAGGAGATTTCCAGCCCAGGAAACAGCACAGCCCTTTTCACCCTCAGCTCCTCATCAGTGCAGAGACAGGAACTAGACACGTGTGGCTTGGGGGCTACACAGAATTAGAGACTGTGCAGGGCTGGCCATGAGGGACCAGGGACAAAGCTGTGAGCACAGCCCCCAAACACTGATCATGTGGTCCACAAAGACTCCTGAATACCAAGGGCTGCTCCCACTTCTGATTTCCAGCCCCTCACCAGCTCAGCGAGCAGAAGATGGAGCACCTCAGCTCACACCAGCCTTCCCTTCCTCACCCTGGGAAGGGAGAGAACAGAAACCCTACCCCTGTGTCCTCATGGGGAGCACAGGGACTCCAGCACAGAGGGACAGCTGGGAGGGGAGCCCACCCAGCATCACCTGAACTGGGGCTCATTCCCAACAGTGTTCATCTCTCAGAGCCAAATCCCTGCAGCCAGGAGGGCCCCACATGCTCCTCATCCCTTGAGCAGCGCCCACGCCGCTGTGATGCCAGAATGTCCCTGCACAGCTCAGGCACACAAGGATGGGAGGTCACACAGGGCTTTCTCCTAAAATCTAAGAGGTGCCGCACACAAAGAGCCGAGCTGGTGGAAGGTAAATGCACTCGAAAGAAAGAAAAAGTGCATTGCTGTGTTACAGTTCTGTGTCACCTTCGGCTAAAACAATGCTCCTACAGCTCTCCTGGTCAGCGAACGGCCACGGTAATTGACAAAGAAAACAACGAAAGGTGATAGTGCTCGACCCAGGACAACCCCCGGCATCGACCCAGCACCCCCAGCATCGACCCAGCACCCCAGGCATCGACCCAGCACCCCCGGCATCGACCCAGCACCCCAGGCACATCGCGTCCTGCAGCCCCCGGGTCACCTCCACTCCCCAATGAAGCAGCTGGTTTCCCCTTCCCTCATGCGGGGGGTCCACTGTGGTGACATTCCCCCCGCGGCGGGGACAGCCCAGCACGCCCGCTGCAGCTCTAAACGCTTTTCTAAACCCAGCATCGCTAAATCCAGCACCGCTAAACCCGGCATCGCTAAACCCGGCATCGCTTACCGGAGACGGCAGTGCCCGGGGTGCGGACGAGGCCCCGCGCAGGACACCCCATGGCCCGTCCGGCTCCCGCTCAGTCCCTGCACGCCGCGGGCACCCAGGCGCCGGGGCGAGGGCAATTCATATCCCTGCGGCTCCCGCACGGTTAACGGCAGGCTCCGGGCCCGCGGAGGAGAACTCCCTGAGGTGCTGACTCATCTTCTTCCATGCCTGTAAAGCACCATATTTCATCCTTCCACGCCCACAGCGCACAACCGCCGTGCAGCAGCTCCTCACGCCGCCCCGCACGCCCCGGTGCGCGCGGTGCCAGCGCGGTCGGTGCTGCCGCACCCCCGGTAGCGCGGCTCGGGAGGGACCGGGGGCCGGGCGGGACCGGGCTGCGAGCCGGCACCGCTGGCTGCGAGGGTCCTGGACACAACCGCCCCCGCCCAGGGAAAGCCTTTATTCTATTATAATCAACTCTGGCAGAACGAAAACGTGTCGGCGCTGCTGCCGCCTGCTCCGGCCCGGCGGGGACCGGCGGGGGCTGCCCCGGCCCCGGGATGCTTTGTCCCCAGGAGGGACCCCGGCCGCCCGGGCGGGGCACTCGGAGCCCGGGTCCGCGCAGGAGGGACCCCTCGTGGGGTCGGACCGGAGGGATGCCCCCCGTGGGGCCGGGCCGGGGGACCCCCCCGCGCTGCCCGGGGGAACAAAGCCCCGGGCCGGGCCGCCCCATTGTCCCCGCTCCGGCCGGGCAGCGGCCGCCCCGCGCGGGAGGAAGAGGAGGGGTCGCCCGCAGACAATGCCTCCCCCCCCAACCCCCCACGCCGGATCGCCCCGCCCCCCGCTCCCCATTGGCCGGTCGGGAATTTGGGGACCCCCCCCGCCCCTCCGCCGTATTGTGCCGGGGGGCGCGCGTGGATGTGGGGGGGTGAGAGCGCGCGCGGCCGCCGTCGGGGGCGCGCCCGGGGGCTCCCCTTGTGTGTGCGTGTGTGCGCGGGGGTGCGCGCGGGGCCGGGGCCATGGAGGAGCTGAGCAGCGTGGGAGAGCAGGTCTTCGCCGCCGAGTGCATCCTCAGCAAGCGGCTCCGCAAGGTGGGACCCGCCGCCCCCCGCGCCCCCGTCCCCGCCGCCCCCCTCCGCGCCCCCCGCCGCCGGTAACGCGCCTCTCCCCGTCTCTCTTCGCAGGGCAAGCTGGAGTACCTGGTCAAGTGGCGAGGCTGGTCCTCCAAGTGAGCGGGGCGGTGCGGGGCGCGGGGCTGCGCGGTGCGGGGCGGATCGCGGAACCATGCGGTGCGGAGCGGGGTGCGGGGCGGGGCGCGGGTGCCGCCCGCCCGGCCGCTTTTGTTCGGGTCGCGCCGCTCCTTTTGTTTACAAATAAGCGCGGCCGGGCCCGGCCCTCCCCGCTGCCGCGTGGGGCTCCGCTCCCACCCCCGGGCCGGGCCAGCCTTCCCCGGAGCCCCCGCACCCCCCCGGCCCCGCGCCCCTCGCCCGTTCTGCCGAAACCGGAGCTCCCCCGGGATGCGCGGGGCTCGCCTCGCCCCTTCCCGATCTCCCTCCCCCGGCCCCTCTCCCCCTCCCGCCCCCCGGCTGTGCCCGTCCCCGGTGCGGGGATGCCCCGGTCCAGGCCGGGCCCGGTTGTCCTTGGATGAACCCCCCCGGTGCTGGGCCGGTACCGGGGATGGCGCGGGGGGGTCGCCCCCCTGCTCTGGCCCAGTCCGTGTCTTCTGTTTCAGACACAACAGCTGGGAGCCCGAAGAGAACATCCTGGACCCCCGGCTGCTCCTGGCTTTCCAAAAGAAGTGAGCAAACTCTAAATATTTCTAAGCAAACTATAAAGTTAATTAACTTCTAATTGGCTGCGCGTGCGGTGGAAGTTGTGGAAACAACAGCCTGGAGCTGGCCGGTCCCTTTGTGGCCGGGCCCTTTTGTTGGTCCCTGGAGTCACAGTCCGGGTCCACCTGGGATGGCTCTGCCCAGGCTGGACAAACGCCCAGGGTTCGTGGCCCAGTTGTGCTCTGGGTGCAGCAGCAGCACTTGGCACAGACCTGGGGCTCCCCATCCAGCAGCCACAGACCCCTGAGGGGAGACGGTGCCTGGGCTTGGAAGGCACTGAAATGAACTTCTGGAGGGGGAAGCTCTGGGAGGGTGAGGGAGTAACGGAGAAAATCACAGAATTAAAGGATGATTTGGACTGGGAGAAACCTTAAAGCTCATCTCGTTCCACCCCCTGCCATGGGCAGGGACACCTTCCACCAGCCCAGGTTGCTCCAAGCCCTGTCCAACTTGGTCTTGAACACTTCCAGGGATGGGGCAGCCACAGCTTCTCTGGGCAACCTGTGCCAGGGCCTCACCACCCTCCCAGGGAAGCATTTCTTTCCAGTATCCCATCTAACCCTGCCCTCTGGCTGTGGGAGGCCATTCCCCCTTGTCCTGTCATTCCAGGCCCTTGTCCAAAGTCCCTCTCCAACTCTCTTGGAGCCTCTTTAGGTACTCAGAGGTGCTCTGAGGTCTTCCTAGAGCCTTCTCCAGGCTGAACAACCTGGATGGCTGAACAAAATGGTGTCTGTCCTCTGTCAGGGCCGTGGCTCCTGCCCAGAGCCAAGCTGGGAACAGCAATTGTCCCAGGAATCACACACGGAGGGGAAAGAGTAGCCAGCTGGCCTCAGCAGGCACAGAGCTGCCAAGTATTTTGGCTCCATAATAATAAAAATCATAAAAGTTTATTATAGGATTCAATTAGAACTGGTTTCTGGATTCCACTTTTTCAAGATTAGGATCTGGTGGTGCGTGCAGACAGGACTCAGGATTAATGAGCCGGATTTGTTACAGTTTAACACAGTCCTGTTTAAAAGGAAAGAGTGACTTGAAACATCCCTGTATGGCCACCTTGGCTTTGCCACCTTTGGCCTCCAGCCTGGGCCACCACGGCCAGACCAGGAGCTGCAGGAGAGATGGAAGGAGCCCAGCAAAGGAGGGAACTCACTGAGTTTGTAGGGAATGCATTTGCTTTTCCTCTGCTCAGCTCTGCTCTGCAGGGGTATAACCAAGACGAGATTTAGTAGGGCTGGGAATGATCCTTCCCTTTGCCTGATCCCCTTGTACCAGAAAAACAATAAATCTCACAAAAAATTGGAAAAGCCACGGATTTGGAATGTGTAATGCTGTGTGGTACATCACTGATGCTGGAAGCTGTGGGAATGTTACTGATGCAGACAGGGATGCTCTCCAGTCCCTGACTGCCTCAGTTTCCCCAGATGCTTTTTTCTTCCCTGCAAACATTGTCCTTAATCCTTGCTTTCTTCAGGGAACATGAAAAAGAAGTGCAGAATCGGAAGAGGGGCAAGCGGCCCCGGGGCAGGCCCAGGAAACACGTGGTGAGTCCTGGCAGTGGTGGGAATCCACGGCTGTGACGGTGCTGGAGGGGCTCTGGCCTTGCAGGGCACGGAGGGGGGTCTGCCCAGAGCCCAGGAGGGGCTTGGCCTTGAGTGCAGTGAGGGCTCAGCAGTGCCTCCAGACCCTGGGTCAGGGGGTTGTAGCTGGCAGTGACAGACAGGTTGGTGAGGATGCCTGTGAAAAGAACTCCTCCATCACTGCTCTGGTGATGGCACAGAAGGAGACAGAAGAAGTCCCTGGCACTGGTCCAGCTTGGTATCTACTGCTGACCAGTTCTGTGCTCTGTGCTCCCCAACTCATCAGATCAGCTAAAGGATCCCTAAAGATCAGCTGTGTGGAGAAAGAGCCTGTGGTGTCTGAGGCCCCTGGCCAGGCTGCCCTGAAGGGTTTGCAATGCCCGTGAGGGCTCTTTGGCCGCTGCCCTTAACTCCCTGTCTCTGTTGCTTTGCAGGAACCAGAGATGCCTGCGAAAACTAAGTCAAGTAGCTCCTCTTCCTCCACATCCTCCTCTTCCTCCTCCTC
Source organism: Neopelma chrysocephalum (assembly GCF_003984885.1). Classification (NCBI taxonomy): domain Eukaryota; kingdom Metazoa; phylum Chordata; class Aves; order Passeriformes; family Pipridae; genus Neopelma; species Neopelma chrysocephalum. The sequence goes on along the minus strand of NW_020897746.1, from coordinate 11,599,365 downwards.
TGAGGAAGAGGATGAAAGTGACCTGGAAGCAAAGAGAGGTCCCCGCAGCAGAGAGACACACCCAGTGCCACAGAAGAAAGCTCAGATCCTGGTGGCGAAGCCTGACATGAAAGACGCTTCCAGGAAGAAGCGTGGGCGGAAACCTCTTCCCCCGGAGCAGAAAGCGGCTCGAAGGACTGTGAACCTGACAAAGGTGCTGAAAACATCCCGGAAGGAGGTGGGGGGCAGTGCCAAGCTGGTGGGGAAGCTGCAGCCTCAGCACAGCACACAGGGCTCGGGCATGGCCGTGCTGAAGGACCCACCAGGTGCCTTGGCCGGGCTCAGCTCAGGAGGGTCGTCAGCAGAAAACCTGCCCAACATGATGAAGAGCGGCTCGACCAGCCCCAGCCAGGCCATCAGCTGGCAGAGCTCCATCGTGCACTACATGAACAGGATGTCCCAAAGCCAGGCCGCGTCCGAGAGCTCAGCTCTGGGCAGGCTGGCACTGAAGGCACAGGCGGCCAGTAAGAGCAGCTTAGGGCTGGACTTGAAAATGAGGAGCCAGAAAGGCTCTGGGGAGCCGGGGCTCAACATGCAGGGACCCAAGACTGCAAAGGCTCCCGGCAGCGGCACTGGAGGAGACCAGAAATCAGGGTTTGCTGCGGGAGGCCAAGCGCTGCCCAACGGCAGCAAGACGCCGGCGAGCTCGTCTGGGGCCGGCGTCCAGGCAGCCTCCAGCCAGGAGCTGAACCTGCAGGCTCTGAACCTGCAGAGCGTCAAAAACGGGCCGAGCGCGGCCGGCGGGAGCGGCGTCCCCCGGCACCTCTGTGGGGCCCTGGCCAAGGGCTCTGGTGGTGGCACGGCCAGCGCGGGTGCCGGCGGTGCCAAGGGCGGGGCGGCGGGCGCCGGGCTCGCCGCTGCCAGTGCCCTCGTGGGTGGGGATGGCAGCAAGGGCAAGAAGCAGCCGCAGCGGGCAGGGGACAGGGACTCGGCCAAAGGCGGCTCAGCCGGCGCCCAGGAGGGACACGCGGAGAGCCGCAAACCCTCCGCCCTGTCCGAGGCGAGCACGGGCGAGGACACCAGCTCGGATTCAGACCGGGACTCGGCTTCCTTCCCGGGTGTGGGTCAGAACATGTCTGTCTCCATCCAGACCAGCCAGGACTGGAAGCCCACGCGCAGCCTGATCGAGCACGTCTTTGTCACCGACGTCACCGCCAACCTGATCACAGTGACGGTCAAGGAGTCCCCCACCAGCGTCGGGTTTTTCAACCTGCGGCAATACTGAGCCCAGGAGCGTGAGAGAGGGGAGAGGGTCCTTCGGCCTCACCCTCAGCTTTGCCCAGCTCTTCCATCAGGTTTTCTTTCTTCGAGTGAATGTGGAGACCTCGTGAGACCTGCTGGGACTCGTAGCTGGAGAGGCTTGAGAAAGACGTGGTGAAACCTGCTCCAAACTGCCAGCGAGTCGTGGATCCCCCCCGGCTCCTCTCCATCCTTTTCTGAAGCCGTGCCCTGTGTGGGGGTAGCCAGTGCCATTCTCCAGGAGCCAGGGCACCGGTGCTGCTGGGGGTGTCAGGCTGGCATGTTTTGAGCCAGGCTTCACTGCACACAGGTCTCTTTGCTTTACAGCTTGAAACAGCAGATGCCAAGGTCTGCAGCTCACTGGCCATGGGGACACGTGGAGCTGCCATGGGCCAGGCTTACACCTGGGAGAGGACCAGGAGATCCTCTTCTGTCCTCTGGGCTCCCCATGGATCTGTCTGTGAGCTGTGGGGAGACACAAATCAATCCAAATGAGGCAGCTGCTGCTCCCAGCCCTTGGGGCTGTGGGGGGGTGGCTGCATTTGGGGGTTTTTCAGGGTACACTCAGCCCAGCCACCCCCCTGGGCAAGGTCATTTCCAATGATGGGAAACCCTCAACGTTTCTGTTGGGGTTTCCAGCTGATAGGGAACTATTGTTTACATTTTTTAATAAGGAAAAATCTTTTTTTTTTTTTTTTAATGAGAGAGGGAAATAAACCCAGTCTAGGATAGGTTGAGTCCTGGATGCCGCTAATGGGATGGGCAACAGAGGTGCTTTTTTGGAGGGTGCCTCCTTTCTGCCCAGGGAGGGTCCTGCCTTGGGAGCCAGAGAGATCCACTGGTTTCCCTGCAGTGACTTGACTTCCAGAGGGAAGTGAATTTCTGGGCGGCCCAGGGAGCCTCTGTGTCGCTCCTCTGCCTCATCCCAGCGTCGCCATTGTCTCTGTCTCCTGCTCAGCAGTTTCCAGGCACTCATAGGCACCGAGCTGGGGAGTATTTTTTAAGTCTTGCAGAACATGTGAACCCTTCCAGCAGCAGGTAGGTCAGTGCTGGGGCTGCTGGGCACTGCGAGGTCAGTGCTGTAATTTGGGACAAGTGAGCCTTCCCCACCATAGCCCAGCTGGACCTGCCTTGGCTGCTCCCTGGGTTAGATTCACACTGATCATCCATGTTTTTGTTCAGATGGAAGGCTCAGCAGCTGGACAAGGACACCTGCACAGGTGGGGTGGAGCAGTGGGAAGGGGAAGGAGAGGACAGGGAGAAGGATCAGGGCCAGCGGGTACCTCGGGCTGCTGTTCTCTGAGGACCTGGAGCACCTCAGCAGCTGCTCGCCTTCCCTTTACTGTCCCAGCAGCTGGGGTGTTCCTTTTGGCTTGTAATTGCACCCAGTAATGGCTTTTTCACTGCAGTATTTTCCCTACTGCAGATTTCTACAAGCCAAAATTAGCAGCGGTTCAGGCAGAGTTTAGCAGCATTCCAGGTCATTTTAGTTCTGTTGGTGCTGAGTTCTTTTCTTGGAGGTGGTGAACAGCTGGTGGCTGCTGCTCGCTGTCCTGCGTGGTTTGGAGGTCCCCCCAAGGGATGTCCCACCAGGGGGTCACCAGGAGACTGACCTGGCACCAGGACGGGCATCTCCCTTTGCCACAGGCAGGGCCACTCAGTGTCCTCACACAGGAGTGATACATGGACCAAACTGAGGGTACAGGTACTTCTGACCCCCACCCCTGACACAGCAGCCCCCCACCATCACAGCTGCTGCCACTGCCTGGCAGGGGGGTCGTTCTCAGGTGAAGGGAACCCTGCCTGTGCTGCCTGCTGCTCAGGGGATGGCTGGATTGCTGTTCCCTGAGCGGTGGCTGCAGGCTCTGCCCGGGCAGAAATGCTCCAGAAATGCTCCCCCTCCGCTTTCAGATTGAATCCCCAGCTGTCCTGTGGGATCTGGTTTGAGTTTTGTGTTGTGTAGCTGAGCATGGTGTGATGTGGGGCGGGTGGAGGCGGGTGGTGCCTCACTGCAGGACCTGTCCAGGTTTCTCAGGCAGCTCCAGCTCTGCCTCAGCACAGCCTTGAATGTCCCCTGGACAGCCTGGGGCAGGGGACACACGGCCCCCAGCACCACTCTGTGTGTTGTTCTGTGAGGGAAGGGGCTGAGGGGAGAGAAGGGAACGTGTGCCATGGAGGAGGTTCCCAAGGACAGTTTCTGTCAAGCTCCACGATGCCAAAATGTCACAATCTGTCCTGTTTTACCTTCTAGTCTTTTACTTTGCCAAACGACCTCCAAGGAAGCTTTGTCCTGTGCCAACAGTGTCCTGGGCATGGTCTGTACTGGGCTCTTGTGCTGGGGATAGGAGTGTTTTGGGAGTCGAATCAAGGAATCTGGGAGTGCAGGGGTGACACTCTGCCCCACACACCAAATGTTTGCTACTTGGCCTTTGCAAATCCAAACTGATCAATGATGTGCCTTTTGGACCGTCCTTATCTCAGCCTTGTCTGCGACACCGGTCCCACCACAGGTTTGTGCCTATGCAAAGCAGGGTGGCTGCAGGGTCCCAGGGCCACTGTGACACCCGTGGGGAGAGGTGTCCTGGTCCCCAGGGAGAGATGTCCTGGTCCCCAGGGAGAGGTGTCCTGGTCCCCAGTGAGACACGGGGCTGTCGCACAGAGCCCTGCTGAGGGATGCCCGGCAGGGATGCCCTTGCCTACAGCAACAGGATGTGGAGATTGGTTTCCCCGAGGGGGAAAAGACACCTGAGGGTGCTCCAAGAAGGGGTCAGGCCCCAAGCAGCTATGGAGAGGGCAGGAGATGAGCTGTGAGAGCGGGTGCTGTGCTGGCTGCACGCCAGCTCTGAGCTCGCCGCTCCCTCCAGAGCCCTCATCAAAGCTCCCACGGGTTTCTCCATGTGGGGGTTTGCTCCTGCCTCCTGGCTGGACAAAAAGTCACTGGGCCTGAGCTTGTGCCCCAGGAGTATCCTGACAGCATCCCTCCATCACCCACCCTTCCCAGGTAGGTCCCCTTCCAGCAGCGTGGGACTCTGCTGTGATCACTTGCTATTGTGCCTTTTGCTGACCGGCTGGTTTGATTCCAAAGGTCTGAGGATGGTGAAAATGATAATCCAGGATTTTTTCTGACCTTCAACTCCCCGCATGTTTCTTCCCTAACCCCTTCCTGAGTTGGTGTTCCAGGTTCTCCCAGCAGTGCTGGGGTGTCTGAGCACACGGTTCCCATTTGGAGTTTGCCTCCCAAAGGCACATCATGTGAGTGATTTATTGGAATCTTTTGTGGACAGGGGTTGGAAGCTGGTGCAGACCCTGGTTTGCACCAGGGTCCATTAGGATTCAAGGTGTACTTTTTTTTCCCCCCTTTTTTTTTGAGTTTGCTGCTATGGGTTGGTGTGTTCAGCCAGGTATCAGACAGGCGATTACAGGTTTGTCCCTTGTCATTTTCTAAGGGGTTTCCGATGTGGAAAGTCCTGTAGTATTTGTATATTGAATGGATATTTTCTCCAGGCATAATCTGGTTAAGCATCCTTGTTGTTTTCCATTGGACTGGAAGAGGTGGCTGATTCAGCCATCTTCCCGAGAACCTGAGTCTATTTTTATATATATATTTTGTACCAAAAAAATACCTGGAGTTCATGGAGAGATGGAGATAGTTTAGGGGTTTGGTTTGTGATGAGTTTCTGCGCTGGTGTGTGCCTGAGTGTGAAGGGCTCCAGAGCCAGGAGAAGGGGTTTACTGGCAGAAATTGAGGAATGGGTGAAAACAAACAATTGTTCTTGTGACTTGTGCCAGTCACTGCTCTGATTTGTACGTTTTAATTAAAGAGAGAGCCAAATCGGTCCTGTATGACACTTATAATTGCTTTAAACTGCAGCTGTTTGTTTGCTTTTATTTTCCAAGAACAAAAGTCGGAGATGTTATTGCCCTGGGAAAGCATGAGGGCTGTGGGAGCAGGACCAGCCCCCAGCCCTGCTCCCCCCCCCCCCCCCGCAGCCTCCCGGCCCCTCCTGGCCCCTCGCTTGCGTTCCCTGTGCTGTTTTCCAGTGTTCCTGGACGCTAACGCTAGTGTAGCCCCCCAGCTCTAGGCTGCTTTTAATTTATTTGCAGGAAAACACTAGGAGACGGTTACGTCGGGCGGGGACTTTCGTGTAACTTTTCCACTGTTCTTTTTTAGCATATCAATAAATATTTTTTTAAACTTTTCAGCCTCGTGTGGTCACTGCTCCGGGAGCGCCCCCGGCCCCCTCCCCGGGCATCGCCCGAGGCCGCCCCGGCCCCGGGGCACCGTGTGCTCGGCCCGGGCTGCCGCGGGGCCCCGGGACGGGGATGTGCGAGGCGGGGGGAGAACAGGAGCCGGGGAACCGGAGCGGGGGAACGCCCCTTACTTCCCTCCGGGGGTGCGGGCAGGACGCGGCCCCTCCTGGTTCCAACCTCCCCGGCTGGAGCTGCGTCTGCTCCGGAGGGGAGCTCAGGTGCTTCTGCCCGTTCCACCGGGACCCGCCGGGGTTGGCGGGACGCGCCGGGCCGGCCTGGCCCGCGGAGGGCGCTGCGCGGCCGCGGAAGGGCGCGGGCGGCGGCCCCGGGGCTCCGCCGTCGGGATTTGCCGTCGGGCGGGAGCCGAGCCCCGGCAGCCGAACGCCCCCCGCCCCGGCCCAACCCCCGCCCCCCACGCCCACCCCGCGGGGCCCCGCGGCCCGTGTGAACGGGCCCCCCCGCCGGGCCGGGGGAGAAAGGCGCCATTGTGCGGCCCTTCCTCCCGCTCCTCCGCCGCGCTGGCAGCTCCCGCGGCGCGGGGTCCGCGCCCCACCCGCCCGAGCAGAAAAAGGAGGTTAATGAGGACACGGCTTAAAAAACCCCACCAAACTCCCCGCCCCGCGCTCTCCCCCCCCCCAACGCCTCCGCGGCCGGGTTTGCACACAAAGGCCGAGCTCGCCGGGCAGGGGCCGCCGCACCCCGACCCGCACCCCCGCCCGCCCCGTCGGAAGGGCAAAGCGCCGCGGCACCGGGCAGCGACGGGGCCCGGCCCGGTACCGGAGCGGCGGCTCCGGCGCTGTTCCTCGGACGGGAGTCACTCACGGCTCCCGCTACCACCCCGTCCGGGCAGCGCAGGACCTCCGGGGGGATGCCCGGCCCGGTGTCACCTGCGTCCGGGGGCGCCCCCGAGTCCCCCCGTCCCTTCGGGTCCCGGCCCCAGGCCCTTACAACCACGATTCCTTGTATGGAGGGGGGATACGGGGCCACCCGTCCCGTCGGGGCCCCAGCACACACCACACGATGTTCCCGGGCCACCCCCCGGCCACACAGACCCCCCCTCACCCCGGGACCACAAAGGGAAGCCAGACACGTTTCTATTTACAAAGTATATATTTAAACTGACATAAAAAGCAGGTCTCAAATGGACATTCACGGCTGGCAGAAGACACGTAGTTAAGCTTCACTTCTGAGACTGAGATTTAGCCAAATCGTTTTTTGTACAAGTCTTAGATTTAAATAATTCCCACGCGCACACCCGCACACACACACACGCAGGGTACACGGCTATGTACAGACACACATTTACACCCACAGGTACGGTTTGCTCCAGGTGTGTCGGGACACACACGGACACGGGGCCAGAGCGAAGCCCCGACAGGGCAGGAGCGACTCCAGGCTCTTTGCAAAGGGAAGGATCCTCCGGCTCCGGGGGCAGCGGGAGGACAGGCAGCTCAACCCCCTCATCATCCTCCAACACCACCCGTGTCCCAGGTCGGCGCTGGCACCGGGACCAGCACCTCGCCTCCTCGTACAAACCAAGTTAAAAATCTCGATTTTACAAAATATGCCTCAAAAAAAAAAAAAATCAAAAGGAAAAGCAAAGTGAATTCTCAGACACTATGGCTCCCTTTGCACAGCCAATCCAGCATCCTCCTACCAGGCACCTCACGGGGCCCGAAAGGATGGGGAAGGGGACGGGACAAGGTGGAGCTGCCGATGGGCCCCACAGTGAAGGGGTGCCCCTTGCCCAGCCCCTTCCCCACTCTCAGGCTCCCTGTGAGCCCCCTGAGTCAGGAGCCTTCAGGAGCCCAGGGACAAGGGGAACCTGGCCCAGTTCAGCCCTCAGGCACTGCCAGGTTTGTGCTTCCCATCTGCCTGATGCCCAGAGCAAGGTGTCGGGACAGGGCCACCTGCTCCATCTCAGCCAAACCACAACCCGGGCAGGGTCCTGCTCTCCTCTCTGTGCCACGCTGTGGCTGAGCTGGGGGACCAACAGAGCAGGGGCTGCACCCCCTGCACCCCCCACCAGCAGGGACCCTCCCTGCCCCAGCCGGGGAAGAATCCCAGTTCCGGGAGGAATCCCACAGGCAAATCCAGCAAAAAATCCATCCAAGCCGGCGGGGCTGCTCCACACGGGAATATTTTGCCTCTTGGCTATTGTTTAACCAGCGTAAGGAAAGGGAAATATTTATTGTCTCTGACTGCATAAAGGTGGCTCTGGGATTTGTCAGGGATGTGGGTATTACAAAACACTTTATCGGGAGTCTTCCAACAGTCTGAAGTAAACTGTGATTGAGAATAAAAATAATAATAATCCACTTTCTATAGCAGAATAAAGTAACTAAATATGGGCAGTGAGATGCTCCCTCCCCAACCTCTCTGGCATTTCAGGAATGTAAACAGAGGGGGGTTTTGTTGGGGTTTTTTTGTTTTTAGTGGGTGGGGGAACAGAATCAAGCAACCAGACAAAATGAAAACAGATTCTCAGCTCAGTCCCATCTCCCACAGCTGCTACGACAACTCTATTAAAGTGCATTTCAGTATCACCCCTCAGGAACCTTACACACACAGACCTCCTCTCCTCTGCAAGAAAAGGGAATTCAAGTTAATACTCCAATACTTTTAGCCTTTTTATGGATTTCTGCTTTTCCCCGCCCCGACTTTGTAGCAACATTACTTTTTTTTTTGTTAGACTGGAAACGCCCCATCCCCAACAACACTGTGAATTCAAGTGCTCACGTCAACTGTCAAGGGCAACAGTTCTGGACACAGCACACTTGATTGTACAAGCAACACCTTAAATCACAATCAAGAAATTCGGGCACTTCGCCCTCCGAGGGAGCAACACGTCCCCCCTCCACCATCCATAGCATCATATGAAAAATAATAGTTAAAAAAACCCAGCACATACTTAGCTATGAACACCGTTATTTACACCGGCTCCTGCGGCAGATGCGTGAACTCGTTAGTTCTCAGTTTTATTGTCCTTTCTAGGAGCAACTGAGCAGTCACTGTTGTCTCCATTTAAATAAAACAACTCAGAGTTGAAATATATATATATAGATATATATATAAGCATTTTTTCTTAAATAACATATTTACATCTAATAGAAAATATAACTCTAGAGATAATCTTTCCAACGAAATGTAAGACGTGAAAAAAAAAAACCAAACAAACAAAAACAAAAGAATGAGTTAATGAATTTAGGACAGTTTCTAAATTCTCTCCAGGACCAAAAAAAAAAAAAAAAAAAAAAAAAGAAAAAAAAAAATAAAAAAAAAAAAAAGAAGAAAAAAAAAAAAAAAAAAATAAAAAAAAAAAAAGAAGAGAGGCCCACCAAGCTCTAACCAAGCTTTTGTCTGGATCTGACTGAAGAAAACCCCAGCACCACCTCCACCAAACTCATCGCTTCTCCTTAAAGAATCCTTGGTCCGTGCTGCTCTCCTTGATGGTGACGGTCAAAAAGTTAGAGGTCACATCAGTTACCACCACCTTCTCCAGGTTGTTGAGAGAGGGGCTCCAGGACTCCTCCTCGGGGTCCCCCAGGATCCTGGAGACGGGGATCCTGGCGATGAGGGAGGGTCGCCCCGCCGGGCCCCCCACGCCGTCGCGGTACAGGCTGCCCACGCCGCCCGGGCTCACCGCGCCGTGCAGGAGCTTGGGCCCGCCGGGGTCCAGCCCCCCCTGCCCCTTGGGGTCCAGAAAGTCCGCGCGGTGCTTGGCCAGGCGCGGGGGGAAGGTCTCGGCGCCCGCCTCGGCGCGGTTGGGGCCGGGCAGGGCTCCGGGCAGGTCGGGCTCCTGCCGCCGGGCCAGCTGGATCACGCTGTGTCCCGAGCCAAACTTGGCCGCCCCCGTCGCCGCCTCCTCCATCTTCCTGGCCTTCAGGTAGTCCCCCACCTTGTCCCCCGGGTCCCCCAGTTTCCTCTTGGAGGCGTCCAGAGTCTCCGCCAGGTCCTTGTAAAGCTCCTTCCTGGGCTTCGGGCCTCTCTTTTTGGGGGTCTCCCCGGGTTTCTCCTCCACACGGATCACCCGGTCCCGGATGCTGTCTACCTTGGGGGTGCTGGTGCTGGAACTGCCCTGGGGGGCCAGGGCTATGTTTCTCAGTCCTTCCCTAGCCCGGGACGTGGAGCCCAGCTCCTGGGGGGACCTGCCGGGATACGGCACCCGGATCCCCCTGGAAGAGTCGCTGCGGAATTCATAGGTTTTGGCTTTGGCTTTTGCCTGGGCCTGCAAAGAAGATAAATCACCCGGTGACTTTATTATCCTGCCATCCGGCCGCATAATTACAACTTACAAGAGGCCACCTTTGAGGGGAGCATCCTCCAAAGGGGCCAGAAAGAGCCCCCCGCTCCGGCGTGCAGCCCTCATGTGTGGGCTCCGGCCTCCTTACCTTTAGCAGGAAGGTTTTGGGCTTGGGGCCTCGCTTTTTGGGCCCATAAAGTTCCATTTCTCGCTCCCTAGAGGTGTTAAAAGAACCAAAGCTTCAATTCAGCATAGCTACAAGACAGCAACATATTTACAAGCACGACTGCTACAGCTCGTAAAGGCCTTGTACCTCTCCTCGAAGGCTGCGAGCAGCCGGGCATCCAGGATGTTTTCCTCGGGTTCCCAAGTGCTGTACCTGGGGGGGCACGGAGAGAGAGGAGAGCGTGAGCAGAGCCAGCAAGGGACAAGATAGATAAAATAAAAAAATAGGGGCATAAAAGGAGGGACCCAGTTCACGTTCTGGCACAAAGGGGGAGCGGGGGTGCAGCCAGCATCCCCCCGGCCCCTGCTGCAGCCCCCCCCCGGCCCCACGGGCGACTTACTTCTGCGACCAGCCCTTCCATTTGACCAGATATTCCATGCGGCCCTGCGGATGGGAAGCGGAGGATAAAATAAATACGCGCGGAGCGAAAACCGCGATAAAAAAACCGCCCCGCAACAAAGGTCCCCCC
>NW_020897746.1:11508037-11588798 GCF_003984885.1 Neopelma chrysocephalum | reverse complement strand
GGGGGGGGGGGGCACCTACTTTGCGGATGCGGCGCTTGAGCAGGGCCTCGGCCGCGAAGACGCGCTCCCCGACGGCCGAGAGCTCCATGTTTACGCGGCCGCTCGCAGCGCAGGGGCGGCCCCGGCGCAGCCCAGACCATAATACTCCGCCCGCTGACGTCACCGAGGCCCCCCCCGCGCCCGCCGCCGCCGGAGCCGGGTGGAATATTCCGCCCGCGCCGCATTGGCCCCGCCGAGCCCCGCCCACCGACGTGCGGCGCGTCCCGATGGCCGCGGGGCGGGGCCACCGCGGGGAGGGACACGCCCACCCCGGGACACGCCCTCCCCGGGACACGCCCCGCTCGGGGAGGGGGGGGGGACCCGGGGGTGCGGGAAGGGACGCGGAGCACAAAGGGGGGACCGCGGCAGCGGGATGGGGTGGGGGGGGGTTATCGCAGCCCCCCGGGGGACGGGGCGGAATGTGGGCCGTCCGGGGGGCTTCCGCGGCACCTGGACGGGGCGGACTGGGGGGGGCTCCGCGGGCGGTGGTCAGACGAACGGAGCGGTGTCGGGGCGGGGGGCGCGCTCCGCAGGAACGGCCCGGCCCGGTAACGGCGGAGCCCGCGGAGCCTTCCACTCACGGACGCGGTCGCGCGTGCCAGCGGCCCCACGAAGAATTTGGTCCATCTCCCGCGTTACCTGTCAGCAAACTGGTGGGAACGCGGATGGCACTGCGAGGTTGCGAGACGGTGCCGGGCCCCCGTGGGCCCCCCTCACCGGCTCTGCCTCTCGTCCCGCCGCACTGTGTCCCGCACGAGACCCATCGCCTTCTCCCCGAGGCGGCCACGGGAGAACGAGACACGCGTGTCAGGGCGACGAGTCGCGGGAAATGGGTGCAGCCTCTGAGGGACCGGCGGTCTCACGGGGCCAGTTTTCGCTCGCAAGCGGGAAGGGTCAAAATCCGCCCCCCGCGCCGTTCGGGGGAGGGCCCGGGGGTGCCGGGCAGCCCTTCAGCTCATTCCCGCTGAGTGAAGCGGTTTTCGTGTCCGTGGACAGCGCCGCGGGTGGGTGCTGCCTCGAGGGTGGGACCCGCAGCACCACGGCGGGGTGCTGACTGGGCTCCTACGGTCCCGTCCACTTGTGACAAGACCTCTCATGGATCTGCCCCTCCTTCCTGCCTCCATTTCCCCTTCCCTAAGGAGCTCGAAGCCAAGGAGCAGAGGGGCTCGGCGGCTGCCGCGCTCACGCGTGGGAAACTCACGGCGAGAGTGGCCCCGGGGATCCGGCTGCGCCTGCCTGCCGGTAAATGAGTCCACGGCTACGGCGGGGAGCCCAGGGACACGGGTCCGCCGGGAGCGGCAGCGGGAACCTCGAGGAACGTTGTTTCTCCAGGGCATCCTCCCTGCCGCCGCGTCACCCAGGCGGGCAGGGACCTCCGCCGGCAGACACGAGTGGGGCTCCGGGACCCCGCGGGGAGCACTGACAACTGGACCCCCACAGCCCCACGCGGGACTCGGGAGGTAGTGGGTCGGTCTCGGTGGGCAGATCCCTCCTGCCACTGCCCCCGGCCGACGTGAAACTGCGCTCACTGGAGGAGGCAGGAGATTCCCATTCCACGGCTCTCGTGGACTCCCACACCACGCTTGCAACCCCGCGCCACGGGAGCCTCCCCGCTACGCGGGTTTTGCGTGGCTTGGCCGGGCCGGGGGGGAGAGCGACCCCCGCGCCCTCCCGGACCACGGCGAGCCGCGTCCCGAGAAGTTTTTCGTTAATGTCGAATTAATCTGTGTTAATTAAGGCTGGTCGCGGGGCGACTCATGAATCGGCATGGATGCGGCGGACCGGATCCCGCTCCCGGGAAGCTGCCGCTCGGAGGAGAGACCCGGCGGTACCGGGCGCAAGGCCCAGCGAGGAGCGCGGGGCCGGGGCACGGAAGCGGATCGTGACCCCCTGGCCCGACCGGTGCCGGCGCCGCCGTCTCGTCCACTGCTCGGGGCTCCCGGGGCAGCGTCCGCGGCGGCGCAGCAGCGCCCGTCCCCGTGGCCGTGGAGCTGCTGCAACCCGCAGAAGCTGGTGTTTGTCCAGCACCGTGGCTGCCGGTGTCCCGGCGCAGGTGGGAACCGCAGACCCGAGCCGAGTCTCCCCGCACCGACGCCGCACGGGAGCCCCGAGGGTCCGCGGATCTCCCGACTGAGCAGCCGCCTCTGCCCCGTCGCCTTCGCCGAGCTACGCGGAGCCCCACGGCCACGCGTGGGTGTGCAGAGCCGAGAGGCCGCGGTTCCGGCTGCCTCACGTGCGGGCGTCAGCGCAGGAATAGCTTCATCCTCCCGCTGTAACCCACGCGGGACCCACGCGGAGCCGGGGCTGCGCCCCCGGCTGCGGTGCGGGGGGGGCAGGGACGAGGCGAGACGTAAACGAGAACGGCACAGGGAAAGCAGCGCGGAGCGGCCGCCGCCGCGTGGGAACCGACCGGAGCCCCCGCGCGTGGGTGAGCCGGGTCCGGGGCTGCGGCCGCTCGTGGGGGTCTTGGTTCGGAAGGAGAAGCGGGACGGAGCTGTCCCGGCGCCGTGGCCCGAGGCAGTGGCGGGTGGGACTGTTCGCGGCTCCGCCGGGCAATTCCTCCCGCTGCCGGAGGGAGTCCGGGGACCCCCTCGCCCGGGGCCGGCGGCGCTGCGAGGGCCCCCCTGCCAGGCCGGGCCAATGGAAGCAGCAGCAGAGCCGGGGCACGGGCCGCCCTCCGGGCTCCCGAGGTCAGCGGCAGGGGCTGCCTGGGCGCCCCACGGGCTCTTGGCCGAGGGGGCCGCTCGCCCCCGCGTCTCCACCGCCCACGCAGACAGTGGCCCGGTCTCTGGGTCCCGGGCTCGGTGCCGACTCGGGGACAGCTTCGGCCCGGCGAGGACGTGTGCCGGCGCGGCAAACCCCGTTTCTGCCCGTTTGACCCCAAATCCACCTCTTGGCTGCCGGGTCTCCGTTCCCCCAACACGCACTCGTGAGATGAATTCCTCGGGGCTCAGCGGGCCGCCGCGGCGCGGAGTTCCCGCCCCCCCCCTCGTTTCTCGCTGTGCGGGATTTTCCACGGCCACGAGTTTTGCAACGAAACCGGGGTGCAGCAGCCCCTCCCGGTGTCGCGCGTGGGGCGGTGGAGCGAGCACGCGTGTCCGAGCGCGGCTGAGCCTGGAGCGGCGGGGCGGACCTGGCTCCAACCCAACACCGGCACCATCGATTCCCGCACTGGAGCCGGGCATTCCCCCGCGCCTCCCGTGCACTGCAGTGACCGTGCTTCAGAAGCTGCTCCGTCCCACGGCCACCCGCGGCGGGTGGATCCAGCCCAGCTCCCGACCCGGTTCCCCGGGTGGCCGAGGATGCCGGTGCTCCTCGTATATCCGTTTATGCCACGGTCGCGCTCCAGTGTGTCGACAACCCTTCTCCTGGGCGAGCCGAGCACGGACCCCACAGTGGGACCACCGGGGGGAACGGGGGCAGAGCAAGTCGCCCGCTGGCAGAGTCCCAGGGCCTGCCCGTCCCGGAACCGACCCCGAGACCGGAGTGGCCCTCGGGATCCGGGAAAGGCATCCTGCAGCCCCGGTACCGACGGGCAGCGTATAGCGCGCCCCGGAGCCCCATTCCACGCGAGCTCCCTGAATGCGTGGATACCGCCCCGCACACTCGGGGCGGCCGGCCTCGGGTTCCCGGTCAGCCCCGCCGCCCGGTTCGGCTCCGGGTGTTTCCCGGTTCGGTTCCGTCCCTGAGCTGTGCGGGAAAACGATTCCCTCCACTGGTGGATGAATGGAGCCGAGAGGAGTCTCGGTCAAATTCACGGCCCCCGGGCCGGTACCAGGCTGTCTCTACGGGTGGGCGCGGACCGAGGGCACCGCGGCATCGCCGGCCCCCCCCCGGCCCACGGCCTTTTCCGGGACTGGGGGCGCAGCCCGGCCCCCGGGATGTTGCCTTTTCGTTTCCGAGCATCTCGGGGATAATCGGGGAGGCAGAGACTGGCTCCCAGCTGCGACACCAGCACCCCAAGGTGCCGCTGGGGATGCTGCCGGGAAGCGCGGAGGTACCCGGTGCGGGGAGGGGAGATCTCGGGGGTTCCCGTGCAGCGGCGTCCGCGCGGGGCTGCACCAGCCCCGGAACTTCCGTGTGAGTAAGTTTTCATGTCAAGGTGTTTGGCATCGAATTCGTGATCGGGCGGGACTTCCCCGGCGGCTCCGGAGGCGAGGTGGAGACGGGAGGCAGCGTGCCCCGGTGGGCCGACCCCTGGCACGGCCGCTGCCCCTTCCCCGGACACCGGAGGGGGCTGGCGGGGCCGTAGAGGGACCTCTGTGTGGTCGGACCCAGCAGAGCGAGAGGATGCCGGCCCCGGGGACTCTGCCCAGCACCCGAGCAGAACAGCCTCTCTCCGCCCCGCCGGTCGTTATTCCCCGGTTACCGGGGCCTTGGTTAGCCGGCGAAGCGACCGCTCCGAGGAGGTGCAGCCCAGCGCCGCGGCTGGTCCCAAATCGGGCCCCGCCGCCGCCCCGGGACCGAGCCGAGCATCTTCCCCGGGGCAGGCGGTACTGAGGGACAGCGGCGGCCCCGCCGACCGGGGCAGCCAAGCCCCTCCGACACTCCCCGGGCCAGCCCGGAGAGCGGCTCGTCCCGACGGTGCCGCACGGAAACGCTGACCTTCCCGGCGCGTTCCCGCCGGCCCGGTGAATTCCAGGTGCTTTCCATAGGTGGCACCGTCCTCCTGGAAATGGCGGCTGCGGCCGCCGCGCAACCGGCGGCGCTCCCGCTACCCCCGGGGGGCACTGCCGCCCCCTCCGCCCCGGGCAGCCCGCCCGCATCGAGGGTTCATCAGGGCAGGAACCCCCCGCACCGAGGGTTCAGGAGCGCCCGCAGGAGCCCCGGGAGCTGTGACCCGCGGCAAAGCGGGGAGGGGTCCCCTCTGCAGTCCCGACGGGGGAGAGAAGCCGCCGTTCTCTCCCGAAGCACAGACCCACGAACGCTCGGGAAGTCTCCCGCATCGGTCTTTCTCGTGGGAGCCGCTCACGCGTGTCCTGCAGACCTCTGCGCCCGTGGGGCCGCCGTGCCCCGAGCCCCCGGCTCCGGCGAGGCTGACCGGCGGAGTCCCCACGCAGGGAGCGTCCACGGGGCGCCCCGACGGCAAAGCGCCCGTTCTCCGTTTTCCAGGCGTGCCGACACGCACCGGGAGCCCCTCGTCACCCCCGGCGCCGGGGTGGCCCCGCTGCAGCTTCGCGGGTCACCCCGAACGCCCCGGGCGAGAAAAGCGCCGCTCCCGGGACCGGGGGCGCCGTTTATCACCCGCTCCAGGCTCCGAGCGCTCTGCACAAAAGATCTTTTGTTCCCGGGGGTTCTGAATTTGCTCATTATTTGTAGGAACATAAACACGAGCTGTTTGCGGACGGAGAGAGGGAGGAACCGGCCCGAGTGCGGCGTGGGGCGAGGAAACGGGAACGTTCCGGGGTATTCCTGCACCCCGTCTAGCCGGTGCGGCTCCGTCCCACCGGCTGCTGCCCGCGCCGGGGCCGCGCTGCTCGGCCCGCAAGGACGGTAGAAGGACGGACCTGCTCCCTGCAGCGGCCACGGGAGCGTCACGAGTGGGCAGGGGCCGGAGTGGGACGGAGCGCGGCCCGGCGGTGCCGATGGCGGCGGCCCTGCCGGGGAAATCTGACGTGGATGTGACAGAGGAGACGGGGTGCAACCGCAGCCGCCCGGGGCTGCCGCTACCCCTATCCTACATCCTGCCCGGCTCAGTCCCGTCTCCGTCCCTACCCATCCCCTCCCGTCACCGCCCTTCCCGCGGCTCCGCTTTTAACAAAAGCAATTAGAGGTGAAGCGCCGCTCATCTGCATTCCACCTAATGACCGGCGGTGGGTTCCCCCGGCCGCGGGGGGGGGGGGGTTCGGCGGCGGCAGGCCCGGGCCCGGTGGGGCGGGGGGCGCGGCCCGGCCCCGCCCTCCCCGCGGCCCCGCCCCCGGCCCCGCCCCGCCCAAGGTAGGCGCTGTATTTAGGTTCATGCCCTTATATGGCGATGCGCGCGGCGCCCCGCGGACGGCGCGCACCATATAAGGCAGCGGCGCGCGGGCCCGGGTGAGCTGGTGGGCGCTGATTGGCCCGTCGGTATCGCAGCAACGGCCCCGGCGGGCGGAACGGCCCCGCAACCCCCCCGCGGGGACAGAGCGGGACCCCCCCGTCACACCGAGGAACCCCCCCCCGTCACACCGGGGGACCCCGATGGTACCGCCCCGGCGCGCGCTCCCGGGTCCCCGGTGTCGCCTCGCTGCCCCTTTTCCCACCCCGGGGCTCCCGGCCCCCCCATCTCGCCGCTGGTGTTCCGTGGGCACCGACGGCACGCGGGAGCCCGCGGCGCTCCAGAAGCGCGGCGGGACGGCCGGTCCTCTGTCTCCGCAACGCGGGTCACGGAGGAGGCCGAGCGTGTCTGTCCCACTCGCGGCGGAGGGTCCGGCGGGACCGCGGGCCGGGAAAGCCGGCAGGACGGGGCGGTGCCGCTGCTCCGCCGAGCGGGACCTCGAGTGGGCAGGGGGAGCGGGGACACGGGTGACCCCCATCTGGGGCACAGAGACTGGGGGGCTTTGCGGAGGGAGGCAGCCGCGGGCGCTGCGCCAGGCGAGGTATTCCGGGGAGGCACCGGCGCCCTTCGCACCGTGCGCGGCGGAGAGAGCGGCTTCCGCGCACGCGGGCGCCACCCGTGATGCACCCACGGCGCGGCAAAGCGCCTTCCCACGTCCAATCGCCACGGTGCGGACCAGCCGAAGGGGAAGGATTTCCCCCTCTCCTGTGGGGAAAAGATCCCCCCCGGTCTGCCTCCCACACTCCCGTTTTCGGGACATCCCCTCACTCCGCGGACACCCGCGAAAACCACCGGCGGAGAGCGAACCTGCGGCAGCGCAGGCACCAGCCGCGCACCCACGCGTGTCCGCTCCTGCCTCGCGCCCGGGGGTCCGCCGCCGTGACGGGCGGGGGGCGGCGACACGGTGCGGGGCCGTGGGGTCGAGTTTTCGTTGCGGCTCCGCCGCGGAGCCGGTGCGTGGCCGAGTCGCGGCCGCGCGGCGCCGCGTCCCCCCGGCCCGGTTATTTTTATATATTTTATTTTAATTTTATTTTAAACCGAAAGCAAAACCGGGCGCTGCGGGAGCGGCTGCGGGGCTGGGGCTCCTGCTGCGCGGCGGGGTGCGGGGGATGATCGGCCGCCCCTCCGCCGCGCCCCCCCGGGTTCGGAGCCGCCGCCGCCTTCGGCGGGCACCGGGCGGGGGCTGCGGGCACGTGCCGGGCTGGCGCTGCGGGGCCCGGGGCGATCGGGGCGGGCTGCCCCGCGCCCCCCCCGCGCCGCAGGTGAGGCCACGCACCGAGGTCCCGCCGTCCCGCGGAGCCTCCGGCCGCCCCCCGCGCCGCCTGCCCCGGGGCTCCCCGGGGGGGACCGGCGGGGAGGGCTGCGCCGCTTCCTCGCCGTTCCCCCCCCATGGCAGGATTCAGCGGGCTCCGCCGAGCAGCCATTTTCTGCAGCTGCTTCTCCACCCGAGCTCAGCCGGGCGGCGGGGCCGGGCGGCGGCACAGCCCGGGGGACCCCTGCCCCGCTGCCCTCCGCCGGGACGGGCGCCCCGAGCCCGGGCGGGCGGGGCCGGGGGTGGCCGGGCTGCGCCGCAGGGCTCGCCGTGACAATCCCACCCTTTCCCCGCCATTTTGTTACCGTGCTGGCGTTTTCCCAAAGCAGAGACAGAGCGGGAGCCTTGGGAACGGGCCCCTGTTGTGCCGGGGCGTTCGCGACCCGTGGCCCCGCTCCCTCCCACCCCCGCCGCGCCGCACCTGGCAGCGGGGCCGGTCCCGGGATGCGTGACCACCGCCGGCACCTTCCCACCGGGGCTGCCCCGCTCCCCTTCGCGCCCCGCGCACGCAGCACCGAGGGTCGTGACTGTCTGAGTCCACGCAGGACCCTGTCACGCGGGGCTGGCACCGATCTCCGGGACGCTCTCCCCAAGCAGAGGATCCCGAAGCGCGGTCGCCAGACTCCCTTCCCGATGGACCGGGGACGCGGGGCTGGTCGCCTCCCTCCGCCCTCCCCATGGGCATCGCAAGTGCCCCGAGGGCCGGGGGGAACGTCCCGTCGGGGAGGGTCCACCACGGGGCCGTGCCGTTCGGCACAGCATCTTTCAGCCTTGCTCGGTCCCGGTGGCGGTCCCGGCTCCTCGCGGGACCAGCCCAAAGGCCCTCGCGGGAAACCCGTGGGGACGACGCCGGGCAGTGCTTGGCCCACGCGAGGCCGGGCGCGCCGTCGTGGCGGAGAGCACGACCAGACCGGCGGGAAGGGCGGCGAGGGGACGGAGGGAGGCGGCCGGGACGAGCCGCGGGACAGCGCCGGCGGCGCGGGGATGGGCGGGCAGGATGGCGGATGCCCCGACGGGGCGGGCCGGTCCCTCCACCCGCGCGGGGTTTGATGAACGCCTGGTTGACACCAACCAGGGAACCCTGCCGGTGGGTGCGCGTCCCTCCCCCACGGCTGCATTCCCGTGTCGGGGGAGGGGGTCGGATGTGGCACGACGCGGGAGATGCCCCGTGCGAGCGGGTGCGGAGCGCGGCGGGGCCGGTGCGTGCCCCGGGCTGAACCTCCGGAGCTGAGCGGCGGCGGAGGGCGCAGAAGGGAGCGGGGAAGGAGGGGGCTCATGCAGTGCTGCAATGCAGCGCCGCGCCGAGCCCGCCGGCCCGGCCGCGCTCTGCCGCCCGTCACTGCGGCAATGCGGGTGGAAGCCCCACCCGGGGTAGACCGAACCAAGCCGGGCATCCCCTGCCTGGCCGGGCCGCCCTCCACCCCAGCCGCGCCGGGCTGTCGCTCTCCGCCGCTTCCTCGCCCCTGTTTCGTTTTCCTCCCGCCCCTGCCGGGACCGCGGGACGTTTCCTCCCGCGGCGGGAGGAACCGGGATCCGGGTACCAAGGACCGCCCGCTTGCCCTGTGTTTGCGGAGGGTGGGCCTTATCCTGCCTCCGGCGCTGGACACCCGCAGACCCCGCCAGCAGCCGCCCTGGCCCCTCCCAGCGCCCCGGCTTCTCGCTGCGACTCCCCCGGACGCCGAGACACGAGAAACCGCCGGTGCTGCACCGTCCCGGGGCGGATCCCCGGTCTCTGCCCTGCTCCGTTCCAGTTTCTCCCGGGGGAATCTTCCCTATCTCACCTCCGGGCCCCCACCCTCTCTATTTCTCCATCTCCTTCCCCCCGTCCCCGATGTCCCTTCCTCGCGGTCCCGCTGCAAACAGCGCTGCGGGTCCCACGTGGGACCCCGGGCGGGGGGGGGTCCCACCTCTGCTCCGCTTCCCCGCGGCTGCCATCTGACTCTCGGACACGCAGCACTGCGGCCGGGCGTGGGAGCACCCGGTGAGAGGGAGCCCCACGCCGCAGCCGCTTTCCCGCCCCCCGAGGTGCCGGGGTGCGGTGGGGTGCGGGCAGCGCCCTGCGGGGAAGGGATTCATCTTATAAAAGCCACCCATTGAGACACAAACCCAGTAGGGCACGGTGGACCACGGGGTACATAAAATATCCGGGTGCGAGGTTTGAGACTGGGGGGGGGGCACTATAAGCCCCCACCGCCCGCCCTTGTCCAACAGGCTGTGGATCACTCCCCTCGCTATTCGTCTCCTGCCGCAGCAGCCAGGGGCTGGATCCAGGGATTCTCTCCCACCCATGCCAGGCAAACTGGGTTCTGCCCTCCCACCTGGATGTTTTTTTTCTGACGCGGTGAAAATGGCACCGCATTCCAGCTCCAGCTCCTGCCGGTGCGGACTCAGCCGCTGGATCCTGCCGTGTCTGCGTTTGCTGAAGGAAATCTCAGCGGAGCCCCTGAATTTCTTCCCTGGGAGAGGTTTACGGGCTGATCAAAATATCCTTAACCTTCCCTTCGGGAGGTCGGGCACCCCCGTGGCTCACTCTGGGGCTCCCCGCGCCCCTATGCCATCCCTCCGCCTCTCCCCGACTCCTCTCCAATATTTCAGTGTCTCTTTTGAGCTACCGGAGGCTGTTCCACGCGAAAGCGGGCTCACCAGTGCCACACACCGAGCAGTACCACCGCCCGGCTCTGCCCTCGGTCCCCTGCACACACGGGGAACCTTCCTCGGTGGCGGTGCCGTCCCTGTCCCTCTCCCTGTCCCTCTCCCTGTCCCTCTCCCCCCCCCCGCCATGTGACACAGCTCCCGGTGGCACCGAGAGAGCGGCTGCACACGACGGTCCTTGCGGCGGAGATTTGTTGTTTAACTCCTCAGGCAGGGCTGAATAGATGCGGGGACAGAGCGATCCCTGACCGCAAACCCCCCCGTGCTCGCGGGGGGCTCCCGATCCCCCGGGCAGGTTCAGCCCTTGGCTCCTCCTGCCGTGGTCCTTCTCCAGGAGCAAGAAAAGGGTCACACTTCGGGAGCACTTTGGGAGCCCACCCTGCCCCGGCGGGGGAAGGTCCCGGGACCCCCCAGGGATGGCTGAGCCCCGAAGCCCCGCACCGAGCGGCTGCCGGGCCGGTTCTCTGCAACAACCCCCGCTCCTCGCAGCCCCTCCTGTCGCCGAGCATCTCGCAGGACACCGTCCCAGGTGCCCCCCAGCAGGTTCCCCGCCTCGTGGAACTCCAGCTCGCAGCAGGCTGTGCTGAGCCCCCGGCTGGCCGCTCTCAGCCCACGGCCACGGGGGTGCCACTTTCACGGCCCCTGTGCCACCCCCGAGCTCGTTCTGATCTCCCAGCACTTGGGACGTGGCACAGGCAGCAGTTCTCAGTCACACGGGGGTTGCGGGGGGGGGCGGGGCGGCACTGGGCAAAGGCAGAACTGCCTTGCCAGAGAAAGAAAGCAGAGTTAAATCTGTCAGCCCGAAAGCAGAGAGACAATGCCACGGTCGAGACTTATTTGTCACATACTCAGGCGAGAGATGGAAGGAATTCCTGTGATAATGCTCGTCCCTGCTTCAGCCGCTGCTGCTGAACCACAAATTGCTGCTTGCAGCACAAAATATGGAAATGGGATACATTAGATTAGACGCCTTCTTGTTGGGGCTCTGCTCTAGGAGTTATTTCTGAGTCCAGAGAGTTAAAGAATCTTCAAGAAGCAAAACATCAATCCCTGGGAAAGTGGGTCTGCTTCAGGTGGTGGAGCTACAAAAAGGAAACACATCAGGAAAGCGGCTACCGTGGAGCCAGTGAAGGATTTTTCAAAGCAGAGAGAGACATCCAGGGAGGGTTCTTCCCACCTCGGGTTAAAAATGGCTCAGGGTCAGGTTGAGCCCTTAAACTCGAGATAAGGCATCATTCCACCAGTCGCCGGGGAGAGGGGAGGCACCGCTGGTGTCCGACCACCGCAGCTTCTTCTCTGCACAACCCACCATGAATTCCCCTGGTTTATCTGTTGTGGTGACTTCATTTGACAGAAGGACACAGGCAGAGGAAGGACAGTGTCGCGGCTGGACCCAGCGCACATTCCTGATGTTAAAATGACAGCCTGGCTCGCACCGCACGGCAAATGGATGGGTACAGCGAGGACAACGCTTCAGCCTTCATTTTTCAGCCATGTGGAATTACTAACATATGTGAAAATTAACGTTTCCAAGCATATGTGAATATTACCATTTATTTTGTGCTTTGAGATGCTTCGGTGGCTCCTTGATACCGAACAAACCTCCCCTCCCCGAAGCTTGTATTTGGTATTAAAAAGAAATCATTAAAATGATTTTTTTTTCTTTCAGACAAAATATAAAATATTTCTTTTCCCACGTCCCCGGGACTGTGAGCTCCGAGCAGCTCCCCGAGCTTGAGGAGCCCGTTCCTTCCGAGGCATCGGCGATGGGAAGGGGCATCCGCCCCCGGGGCGCGGGAGATGGGGCCGCACCAGGACAGGGATCCAGAAATTCAGAGGGGGGAACAGCCCCCAACCCCCATCGTCTGAAACGCGATGCCCAGGCTCTCACAAAGGGCATTTTTAGGGGGTCCTGGCCGCTCTCCCCAGCGCCGGGGCCAAGCGCTGCCCACCCCCCTGCCATCCCCGCGCCCCCCGGTGCGGTTTGACGCCCCTTTCCCAGCGTGGCGCCCGTGGGATGAGCCCTTCCCGCACGGCACAGCCCCCGCCCGCAGCCCGGCGTGGCCATTTTAGCCCGCACTCGCTCCCGCCGCTGCCGCAGCCCCGCTCGCCGCCCCCGCCGCCTCCTCGCTCTCTCCGGCGGCTGCGGGGACCGGTCCCGCCTCGGGGCTGGCGTGGCGATGCCCACGCGGCCGTGACACGGCTCCGCGGAGCATCCCCTGGAGCGCTCCGGTCCCACCGGCCGCCCCCGGGCTGAGCTCCCCGACCCCCCCCCCGCCACCGGCGGCACCGGGTGGGCGGGAAACGCCGAGTCCGAGTTCGCCGTTCCCGGCTCTGGGAGCGGCTCCTGGGCTGCGATTTTCCACCCTTAGCTTCAGCCCAAGGATAGCGTGTGACATTTGAGTCATCCTGGATCTCCTATTCCTGCGCTTCATAAACGAAGTGACAACGTCCCCGCGCTGGGCATGAGGGAAGGGGCAAACCCGGGGTCCCCGGGCGGACCCTTCCCTGGGGCGGGTTGTTCTATCTGTGGCTCATTTCAGAGCCGTTACCAAACACCACCATTCCTTGTCCTGAACATCCCGGGCTCATCCCTACTGTGGACAAAGACAGAGCACCCAGAGGCTCCCAGGTGATGTGGCTTCACAGTGGCCCAACCAGAATCTTTTGCTCAGCACAGTTTTTACATCCAACATTAAATACACATTTGTTGAAGCTTCCATCAGCTCAGACCCTCCGTTCAGGCTGCTGTTAATGCATTTTCTAATAATATCCAAGGCTTTTACATTTATTTTCTCCATCTGCAGGGCTTTGCCCTGGCTGCTACGGCACAACAGCAACACCTCTGAATGGTTTAGGTTATCCCTTTCCAAGGAAGCACTTTTATGCCAAAATAGCAATGCATAAAACCCCTGGACAATGGCAGTGTGGCCATGCTTCACTTCCCAGGAGCTTCCTGGGACAGAGCCTGTAGCACTGGTGGAGCTCAACCGTCCCCTGCGAAAAGGTGCTGGTGTTTGACAGGGCTCCTGGAGGGTTTGGGGGATCCTGGAGGGTTTGGGGGATCCTGGAGGGTTTGGGGGCTCCTGGAGGGTTTGGGGGATCCTGGAGGGTTTGGCAGTTGGTGTTTAAGTTTCCTTCTCTCCCCACCCCGGAACCCCAGGGCCTGCTGCCAAGCAGAGTCACCCAGGGCCGGCACACAGCCCGGCTCCTGGAATCCAGGGTGCTTCCTGCTGGGCTGAGCCGTGTTGCAGTGTGTTTTATATGCCTGCTCCTTCGATAAAAATAAATCTTCATGTTTGCAGTTTGCTTTAAACTACATTAAGGTGTCAGCTGAACTGACGGCTCCCGTGAGAAATGACCTCAGGAGGTGCCGGCAAATGGCTCCTGGGTGACGGGAGGCACTGGCAGATCCCAGCCTGGGGGAAGAGACCCCAGCCACCCTCAGGCCTGCCGGGGCCTGCCCCAAACCTTCATCATTGCAGAGACCCTCGTTTCTCTCCCATTTGCACCCAAAGGTCTGTCATGCAGTAACACCCCTTCAGTGTCCCTGAGACTCCACAAGCCAGCACAGAGCCAGGGATGGCTCCTGTGAGCAGCTGCACCACCAGCTCCCTCTTCCTTTTCCAATCTCCTTTCCAACTCACCACCAACCCTCTTTTCCTTCCCCAGCAGGCTGCACACATCCAGTTGCAGCCACCTCAGCTCCTCTCCCATGTCACCCACCCCGTCCCCCTCCCTGTCACTCCCTGCAGCAATCACGGGGTCCCTTCTCAGGAGCGCAGTGAGGGGGTCCAGGATCTCAGCCCCCATCTCTGTCCAACCTCTCACTCACACAACCACTCCCCATCACTGTGCTGATGCTGCCCGAGGCCCGGCCACGCCACAGAGCCGTGGTTGGGTCAGGCACTGCTGGCCCAACTGCCTTGTGAACGTGTGAGCTGCTTCAGTTTGCCTATAACGGGATTCTTCCCAGCTCAGGGTGCAGCAGGAGCTTTCCCAGGCGCAGGGGATCCTCAAGAGCCACTCAACAAGGCTCTGGAAGCACCTGGAGCTGGTCGGGGCCGTGCCCACCCTGTGCAGCCACCTTCTCTTTCTGGTAAGAACGGGAACAGAGCCACAGTGTCCTTGTGGTGTCCCCTCTGTCTGCTCCGACACAGATCCCACGTGAATCTGGGCTGAATCCAAATGATCTTATCTGTGGAGAGACTGAGGCTCCTACTGCCAGGCTTTTTTGACTGCTCAAACCAGAGGTAGCCCCCTGGGATGAGAGGGGCGAGGGGGCTCAGGGATGGGGAAGCAGGGAAGCCCTCTCACCATCCTCTCACCATCCTCTCACCATCCTCTCACCATCCTCTCGCCATCCCCTCACTGTTCCGGTTTGGGGAGGGGGCTGCACCTCAGTCTTGCCCTCCCACAGCTGCTCTCCCACACAGAGGGACACCAACCCCTTCGAAAACCCAGTAAACCCCCTTGGTGGCTGCTGGATGAGCCCCACTGGATCCAGTTTTAGATAAAAGTGTTTATAGCAGCCGACACCTGCACGGCTGTGCTCAAGGGGACAGGCCTAGAAAAACAGCCTGAGCAGTGGGTTCTCCCCTCAGAATGAGACCATGAATGCTTCACCTTCTCGTTGACTTCTCTGACAGGGGACAGATGCTGAAGCCACAGCATTCAGCAAAGTCACACAGTCACCCCCTGACATTGCACATCAAAAGGAGAGAAGAATGGGAAAAATAAAGGAAAAATCCCACAAAATGCAAAATGACTGCCTGGAGGAGCTGCCCCCACCCACGTGTGAGCAAAAGCAGTGAATGCCCCAGCTGCCTGGGAAATCCTCCCCTTCCCACAGCACATGGCCACCTACACTTTCTGCCCTTCTCCGGGAGAGGCTCCTCTCCCATTCCCAGTCTGAACCTGGAAGTCTGGACCCATTCCCAGACTGGACCTTCCCATTCCCATGAGGCTGTTTCTTATTCTGGTTAAAAGACATCGGCTCTGTGTTACGTGTTTATTGAACATCCTTCTCTGTCACAGCACCCTCACCCCAGGGATGCAGCCCTTCCACCCAGCCCCGGGGCCCACGCTGCTGCTGCCCTGTGGCCATTGCCTGGGGAGGATGTTTCCATCCCCTGGCGTGGAGCAGGGATCTCACTGACGCCTCCTGAAACCACACAGGGCCACGGCAACCGCTGGTGACAGAGCTGGATCCCAGCCCAGTACTGCTGTGACACTGGTACCACCACGGGCATGGGTGAAAGCATCAGCACAGAGCTGCAGCCCTCCTCTGTGCAGGGCCATGGATCCATCCAGCCCTTTCAGAAGGGCTCAAAGACGAACACAAATTCTCCTTTTACATCAGCAAATATTTGTCTGGAATAAATCCAAACCAAGCAGAGGTTAACGCATTCCTGGGAAATACATTCAACGTAGAGCACACCAGCCTTCCTAATGGAGCGTGGTGACGCTCCATCTCACCCTGGATCACTCTGATAACCATTGGAAGTCACTGTGGACCCCACATTAATTTGCTCAGTAACAGGCATTTAGGTTTGATGCCTTTAACAGGGAAAGAGAGCACCAGGAATAAGCAATTCATATCCAAACACTCCATCTCTTCCAGCCAACCAGCCCAGCAAGGGAAGGGCGCAGCTTTTAAACCAGTAACTACTTATCACACCTTTCACAGCACAGGAAGCTGCTGGAGTTGTGATAAACACGATCAAACTATTAAAGTAAGAAATATCTGGTTGTGTGGTTTCCGGGAAATGGTGCCTCAAACCAACCACGGCTGCTGCCGGCACAGAGGGGGCTTTGGGGGCTTCTGCAGCCCCGGGGGTGGTGGGCACAGGGGAGGGAACTCAGAAACACACGCTCAGAGGGACAGTGTTCCCTTAAAAACTGGCAACACAACACCCTCCATTTTCAGAAATGCTAATGAGCTGAGCTAACTGCAAACCTGCGAGCAGTTATTAATTGCCCAGAGCCTCACACCCCTACAGCCCAGGGAACGAAGCTGCAGAGCCAGCTCTCGGCAGCAGCGACGCCCAGGCTCTGGCCCAGAGCCTGCAAACCCACATTCAAGGACACAACCTGCCGTTTGTGAGAAACCCTGTTGGTTTCATCCACCTTTGTGTGGCTAAAGAGCAAGTTGTGCCCCGGCAGCTGCCCTGCCCTGGAGCCGCAGCCCGGCCCCGCTCCTGCACTGGCTCCCGCTGCTGTCTGTCGAGCTGCACTTCCCCTTTCATAAATCACATTTTGCATTCTGAGCATGCGTCTCCTCTTCCATGCCATTTTTGTTTTCAGATAACCATTAGCTTAATTAATCAAGGGAAATGCATCATTTCTGATCGTGTGCTCTGATAGCGAAGCCTGGGACGGCGGGGAAACGCTTCCCACCGACCCATCCCCTGGCACCCCCCTTGTGGGCTGAGGTTCACCCGCCCCAACACCCCCTCTGCAGCACCCTCAGCCCGTCACCCACACAGCCCCAGTGGCACGAAGCGTTGACTAAAACCCCCTTAACATTCAGCATGGATGTCAAGCAAATGTTGATTCTAATCAGAGTTCACCATTTCCACTTGCTCTCCACCAGCTTTGGGGTCTCCATGCAGGCAGGTGAACATCCCAGCCCTGAACATCACCCCAGTGTCCACTGGCTTTGGGGCATTGACTGAAACAGGAGTGAAAGCGAGCTGTCAGCACTCACCCTGCCCACATCAACCAGTTTAACCAAAGAGCTGGGATGGGGCCGCCTCCCTGCAGTCAGCTCCCAGAAGCCATTCCCACAACACGAGCGCTCTGAGCAGCACACCTGAGCTACACCAGACCAAACCCAACGTCTGGGACAACAGTGTCCACAGCCAGCTGCCCCACTGGGATACAAGCCTCTTCAGCTGCCCCAGCGGGAAAAACAGCATCACACCCATTGGTTCCTTTCCCTTCATTTAATTCAAAGTACCCTGGAAAAGTGCTCCAGCTCTGACATGACCTGGGCTGACCCGGCACACGCAGGGGTTCCCACTGTGACCCACTCCAGATGACATCTGGCTGGATTCTGCCCCAAGTTCCCACAACCCTCAGGATTTACGAAGCAACAATTACCACAGTGAGTTTGGAATTTAAATAGAATAACACCTGGGAAGCCCAGGCAGCCCAGGAGTGGGCAGCATGAGACAGGGGGTTATTTGTGCTTTTGGAACAGCACAGACACCATGTGACAGCAGGACCCAGGGCTGAGACCCTCGGGCTCTCACAGGGCAACTCACCCACACCTCAGGTAGCTCAGGTATCCCTGTAGGGCCCACCTTACCCAAACAAACTAATTCTGCTTCTCACAAGCTCGAGGCTCCGGACCACACACATCAACGTGCCAATATTTCAACCAAGATCTCTGCTGGAAGAGAAATCAACTTTGACCAAAAGCCCAAGAGGCTGGACCTGGAGCCGGTTTTGCTGGCAGGAGGTTTGGAGGGCAGCACTGCCCAGGCACTTGAGTGTTTCTGGGGAGGTGACAGGGGGTCACTGGGGGGGGGGGGATCACGTGCTGCAGGGGCTCCACTGCTGGGCTGCCACCACCCTGTGAGCCATTTTGTAAAGAATTAGCCCTGTGCTGTGTTTTCCAGTGGACTCCAGGAATTATTAATCTCCTTCAGAGACATCTGCAACTTTCTTGGTGGAATTTGGACCATCTTCCTTTCTGTTCAACTTCTCATCTAACCATGACCCTCCCCAACACTGGGATGACGCCACTGGGATGGATGGCAGCCATCACCCATCATCCCCTGTGCTGCCCTTCCAGCCTGTGCTTCCACAGCCTTCCCAGTTTCCCATCACAGACCTCACACAGCCCATTTTGGAGAAGCCCAGCCCTGCCTTGGCACTGTGGGGAGTGGGAAGCACCACACCAGAGGCTCCCACAGCCTCGCTGCCCACCCAGGACACAGGGCACCCTCAGCACTGCGGGCAAGACACTCTTTGGGTGAAAAATCAGCACTATATTCAATATGCTTTATCTCAGAGCTGATGTTTTAACCCGCAGGTACCCGCTGTGGGGCACAGCCTGCCCGCACAGAGACCTGCCCTCCCTGTGCCCCAACAAACGCACTCCAAATCCCGGTAGTTTTTGTAAAGGTTTATAGTCCTTTGCCATGATTGCATGATACATTTCTTTCCCCATGACACAGCCCTCGGACCGGGACGCGCCGCTGGCAGCTCGCAGCAGCTGGGCTTTGCACTCCGACCTACACTAGCTGCAGAACATCAAATGCACTTTCAACATCTCCATTTAATATTTACATTCAAGCAATTAATAATTGGAAGCTTATAGTTTAGACATTTCTAATAGCAGCAATTTCTATAATAGCTCGTTTAGCTTTAGATAACCATTTTTTTTTTTTTTGCACATAGAAACACCACATGTGTACAGTATCAAAAAATATATACGGGTATGGTCCTGCGGGTCGTGGGGAGGGCGAGGGGCTGAGACTAACAAATGCTCAATGGTTAAAAAGGAGAACAGAAAATAGTCGTTTGATATAGTTTATAAGGTGATCTAGGGACTCCATAAATCTAGGCTTTATATTTCATTATATAAATACCTACAAATAAATATATTAGCGTGGCCAGGGAGCGACCAGCTTTCAGCTCAAACAATACATTTCAATAACACCACGTACAAACGGGAGCAAGAATCACTCGACAAGTTAGCACTGTTAAAATATAATACTATAACTCTGAGTAACTGGCGGGTCCCATCCTGGCGTGTCCCGTCGCCCGCAGGTCCTGGGGCAGCCCCCGGCCGCGGGGCGAGAGCAGCGGCGAGGTCACCCCACGTGGCAGGGACGGCCACCGTGCCCGGCCCCGTCCCGGCGTCCCCTGGGTGGAGGTGGCAGGCTTGGCCGCCGCAGCGCGGGCAGGGGCACACGGGCTCCGGGGAAGGGGCACCAGTACCTTGGAGGAGGTCGTGGGGCCGGCGGCCCCGGGGCGGGCAGGCAGCTCCCACGGGGAGCAGCCGCCGTCCCCCCCTCACACCGTCACGTACTCCTTGAAGGTCACGGTCAGGCAGTTTGCGGTCACGTCTGTGATAATTATATTCCCAAAGAAGGGCTTGAACTCCTGCAGGGACTCGGCCTCATCCTCCTCCTCCTCCGCGGCCTCCCGGGGCTGCGGAGGCTCCGTGGCCGGTTTCTCAGCCGGCGGCGGCGGCGGCGGCACCTCCGGCTTCACCTGCGCCAGGGCCAGCTCACCCTCCGCCCGCGGCTTCACGCAGCGCAAGTCTATGGGCTCGTCCAGGTCCGAATCCAGCAGGATGACCTCCGGCTGGGCGGGTGGCTCCGGCCGCTCCGGGGCTGGGGGGCTGAGGCAGGTGGGGGCACTGATGCTGCGGGAGGTCAGGCGCTTCTTGCCCGGCTCCCGCTCCACGTGCGGCTCCGACAGGCAGCGCTTCCGTGAGCCAGCGCTGGAGAGGTTCAGTCCCATGGAGGAAGGGCTGTGCTCACACACAGGACTCAAGGACCAGGGCACGAGGTCCGGCTTGGTGGTGAGCTGCAAGGGCTGCTCCGCTGGAGGGAGGGGCAGCTCCTTGGCCAAGGGAGTCTTTTGGGGACTTTCGTCCAGCTCTGCAGGGGGCTGCCGGGCCTCGCCCTCTGCTTTGCTCAGGGCGTTGCTGCCCACCACCCTCTCCTCCCCTGGCTTCCTCCAAGCCTCTACCTTCTCCTCCCCACCCTTCTTTGGAGTCCTTTCCTCCGCAGCCCGTTTCCGGGGAGGCTCCCCAGACTTGATCTTCACGGCCTGCATGCCGTTCTCCATGTACTTGCTCATGACGATCACGATGCGCCCGTTCTTGTTTTTGTTCTTGACGATCTTCATCTTTCCCCCAAGGCCGTTGCTGGTCACCCTGTCCCGGGGGGGAGGTCCAGTGCCACTGGACAGGTTCTTCTCGGCCCCGTTTTTGCTCTCTGCTGTGAGGTTCTTGACTGGGCCCAGCAGGTTTTTGGTTGGGCCATGAGCCCACTTGTCTGGGTGGGGGACCAGGGGAGTCTTGTTACTGTCCAAGCAGGCCTGGCCCTGCGGCTCCTTGCTGCTGGGCTGGTAATGGGGCTCGTACATCTTGGGGTCTGGCTGGTAGTGGTGGTGCTTCTTGCTGTTCAGCTGGTAGTAATACTTCCCTTTGCTGTGGGACTGATGCTTCATGCTGCTCTCCTTGCCGTTGGGCTGGTACTGGTGGTGCTTCTTGCTGTTGAGTTCATACTGGTGCTGCTGGCTCTTGCCGGAGGAGCTGAGGTCCAGCTTGGGCCTGGTGTCCACGGCCGGGTCCTGCAGCCCCGTGAGGATGTTTGAGCGGCGGGCGAAGGAGGGAAGCTGCAACACAGAACCGAGGGCCGCGGTCAGACGGGGCCGGAGAACCAGGTGCCGGCGGAACCCCCGCTCCTCCAGCAGCTCTCGTTACAGGACGCCGCGTCCCGGGGCGCCACGTCCTCGAGCAGGCGGCCCCAGCCCACTCCAACTCAGAGGCTGTGCATTACTCCAGATTAATGAAGCAATGAAAAGAAGAAAAGCCCCCTTCAATCAGCTGTCTGGGAACGGGGGCCGAGCGGGACGGCCGCTGCCGAGCCCGCGAGCAGCCTGCTAATGCCACCCGAGCGCGGGCACAGCGGGGCTGCCCTGCAGCCCGGGGAGGGGAGGGGGGAGCTGAGCTCAGCGCTGGGGCCCGGGGGTCCCCGGGGTGTTGTGAGGAGCCCGGGCTCGGCGCAGCCTCCTCAGCATGATGAAACCCGCTGCAAGCGGCTCCCCGGGGGACGGACGCGGCAAACGGTGCCCGAGGGTGAGGGGCTGCACTCCCGCGCGTTTACCTGCACGACCAGCGGCTTTGGCTTGGGTCCCCGCTTGCGGTATCCCATCAGCTGCTCCTGCCGCTCCCTGCGGGAACACAGCGTCACGGCGAGGCCCGAGGGCGGCACGCGGACCCCCGGGGCTCACCCACCCCCGCGACGGTTCCCCGGTGCCGGCGACCCTACGTGGGTGCAGCGAGGGGGGTGGCAGGAGGGGGACCGTGGCCCGGAGGAGCGGAGCCGCAGGCCCGGGGGGCCCGCAGGTGGCAGCGGGCCGGGGGCACGGGCACTCCGTGGAGGCAGCGCTTTCCCCGCTCCCGCCTCCCCCGCTCCGGCGAGGGGCTGAAGTTTACAGTTTGCGCCAAAACACTCCAGGAAATAAATGCGCGGAAAGAGAAAAAAAAATAAAAAGGCTTTAAGAAAAAAAAAAAAAAAGAAGCCGAAGCCCGTCCAAGCGCAGCAGCAGCAGCAGCAGCAGCGCCGCCTCCTCCACTCGCGGCATCGAATCCCGGGAAGCAGGAGCGCGAGGCGCGGCGTGGGGGGGGGGGGGCGGGGGCGGGGGGGGAACCGCGGCGTGGGGGACCTTGACCCGGAGCGTTTCCCGGTGGCCCCGCACCGCCCGCCCCGCCGGGGCCGCGCCCCCCAGCCCGGCCCGGGCCCGGCCCGCGGCCGCCCCCGGCGCGGCCCCCGGCTCCGTGACGCATCTGCAATTGCGGGAGCGGCGCCGGGCGAGGGTCCCGCCGCCCTTCCCGCACCCACCCCCCTCCGCCGCTCACCTGTTCTGGAAGGCGATGAGCAGCCGGGGGTCCAGGATGTTCTCCTCCGGCTCCCACGTGTTATATCTGGGAGAGGGGAGGAGAGCGGCCGTCACCGCGGGGCCCCGCCGGCGGGGCCGGGGTCCCGGGCAGGGCCGCCCCGCAGCACCGGGCCCGATGGCAGCGGGGTGCGGAGATGGGGTCCCGGGAGAGGGGGATGGGCGGGGAGGGGACCGGGGGGGGCGTCGCGGGGACAGAACTGTTTATTTAGCGCAGTTATTATTCCGGAGGAATTCCAGGCATGTCATGATGAAATTTTCCAAATCCCCTTTCCTGGACCCAGGAAAGCGGCCGCGGGGCGGAGGAGGGACCCGGCCGCCGCGTCCCGGTCCCCCCCCACCCGCACTGTCATGCGAACCCCGAACGCTCCGCAGCGGCCGCGCTCGCCCCGGTGCCGGTGCTGCCCCCGCCTCGGCGGCGGCTCTCGGGGCTGCGGGGCGACGCGGGCGATTTTTGCGGTTATTTCCCCTTTCCCCTCCTGCCCGCCCCCCCCTCCCCGTTCGGTTCTGCAATATGGAGCCCGACTCCGAGGAGGGAAAGGGGGAAGGAGCCATTTTCTGGTGCACATCAGCCGCCGCCTGCTCGGCTCCCGCCGCCGTCACCGCCGGGCCCCGCCGCCGCCTCTCGCCGCCCGCCCGCCGCCCCGGCCGGGGCCCTTCCCGGAGCCCCATCCCCGGCCCCATCCCCGCCCGGCGTCGGTACTCACTTGGGCGACCATCCCCTCCATTTCACCAGGTACTCGACTCTGCCCTGCGCGGCGCGGGAGGCAAAGACACGGCGTCAGCGGGAACCGCCACCCCCGGCGCCCCCAGCCCCCGCCGCCCCCCGCCGCCGCCCCCCGCACCTTTCGGATCCGCTTCTTCTCGATGCTCTCCACCGCGAAGACGTGCTCGCCCACCGCCGGCAGCTCCATCCCGCAGCCGGGAGGGGCCGGGCCGGGCCGCGCTGCAGCCGAGCTGGGCTCGGGCTCCGGCAGCTCCCGCCGCCGGCCCGACAGACACTGAGCGGCGGCACCGCAACCGTGCAAATCCCGGAGCGAGACGTCAGGGAGGCGGCGCCTCCCGGGCCCGGCTGCCCGTCAGCGGCGGGGCCGGGGGATTGGCGCAGCCCTGCCGGGGAGCGAGGCGGGGAGGGGGCGGGCGGGGGCCGGGCACGGCGGCGCGGGGAAGGGGGGGGCGCGGGCAGCCCGGCCCCCGCCCCACGCGTGACTCAGCACGGCCCCCACGGGGCCGGCGCGGGGCGGCACAGCCCGCGGGGCAGGTGCGCGACCCGCGACCCGCGGGGGGAGAGGGGTCGGCCGGGGGGTCCGGCCGGAGGATGCGCGGGGGGGGGTCCCCGCGGGGGACGAGCCCTCGGGAGGGCTCCACGTCGCGCCACGTCGCGGGCAGCCCCGGGCCCGGGAGGTGGTGGCGGCCACCCCGGCGTGGCCCGGGCCGCTGCCGCCAACCGCGGGGCCCGACCCTGCCCGGGGGAGCCCTCGCACCGCTGCCCAGCGGGTCCCTGCGATCGCTCTGCTCCCGGCCCGGGGACACCGAGCGGCGGCGGGGCCGGGCCCGGGGCAGGTGGCGGCGCTTCCCCGGCCCGGTGCCGGAAGCCGCGCACGGCGGGGCCGCACGGGGAGCCCGGCCCGGGCGGCTCCGCGCACTCGCTTCGCGCTGGGCAGATCGCGGGGAGCCCCCTGAGCCTCACGCGTGTCCGCGGCTGCCGGCGGGGCCACCCGGCCGCTCCCCGCGCTGCTCCGGGAAA
Organism: Neopelma chrysocephalum; assembly: GCF_003984885.1. NCBI lineage: Eukaryota > Metazoa > Chordata > Aves > Passeriformes > Pipridae > Neopelma > Neopelma chrysocephalum. The sequence goes on along the minus strand of NW_020897746.1, from coordinate 11,565,368 downwards.
TGCGGCCGTGCCGGCGTGGGGGGCACCTTCCCCCGGGCAGGTGGAGCGGGGCCGGGCACCGTCCCGGTGAGAGCCCCGCTCAGCCCCTCCGTGCGGGTCGGTAGCTCCGGCCCTCCCCGCCGCCGCTGCGGGAGCGGCCCGGGAACCGCACCCCGGGCGCAGGACGGCGGAACCACGGACACCCGTGGGGCAACTCCCGGCGCGGCGTGGAGTCCTCGGCCCCTCTCGGGGGAACTCGGCTCCCCGGGCGCGGTTCCCGCAGGTGCCGGGCTGTGCTTCGCGCCCGGTGACACCGGGGCCACCCCGGGGGGATCGGGGTGGGCGGAGGGTCCCGGTGCCACCACGGTCCCGCCGGGCGGGGCGGCCGATCCCCGCGGGGCCGGGGCCGCCCGTGGGGCTCCCGGCGACTTTCGCCGGGGTGCGGGAGGGACGGGGCTGAGCCCGAGCGGCACCGGGGCCCGGAGCGGCTCCTTTGCCGGGGGTCGGGCAGCATCCCCCGCCCCCCGAGGACGTTCCCTGTCCCCCCGGGGCCGGTCCGAGCCCGGCCCGCGCGGCCCCGGCCCGCAGCAGCCCGCGCCCTCGGGGGCGCTGCCCGGGCCCGGAGGGGACACACCGGGAGGCACCGCTGAATGTCACCGCGCCGCAGCCCCTAACAAAGACGCAGCCGCCACGATCGCAGAGCCGAGCCAATAAAAAGCAAACTGATATTACAATTTTGATTTCCCTGGAGGGCCGAAGGGGCTTAATGTAAGAATTATTATCCATTGTGAACAGCAGCCCAAGGAAAGCACACACAGGAAGATTTAATTTTTTTTTTTAACTTAGTGGTTTTCCTAAGAAACATACATTCATTGAAACTTATGCCAGCGGAGTTTGTTAACCCTCCCCTTTGACATTTCCAGCTTCTCCTGTTGCCAGAGGAGACAAGCCGAGCACAAACCGCTAATGCTCGCAATAAACTAAATGCCCAGGGACGAGCATGATTTGGTGCAGTTCCTCCCCTGCCTGGGTGAGCTGGAGAGCACGTCCAGGTCTTGGTCCAGCCCGGTGAGGAAAGCTCTGCTCTTCCCAGGACACAGTCGGGAATAGGCGATGAGGAGGGCAAAGTCTGGCTGGCCACATATATAGAAAAAAATACATATATTTTTAAATGTGTGACCAAACATCCTTGGCATCTCGTAGAACCTGCCTCAGAAGCAGTTTGAGAGGCTGTTGATGAAATATAATATATATTAAAAAAAAGAAAAAGCAAAAGCAACACTGAAAACCAATATTAAAAGCATTTTAATCACTGCCTGGCCCCTGGCTCCCACGGCTCAGCAGCAGCTCCCGTCCTGCAGGTTCCTGCAGGATCTTCATCTGCTTTCTGTTACGGGGCTGATTGCACATGATTCGCAGTAATGATGGTAATGGTGGTGATTTTCTGTCTCTTACCTTGCTCAGGCAGCAGCAGTTCATGAACTGATACATCTTTCCCTTTGTCAGGCCCAAAGAGGACACCTTATTTGAACCACATAAAATAGCCTAAATAAGGAAAGTGGGAAGCGTTTCCAACTGTTGCCTTTTCCTGACTGGCTGGGGCATATCACAGAGAAGAGACAAGGGAAGGGGTTTCCAACCAAAAGGAACATGAGCCAACTGCTGCCTTTAAAGCCAAGAAAGCAGCAGGTTGGTCCCGGGCAGTTTGTTGCTGGTTTGTCTGTGGATCAGGCAGGTACAAGGCACAGACACACATTTGGTGGGTACCTTCCCCTCCACCACACACCTGGCCAAAAATGGGGATTCCTCTTTCTCTGCAGAGCATCGGCAATAGCTGCTGCTGCTTTCAGCAGGAAGATCCTGTCCGAGGTGGAGGACTGGGGGCTTCAGCCTCCTGTAAGCCCGGGCAGGGGCCTGATCCCGAGGGGGGGCTGCTGGGGTGCAGCTGTAAGACAAAACCTCTAACAGCCGGAGACAGATGGGCTTCCTGCAGGTGCTAGGAAGCATACCAAGGCAATTTCCCCTCAAATACTTGCTGGCCCTATTCCCTCCATGTACCCAGAGCTGATGTCTGTCTAGGTTTATCCTTTTCATCATTATTTATAAAGTTCTTACCCCGGAGCCAGAGCCAGCTCTGTGTCAGTGCCTCGCTTGGGGTGGGTTCTGCCTCTCCAGAACAAGATGCTCCACTTCCCCTCGCCCTGTGCGCCAGTAGCTCCCGCAGCCCTGCTCTATGTTTGCCATCAAGCAGCACTGATTACACGTGCCATCATTTCTGATGTTGCTCATTAGTCTGTATCATTATTAGCAATTTAAAACAGCAATTCTCTTCCAGCTGTAATCCTCCAGCTCCACCAAGGCGACTCCAAGGCTGCAGTTTGGGTGCTTGCCTTTTCCTCCCCTCCGCCCCGACAAGGCCAGCGGTTCCTCCCGAGCCCACAGAGCCCGGAGCACGCCAGGCTGAGCACCAAATCATAACAGAAAGTTAATTCATGAATAGTTGCAGCGTTTCCTTCAAGGCCGCTCCTGCAGGCCAGAAACGGACTTTGCCGTGTCCTTGGAGCGGGGGGAGGGCACTGGCCCCATTCATCCCTACCTGGCCGCCTGCAGCCTTGGCCAGCTGGGCCACAGGATTTGCCCTTCTGCTTTTGTCAGCACTGGCTCGCATTGGAAGTTGTGGCCAGTCTGAACAACAGATTATAACACAGCCCTTGTCGAGGTCAACGCTGTGCTGGAGAAAGACAAGAAAAGGATGAGTAGGTAGGCTCGGAAAAAGAAACAACAAAAAAAAAAGCAAACCCACAAAAACCTAAACCCACCCACCCAATCAATAGGATGCCATGAAGTACGATGTGAACAATGAAACCCTGTTCCAGGTTGCCAAGGCAAATCTGTCAATAGAGTATTGAACAAGCAAATCTGACTTGCAATTATTGTCTCCTTCTAAATACAGGCTGCCCCTCTGGCTCCCAGCTCAACCCCAGTGCTGGTGCGGGGAAGCTCAGTGATTGCTGGCTTTAAAATGGTGAGGAAGAGTCAAGTCTGGCAGCTGGGCTGGAATTTACTCCAACACAGGCACTGAACCTGCCCCCCCACCCCCTCCCGGAGCACCCCCACCACCTTTGCTGCAGCAGCTGAAGTGATGTGCCCTGCCCCCAGTGTAACAGGCAGCAGCAAAAATCCCTCTGCAAAACTGTTCATTCTTCAAAGCTCTCAGTAAAACATCCGGGGCCCGTGAGCACACACAGGTATCCTCAGACACCGAGCGCCCAGAATTCTGTAACACTCAGGGGGAGCCTGAGCACCTGAGGCTGGAGCTGTCAGCGTGGTGGCCTTAAAATCCAGCAACAGCAGTGAGGTCTGGAGCTGCCACCACCCACCCAGAGGCAGCAGCAGTGGGAAAATCCAGAGGCGAAACCACCCTGAACTGGGTCATCACGTGGAAATTGAAATGGCTTCACCAGTGCATCGCTGCCGCTGGGGCACAGGGGGCTGTGCTGGGGGAATGCTTTTTTCTAGTGCCACTTCCATAATCCCCGGGAATGAGACACTTGCAGGAGCACACACTGTGCTCCCACAGCAGTTTGACACTGCACAGCAGAGCTGGTTCAGTGCAGCTGATGGAGGGGCTGAGGCACGAGAGGACACACGGCAGCACTACCCAGAGTAGCCACTCTGGGGACACGGCCGGGCTCCCCTCACCCCTGGAGCTCCCAGGCTGGCTCATCTGCAGGGAAGGAGGAGTGACAGCCCCGCTCTGCAGAGCTGCAGCCAGCACGAGCAGGGAGGGCAGCACAGAACAGCAGGTTCCCACTGGGCTCCATCACTTGGGGTCTTAGCTGGGAATAACCCCCCTTCCCCAGGGCTCTTTTCCACTGTGCCTTCCCCCCCAGCCTCAAGCATGGGTGCCATCGAGGGAGCCTCAGAGACCATCTGTCTTTAATCTTCTTAGAGCCAGGCAAGTCGGGAGAAATTCAGAGGAAAGAGGCACTAAAGTCCTTCTGTGCCTGGCTGTGACCCTCCCTCCACAGCACAGAGCTCAGCACCCAGCCGGTGGGAGCAGGTCCTGCCTGCCTCACATTCCCAGAGCAATGCAGGCTGCCTGGGATGCACTCCCACCCTGGAAGCATTCCCACCTCCCGGGGCAGAGGGAGACGGGGACTCCTTCCCCCCATACCACAGGGAGCCTGATGCCTGTCACTGGCCCCACCCTGCCCTGGACCTTCCCCATCATCCCCCTCGGCTCCGAGCAGCCATGGGGAGATCTGTCCTTGGTGCTCTTCCCCCTCTTATCACTTAAGCCGATGCTGTTCCTTGGCAGCTGAGTGTAATTATGAGATTTTCTCCATCGGAACTGGGTCTCCGTGTGTGTCCCGGCGTGGCTGGATCTGTCCGTGGCGGTGCTGAGGACACTCTTCGGGTCCGTGCACTGCTCCAGCTGCAGCAGGGATGGCCCCATGCCCACTCCTCCCTCTGAGCCTCCAGGCACTCAGTGCCACTTCCCACTCTTGGGCAGGAGTGAGGGCTGAGCCCAGGAAAAGGGATTTAATCCGGGCACAGCACCCCAGGGGTGCAGCAGCCTCATCCCACAAACGAGCTCTCCTGGCTCCCACCCACACGGGCAAAGCTTCCTGGGAGGGAGAAGCATTCCTAAGGCCTTCCCTGGCTGCAGAGGAAAGTGGGCTGGTCATGCCAAGCTATTTAAGCACCAAGATTGATTGATTGATTGATTGATTGATCTGCTAAGATTACAGCCGAGGGCAGTCGCAGCCTGCTCTGTGGGCACCGGGAACTTTTCTGCCTGTGCTCTGCTCCCACAGCTGCTTGTGCAGCACCCGGCGCTGCCGGGGCCGGGACCAGCTCCTCGGGCAGAGCAACTCGATGCCACTTGGCGCTGATCCAACCTGCCACCCCGGCCTCCCCTCCCTGGGCCGTGCAGTGATGAGATCGGTGATCGCCCACAGAGAGCCGATAATTGCTGGTTTGGGCTGGGAGCTGTGGGAAGAGGAGCAGCGAGGGCCTTGTCAGCACACGCCCCACCTCCTGGTCCGGGCATGGCACAGGGCGGAGCTGGCACACGGGCAAACCACCCAGCACAGCAGGGATGAGCCCTGGACAGAGCTGCCACGGGCACTGTGGAGGTGCTGCCTGGCACTGCAGGGAGGGGGACCCTGGGCTCTGAGGGCTGTGAGACACAGGCCCTTGGGCATCCCCAGGGCTGCAGAGTCCTGGCTGGTGGCACCCTGAGCTGTGGCTCTCACGGAACAGCCGGGGCTGGCACCGTGCCATGCACTGGGTGGGTCTGGTGCCGTCATCTGGGGTCTCCTCGTACGAAAGGCTACGGGATCCTTGCTCCAGGCACGTGGTTCCCTTGGGAGCAAGCTGGGAGCTGCAGGGGTGGATCCAGCAGCTGTGCCATGGATGGGGAGGCTGCACAGCCCCAACCTGGCCAAGTGCTGCTGTGTGGGAGTGAAGGACTCAGCCCCTGCCCTTCCCCCCTCCAGCAGAGCCATCAGAAAGCATCGTTTGGCAGAGGTGCCCAGGTCTCGGTGCCTGGGTCTCAGTGCCCGAGTCTCGGTGCCTGGGTCTCAGTGCCCAGGTCTCAGTGCCCAGGTCTCAGTGCCCGGGTCTCAGTGCCCAGGTCTCAGTGCCCGGGTCTCACAGGGTTCCTGCCCAGCAGGGCGCTGCTGTGCGGGGAGGGAGGAAGCAGCTCTGTGGTCGGGCAGTTTCCATTCCCTGCACCTGAGCCGAGGCAGCGGCACAGCTCCTCTCAGCCCTTCCCTCCGCCTTCCTTCCGTTCAGCGCCTCGGCAGGTCCAGCCCAGCCCATCCTCGCTGCAAGATGGCTCTGCCAGCCCAGAGGCTGCCCTGGCACTTCAGCTCCTCAGCAGAGCACACCCAGTGTTCCTGTTCCCAAAGGAAGATCTCCTGGCCCCGCTGTTTGCCTGCTCGTTGTGCCGTCCCCAGAGTTCCCTGCTCCAAAGCTGCTCAGTCTGACCCCAGTCGAACTGCACTAAACCCATCAGATGCTTTGCCCATCGGTGTCTGCAGGGCAGAACCTCAGTCCAAGGCACTTGGGGGCCGCTCTGTGTCCCTGCTCCTGTCCCAGCCGGTGGGGCTCGGGCACTGATTCAGCACCCACACCCAGCACAGGTCACTCTGCTGCTGCAGAAGGCTCAGCCCTGGGCAGGGAAGACGTTTTCATGGCCTATAAATTCCTTAAACCCAAAGGCTGATGATCTATGAGCCCTTTGCACAGGTGTTGGATAGGCAGAGCAGGCGCTGGGCTCCTGGCTGAGCACTGCACTGCTCGTGCTGGGTTTGGGTGACTGGGAACAACCACACAGGAGCTGAGTGAGCACAACTGGGAGACACAACTGGTCGCTGACAGGCCAGACTGGCTCCTGCAGCCTCTGCCCCGCCTTGGACTACCTGGACTTGGTTATATAGAGCCAAGTGGGGACTCAAAGTGCTTCCTGGGATCCTGCACTGCTCCTACCTGGCACAGTGATCCCATCCCACAGTGGCATTGCCCTGGGCTCTGTGGGTGTTGGTGCCTGACCCTCAGATGCTTTCTCATGCCAAACATTCAGGTGAAGGTGTTGCAGCAAAGACTTTGCAATTCACCCATGGGGGGGTGACAGAGTGAGCAGGGCTGGGGTCTGTTCCTTGGAAAGCTTCAGCTCGTCTCCCTTTTCACTTCCCCTTCTCTCAGGTGACTGCATGTGCCCTGGGCAGCTATTTTTAGGCTGCTGCTCGCTGTCTGGTTTCCCCCGGGGATGCTGAGCAGGTTCTGGGAACTCCAGCTGTCTCACGGGCAGCACGAGAGATGCTTTGCTTCCTGAGCTCAATTCTTCACTCCCCAGAACACACCCTGGCTCTGCCACTCCCCTGCAGCTGCCCCGGCACTGGGCACAGCAGCATCCTGGCACAGACTAGAGCACGAGGCAGGGATGCCCATCCCAGCAGCACTGGCACTGCTGAGGGATGTGGGGGGGGTCTCCAGTGCCGTGTGGATGCTGACACTCTGCCCAGGCAGGGATCACAGGGCAGCGCTGATTCATGGAGCTCTGTCATCACAAACACAACAACTGCTGTCCTGGGCCCCGAGGATTTACTGCCCGCAGCCAGGAAATACAGCACAGGCAGTTTCCTTGTGTTCCTCGTGCTGGAGGGGACATCAGGAGCCCTGGTGCCACACGGGGCTCAGTCCTGGACTCCCCAGTGCTGCTGCCTTGCCCATCACCCCCTTCCTGCCCCGCTCCCTTTTCTGCCCCGACACCCCGTTTCCTGGGTCCCTGTCACTGCCCACGGGGTCTCACCTGTGTCCCAGCCCGTGGTGACCAGTTCGAGCCTGGACGGGGCTGGGATGGAGGTGAGGAGCTACTGGAGCCCCTGAGTGTCAGGAGCTGCCCTTGGGGGTGTCACTGTGGGTTCCATTGAGTCATTTGGTTTCTGACACACCCTGAGCGCATCCTCCCTGCCAGCCCTGCCCGGGCACAGGAGGGTTGCTGGGGCTGGTGGTGCCCGTTGGCCCCTCTTCTCTCTGCCCGTGGCAGCTCTGGGAGCAGAACCAGGGCTGTGTGTGCTGGGCTGGGTGTGAGCTGTGCTGGGCTGGTCTGCAGCGACCCTGCGGTTTGGGGGGCACAGGGAGGTGCAAAGTGCCAGGCTGGAGCCCAGGGCAGGGATGCAGGGCTGTCCAGGGCAGGGATGCAGGGCTGTCCGAGGCAGGGGTGGGAGCTGCGAGGGCAGAGGGATGGGGATGAGCTGCAGGGTGCCCTGGGGAGCCCCCGGTGAGCAGCGTGCTGGTGACACGGACCCTTTGCTGCTCAGCCCCAGCACGGCCGCCTGAGCTGGGGTGTGTGTGGCACCTTCAGCGGCCTCGGGGCCAGACCCAGGGAGGCTCCAGCTCCGCCGTCCCGCAGCCCATGTTTGGGCCGTGGCTGCAGCAGGGCCATAAAAGGCAGTGTGGGGAGGGCGCTGGCGCTGGGCCTGCGGCATCTCTGTGTGCCGGGGCATCCCGGGCAGCTGCCAGCGGGAATCGGGGCCGGGGGCCGGACCAACCCCAGGGAAAGGGTGCTTTGGGTCTCCCCCAGCCCGTTGCTGCCGGCTCTGTGCCTCACTGACCCCGGGGAAGGGCCAGGCATCCCCTGTCGCCGTGGGCAGACCCCCACTAACACATATGGGTGCCCAGGGGATCTGGCTGGTCCTGCGTGGGCACGGCCAGAGCTGGAGCTCCTGCTGGTCTCACAGCCCGGGAAGGGACTTGCTGACTTGGTCCCAGGTGCCCCGTCCAGGGCTGAGGAGCCAGAGCTGCTTTTCTCCAGCATCACCCTTAGTGGAGTGGCAGAGGCAGCGCAGGGCACAGGGAGTGTGTTCACACTCAGGAGGTGCTCAGGATGCCAGGACGTGGGAATCAGGGGGGCCAGGAGGGACTGGCATGGGCTGACAGCACCAACATGAAATCCAGGCTGAAGCCACACTACAAATCCGCCCTGGGGGATGCCTGGGCTTGGAGGTGTCTCGAGGGGTGGGATGGTGGGGCAGGAGCTCAGGCAGAGTGGAGGGAGCAGCAAACACATGGGGTGGGGTTGACTCTGTGCAGAGAGGGGCAGGGAAGAGCCCCATCACCCAGCTGTGACTAACTCATGAGCTGCAGGGCCGGGTGGGGTGTGAGCCAGCCCGGAGGAATGTGAGGAAGTCAAACAGTGAGGAGGAAGGGCGATTCCCCAGGTATCAGGGTGGGCACTGCTGAGCTGCAGGGCAAAGTGTGAGGTCTGGAGAGCTGTGCTTCCAGCTGGTGAGGGGGATTGGGTGGGGGGACCATCCCCAAATGGCATCCCCTGGGGCCTCCCGAGCCAGGCTGTGCTCAGGCTGGCAGGCTGTCCTGGGAGGGGGAGCTGGGACAGGAGGGCTGGGGGGCTCCTGGGCTGGGGTTGAGAAGGGTCCTGGCAGCAGCAGTGTCCTTCCTGAGCCCCAGCACCAGCTGTGTCCTCTCCAAGCCATCCCCCAGTGCTCAACTCCCCGTCCCAGCTCACCCAGCAGCTTCCTTGCTCCTGCCGCAGCTTCCCAGGGGTTTTGGGGATGCAGGTGTGTAACACCGAACCCAGTGCAGCCATTTCAGACCTGGTGTTAGACAAAGCAAAGTAAATCCCCATTAATGACACTTCCCTGCACCCTGTGCCCCTGCCACAGGGGTCTGGGGGCTCAGCCCCTGGCCCAGCAGGTGCCTGTGCCCATTCTTGTCCCCTGTGCCACAGAGGACACGGGGCTGATTCATCTCCTGCCTTGGCTCCTGACGTACATCCACACTGTTCATTCCCTGCCTGAGCAGCTAAATTAAGCTGAGCAACAATGGGCCATCGATTATCCCATTATATTTCCATCGGGCCTGACTTCCCAGCGGCTCCTGGAGGGCAGCACACGTGGCCTTGGCAGGGACTCGGTGCAAACAGTCCTTTACTGGGTTCTGCTCTCGAGCCCAGGGTGCCACACACCACGGTGACACCGGACCCATGGCAGAGCCCAGACAGAGCAGTGATGAACCTGCATGGGAAAAGGTCCCTGTTTCAGGGGAATCTCTTCAACCTGAGGGCTCTCAGGGGCCATCCCAGCCCTGGCAAGGTCAGGGCTTGCACAGACCTGAGGGCTGCGTTCTCTCTGGCCCCACTCCCCGCAGGGCTGTATCCCCTCCCTGCTTCTCCATCTCCCCTCGCTGCTTCCCCCTGGCCAGACACAGCAGAAACACTGCCTGGCTCTTCCTGTCATGTATGTGAAGCCCAGGAGAAGCCAAATGATGGGGTTCTGTGGGCTCCCTATCCCATCCCATCCCATCCCATCCCACACAGGGGAACAGCCCAAGGAGCACCAGGTCTCAGTCGTCCATTTCTTCCTGTGCCACCTATTCCAGCCCTGCTTTTTCTGAGTCTTTTTGTGACCCAAACCACTGACAAGTGGTTTTTCAGGGACAGAGAGCTCAGCACACGCAGACCCTTCTCGACTGCCCCACAGTGCCACCCTCCTGGCAGGGCTCAGCTCTGCCCCACACCTCTGTGATGCCTGTGGGCATCTCAGGGCATGGAGCATCCTTCCAGCTGCCATTTGCTGGACAAGGGCTGGCTCAGGCCGTGTTTGTGGCAGCAAGGAGTAGGGTGGGCACCTTGAGATAACCCTGGCAGTGCCATGGGGGGTGGCCCCGATCTGCTCCCCGTGTGTGGGTGGGTCTGTCACCCACTCCCCGCTCGTGGGGGGCTCCAAAGCAGCTCAGGAGCTGAGGGTGACGCTGCTGTGCCTGCACTGGGATGCTCGAGGCAGATCCTACCTGCGTCAGCAGCTGAATTCCCTGCTCTCATTCCCGCTCTGGCAGCGCCTTAACCCTTTCCTGCCAGCCTGAGCACGGAGCTTGTGCCAGGGCAGCTGTGACCCTCTGGCTGTGGCAGCCAGACCTGACCCCGGCCCCACAGACCTGCAGGAGGGTACACAGCATCTTTCAGCCTGGGGAAGCTGCTCCACACCCGGCTCTCCTGCACCCTTTCCATGGCACCCCAGTGCCTTGGCTGCACCTCATCCCGGCCGGGGCTGGGGACTCCCAGGGTGTGGGGCTGATCCAGGGGCTGGGCCCCCCTGTCCCACTGTGCCTGAGCCCTGGGGAGAGCCAGCAGCACCTTCCCAGTGCTCCTGCTGCGCTGGCACTGGGGCAGATTTCTCACCTTGGCAGAGGCCTGAAGGCCAGCTGCTCTTTGGGCTGTTCCCAGGGTTTCCAGTCACCGCTGGAAATTTTTCAGTGCCCACCCTCACCTGCAATATGTGGGAATTGGGTTCCTGGAGCCAGGACCCAGCTGCCAGCCCTGATTTGGGCCAGGCAGCCCTCTTGATGGGTGCCCTTGCTTCCTGGCACAAGCAGAACCAGAGGGCTCTCTGCCTCCACTCACAGCACAGGCTCTGCCCGGTGCTGAGGGCTCAGGGTCGTGCAGGGGGTTGGGATCACTCTCCCAGGGCGTTTGCCATATCCCAGGGCCCCCCCTGCCCTGTGTCTCCTCTGCAGAAACCTCTGGAGAGCAGAGAGGACGTTGGCAGATGCCCATCACCCAGCACCTCCAGCCTCTGCCACCGCCAAGGTGAGTCGAGCCCCGGCCGCAGACAGAAGCAGCTGAACTTGTTTGTGGTTTCTGAAAGACAAACTCAAGCCAAACAAAATCAAAAATCCCAGGAAGAGTCCTTAGGCTGCTCCTTCTCCTGCTGCTTCTTTGCCACACAGAGCAGGACCTTTGGCAGGGCCTGAACTTGCTGAATTTGGAAGGATCTGGTGTGTCAGGGCTCTGCCAGGGCTGCCTCAGCCTCTGTTTTTCTTCCAGGTGCTGTGAAACCCCATCCCACGTTGTGTTTGTGTTCAAATGAGTGAAATAAAGGGCACGCAGAGCCCAAAGTGCCGCGCTCGGGCAGGGCCGGGCAGTGCCCTCGGTGGGATGTGACTGTGAGCCCCGGCTGGCCCGACTGGTCTATTTTTGTGACCCAAGCAGAGCGACCCAGGGATTAATCAGCAGGCCCAGGGGGGACAGGCTACGTGTGGTTTGAAATTCTTTGGTGCTTGTAATAACTCAGGTGAGTCTCTTTGTTCTCGTGAACTGTAATTTTTCATTTGACAGGCGGCGTCACGCGACAGAACAGCCCAACAGCCACATCCCAACACACCCAGCCCGGGAAGCGGGGCCGAGCCCCCTCACCTGCCCGTGCTCTGCTCACAGGTGCTGATTTTCCCAGTGCAGCAAACCCCAGGGATGGTTTAGCTGGACATCCCTGCCACCTGCATGGTCAGTGCTCAACGCTGAGGTCGAAGGAAGCCGATCCATCGATCCCCTCCCGCTCGCCCACATGCGGGATGGCTCCGTGCCCCCTCCCAGCCCCGGGATGGACTGGGGCAGTGCTGCCCTCTCCCCCCGTGCCCAGCAGCAGCCCAGGCACCCCGGGACCGGCCAGGGCAGCACAGCCCCGTCTCCACCCGGAGGTGAGGGGCTGTGCAGGGCTCTGCTCCACTCCCGGGTTCCCGCTGGGATTACGGAGCGAGTGTTACCACAGGAGCGAGGACTCGCTTTTCTTTCCTCCCTGCTCCCCTTCCCCCCGGCCGCGGGAGGCAGGAGGATGTGTCAGCTCAAGGCTGAGGCTAAAGAGGCTTACGCTGACTATTTACCTTCGCAAGGGGCTATTTTTGGCTGCTCAGCTGCCGCTAATGCAACGCTCAGGGCGGCGACCGAGGAGACGCCACGTGAGGGTCACTGTTTCTAGGATCCACTTTCCTCCTCTGTAGGGACCAAGCCCAGCTGCTTTTTTGTTCCTTGGGGTTTTTTTTCAGATGGCAAAGAGAGTGTTACAAGGGAAAATCTTGGGGATAGGTCAGAAGGACCTCGGAGACCCACTGTCCTTTCACTGCAGAGGAATCCCACGGTTGCCCCTGACCCTACCCCAGGCGCTGCCAGAGAGTTCCAGGTTGGCTCCACAGACCCCTGTCTCCCAAAACAAGCTCAGAAGGTTGTGAATCTCCAATGAGAGTTAAATGGCATCACAAGCTAATGAACAGGCTGGAATTGGGTCACTGGGATGTGAGCACTGCTGGTCATTGGGAGCAGCCGGGGACCTTTGTTTCCCTGACTGTGGCAGAGTGGGGTCAGTGTGTGCCAGGGCTTCAGGAGGCTCCAATGGGGAGCACGGACACCTGGAGTCTCCTGCTGGCAGCGGGACCCTCAGGGAACAGCAGGCACAGGAGAGCTGGCTCAGGCTGGCACACACCAATCCCGGCCATGCCCTGCCAGAGCTGAGCCCCGCTTCAAACAGAACCCAGCTTATTCCACGTGCTGGAAAACTGCAGTGCAGAGCCTTTAACCAAACGAATCCTGAGTGATTTCCACACCGCTGAATGACATTTTAATAGTGGAAAAATAATGCTCCGAATTATCTACTTCATCTCTTCCTATTGTCTTTTACTGGCTGGGAACGAGTGCTGCAGCAAAACCAGCTCCGGCTCTTCTGGGAGGGGTTTGCTGGTGCCTCCCAGCCCTCCGTGGGCAGGGGGGAGCCCCGTGCCCAGCACCCCTCGAGCTGAGGAGGGGGCTGTTCTCCCCCTTGTGCCCAGCATGCCACGCCTGGCAGAGCTGCCCTCGTGCTGCTGCTCCTCACGGCGCTCCCGGGGAGCTGCAAAGGCCTCGTGGCCGTGCCCGTCCCACACGAGGAGGCAGGTGGCAGCAGGCAGTGCCCGGCCCCTGCTGTGCCCACAGGGAGCTGGCGCCGGTCCCGGTGCCACCAAGCTGCTCTGCAGGAAGATGCTTCTGGCACTTTCTGCCCCGCAGTTCCTCTGACCCGAGTTCGGCCACCGCCACGTCGAGCTTCCATCTGGATGGATCCCCCCAGTGCTGCCACACGTCCCCCAGGCTGACATGAGTGGGGCCTGGGCACAGCAATGCAGCCCCAGCGCCCGACACGGCCCTGAGGGGCTCCAAAACCAGCAGCTCGAGCTGGGGATGGTGCCTGGCCGAGCGCTGCCCCTGCCTGGGAGGTGCAGCTCCAGCCTGCACAGCAACGGACACACAGAGGCCTCACACAAACTTTTATTAGTCACTGAAACATCATAAATCTCAACAAACTCCCCGCCCCAGAGCAAAGCAGCCTCAGCCCTTGCAGGAGGTGTCACCTGCCAAAGCCCAGCTCACGTCGGAGCCGTGCCATCCTGCAGTGGGTTTCCCCATTGCTCCCATCCAGGGGAAGGTTTTCATCCCCTGAATTAAAGGCACACAAAGTGGGAGCCAAAGCGTCCTTCTGCCACCCAACAGCCAGCCCTCAGTGTGGTGCCTGCAGCGGGGCAAGGCTCCTTCCCCTTGGCTTGTGGTGGCTTCACACGGAGCATCCCAGCTCCAGCCTCACTTCCCGGCAGGAACGGGGCACGTGGGTAAGGCCTTGCAGAAGGATTTTGAGAGAAATGTGCTTGTCAGGTGCAGGAACCCCCCCAGCACTGCACGAGGACAAAGGGGGTTCCACAAGTGCTACTGAGGGTACAAACGTGCCCGAGGGGCAGAGCTGGAAGCGAGCACAGCCTCCCCCAGCCTGCCCAGGACAGCTGTGGGGGGGAAGTGAGAGGGAGCAGGACAGCCAGGAAAGGCTGCAGACCCCCAGTGCTGCTGTCACCTCGTCTCCTTTTCCATTCTTACAAGGAAACTGTTCCCCTGGCTCTGTTTGGCACAAACACTGGCTCAGGACACACCTTTGGAGGCCACTGAATTTGGTAAGGACCTTTGGCAACAGGGCTCAAAGCCCCAGCTCCACTTCTGGTTGGCAAATTTTACAGCAGGCAAGAGGAGAAACACGCTGTCCTTTCAAAAATACCCCAAGGGAAACCCTCACCAGAGAGAGCTCAGCAAAAACGGCTGCAACAAGGCAAGTTTTGTTTTCACTTTGGGATGGGGAACAGGGTGCACCACTGGCACCAACTGAACAGCCTAAAGCCCACAGTGGAGTGGATGTGCCACAGCCTGTGGCAGTGACAGGCAAGGACAGTAACTATTCAGTAATTGAGGAGAGCCAAGGGAAACACAATGGGAAACATACTGGAAACAACAGACCAAAGTGTCTAAAGCCTGTAGTTGTCAGCATAAAGGAACAGCTTTGCTGTAATGCCATAGAATCAGAGAATCACACAATTTTTTGGTTTGGAAGGGACCTTAAAGCTCATCCAGTTCCACCCCCTGCCATGGGCAGGGACACCTTCCACCAGCCCAGGTTGCTCCAAGCCCCGTCCAACCTGGCCTTGGACACTTCCAGGGATGGGGCAGCCACAGCTTCTCTGGGCAACCTGTGCCAGGGCCTCCCCACCCTCCCAGGGAAGAATTTCTACCCAATACCTCATGAAGAAGAAACTTTGGACGGTGTCTGTGAAATACCCCAGCTCAGAGCAGCTGTGCTGTGAGACCTGGGGCTGTACAACTTCTGTACAAATGGAAAAATAAATTCACACCAGCCAGAATATCCCACAGAAAAGGCCAGAGACAAGACCTTGAGGTGACCAGTCCTTCCTCGCCGACAAAGCAGACACCTCCCCTGCACTCCCAATGGTCTGCAGGTTTATTTTTGGCAGATGATAATTCAAATGGTCTCTATGGCTTTGGAGAGCAGCCCCGTGTTGCAGTGCTGGTTGAAGCAGAGGGTGCACAGTGAGCTCTGGGTGCCTCACCCAGCTCTGCCCCTGCCCCGGCCCCACCAACGCTGCCCGAGCACTTGGCTCTCTGCACTGTTCTCCTTTCTCATCAGCAAGTAAGAAAGTTCTGGTTGGTAACCAGTCCAGTCCCAGAGGCAGAATAAAAAGTCCGTGATAAGACCTAGAAAAGCTTGTTTCTAATAAAACCAAATGCAAACGTGTGTCAACACAGTTCCTGGGTCAGTGCCTTTTGCTCAGGTTCCACCATCCATGCACTGCAATTTGCTTCCCCTGTAGAGCAATTTAATTCCTCTTCCATTGCCCACCTCTCGGTCTTCTCAGGAATCTTGACAAGCTATTCCTCCATTTTTGCCTTCAACATTTTTTCCTGTGCACATCCTTCCTGCCCGTCCCTCCCGCCGCCACACCCTGTTCCTCTCGGCTATTTTCGGAAGGCAAAGACATCCCGTGTTTTCAGGCCCTTCTTGCCTTCACTTCCTGGTCTAGGAGAAGACACTTCCACCAGCCCCCCGTAGGGGCAGCTCTCGGACTCGGGGTGGTGGCCGGAGCACTCCACGGCGGGGATGAAGCCACTGTCCCACATCCCTGTCCCACACAGCTTGCACAGGTCGTGCAGGCTGCAGGGGATGCGGGGCAGCAGGTGGAACTGATAGAGCAGACTCCTGGCCTGGAGGGGAGGGAGAGAGGGAAAACATTCACTCCTCACTGGGGGATGAACACGGAGAGCTGAGGTGGCCCACGGCTTCCTCTCCCATCCTCCTGTTTGGCTACCTGAGCTTCAGCAAAGGTGTGTCCCTCTGAACACAGAGCTCAGGGTTAACTGGGACAGTGGGATGATGCAGGGGCTGCCACATGGCACAGCTCATCCCACAGCCCCCACCACTCCAGCTGGGATGGACTGGGGACCACAGCACCAACTGCTCTGTCTGCCCTTTCCCTGAGCTTGGGCATGGGTTATCCCAGCCAAAGGTTATCCCAGCCAAGGGTTATCCCAACCAAGGGTTATCCCAGCCAAGGATTATCCCAACCATACTGTCACCTCCAGGCAAGGAGCAGCATCCCACCCTCCTGGGCACAGGGATACAGGTGATGAGAAGCTGAAGCATCAGTCCCTGGTTTCCTCAACACCCTGACTCATCTCTGGACCCGAGCCCCAGCCCCTGGGTATTTATTTACCTTCCTGAGTACGAGCTCCCCGTTCATGTGCATGGCCAGGTTGCTGAAGTGCAGCAGCATCTGGTCAGTGGGCAGCTGCTGTTCAATGACATCATCCCCGTAAATCACCACGATGGCCACGCAGATAAAGAGGTGGAAATAGTCTGTCTGCAATGAGAACACAGGGGCTGCTGTACAGCAGGTGGAGGCAGAGCTCTGGCTTCACCTCCCACCCTCCACGAGCGGGTCCTTGGGGAGAATTTCTGCTCTCTCCAGTTCTGCCCAGTGGTGAGAACGTGAGTTACTGGTGAATTCTGGACCACAGATGATGAGCCAAAGCCTCTTCTCTTCACAGCATGGCAGCAAAGTTTGCACCACGGTGTTCAGAGCAGACCAGTGATTTTTGGGAAGACATTTCCCAGCTGTGTAAGAGAAGCCTGAACTTCAAAAGCGGGTGCTCAGCACTTTCTGAAACACCTCCTTTTGAACCCCGGCCATCCCCAAGGAGGAGAGGCAGGAGCAGGGCTCCATCCTCCTGCTACACAGATATAGTTCTTCTATAGCTACAGACCCTCTGTAACACTGATTTATTTTGGCTACTTTGCTACTCAGAGGCTCTGTGGGGACCCTGCAGTGCCTGCTGAGGGGCACAGCCCTGCCCGTGCCTCACCTGGTAGTGAGCCCAGCAGGCCTCCCACATGCGCAGGGCCTCGGCCTCGGGGAACTCCCTCTTGAAGCAGAGCAGGATCCAGCGGTGACAGAAGAGCATCTGCAGCCCATCCTCTCCCAGGGCACAGAGGTGCTGGTGGAAGCGGGGGTGCATCAGCCGCAGCAGCTCGCGCAGGTACAGCTGGAAAGGACGCCTTGAGCTGAGGCCCTGCCTCGGGCACAGGGACTTGTACCCCCCTCACCACCCCTCGGCACTCCAGGGACCCCCACACTGTGAGCCAGAGCTGGAGAGTTCTCCTCCCTCCCAAAAAGCTCCAGCCCTGTGGCCTGTTTAGTACAGCACAGCCAGGAGCACGCTTGGGTCTGTCACCAAGGGCCAGAGCTCATGGGCCACAGCAGCTATTTCACAAGGAAATATGGATATAACTGCATTGGGAGTGCCCCAATCACCCAGGACCAATTCTATGCATCAGTTATTTCCATAGAATCACAGAATCCCAGAATATCGTGTGTTGGAAGTGACCCACAAGGATTATCAAAGTCCAGCTCCTGGCCCTGCACAGGACAACCCTGAGGATCAGCCCGAGGATTTTGTGGCTTTGGAGTGTGACTTGGCATACTGGAACCCAGGGAACTGCTTTTTGTGACAGGGGAGAGGAGAAGGGATTGACAGAGAAGAGGATCCCAGCATTCAGCCTCACCAGCTGCTTCTCCATGTCCTCATCCCGGGGGGAGCTGATGAAGATCGTGTTCTGCATCAATCCCACAAAGCACCAGAAAGTATCCGACTCATCCAGGATCTCTGCCAGGAGTGGAGCAACCAGGTCAGACATGCCCTGGGAGTATCCAGTGGCTGGGTTAAATACTGCATAGTTCAGCAAGATCCTCCTGGAGCAGAGACACAGACAGGGAGGTGGGACAGGTGAGGGCAGGTGACAGCTGAGCACAGCCCCATCCCTTCACCCCAACTCTCACCACACAGGCTGGGCCAGGATCAGTGCAGGAGAGTCCCAGATCCTCTGGCACCTAACACATTAACTTTTGAGCACCTTTTGTTGCATCCCACTTTCCCTAAAAGAACTGTATCTGGAAGCACAACAAAGATACACTAACACTGTGCATAACTGTGACTCTCACTTTTTACAAGTCCCACCCCTTGGAGCAGAGTCGGGTGTGCTCATCCTCCATCCCATCGGGAGAACCACAGACCCAGGCACCTGCACACAGCCCTGCACAGCACCCTGTGTGTGCAGGGAGGGTTGGGGATGGGAGCAGGGTTATCAGACCGAGAAGGAAATGGCTACAGAAGCACTGGGAAGGTTTTATTGTTGCATCCCTCGTTTCCAGTCACCAGAGGCACAGCGGGTGCTGTTCAGCATTCCCAGGCAGCCCAGGACTGGCTGACCGAGTTTTCCATACGTGTTTGGGTTTGGCAGCAGACACTTCACCTCATGGTTTCCACGTTGGGGTTGTCCTCCCCTCGGAAGAACTGGTTGCTGCGGTCGGTCCTCACAACGTCCTTGTCCACCGTGAACTGCACCTGACGCCAGAAATCCTTCTGCTCATCCGGAGTCATGGACAGCCTGCAAGTTGAGCAGCAACAGGAGACCATTGCCAAGAGAGGAATATGGTTGCCACAGTGAACAAAAAGCCTCAGTTCAGTCATTTCAGTCTTAGTTTGCAGAGAAAAACTGTTCCTGTACAGCGTTTTCTCAGCCCCTGAAGAACAGACAAGCAGGTCTGTCCAGAACAGTGGATTGTCTGTCCCAAGGGATTACTGGAGGGAGTCTCCTGGGTTATAAATGGGATGACATGATGTGTTTGCTGTGATACACACCTCAGAAGCATCAGACTCTGCTCTCCTCTGCTCCTTGGGGGTGGCACACCTGAACTCACTCTGGTTTGATTCTTTCCTAATTAATACCACCACTGTCCCTCTCCAGCTTAAATGTACCCACAGCTACTTAACAACACATAGTTCTTGCAGTAACAACCTCCTTAAATCAGATATCCCTTCTCCTTCCTTATTTTTATGTACAGTTTTATTTATAGAGAAATATAAGATCCCAATTTCACCTCCAGTGTTCTGACTCAAGCCTTGCCTGTGAGATGTTTCCCTGTGTGGTACTGATGAGCCTGTTTCAAAAACCCAAGTGAGCTCTATGGTTCAAATTATTATTATCAAATTATTATTAGTTCCAGAGCCTCAGGAGGTCACCATCCCTCTCACTTGTTTACTCCAGCTTCTCCTGATGCAAAGGAGGCAGAGACTGCACATCACCAGCACTGTCACTGTGATGTCCAGCCTGCAGAAGATGAGCAGGGGAGGGTGATGATGGTCTGTTACCTTTTCTCCTGGATCTCAAAGTATTCTTTCCTCTTCTGCAGCCTCAGTGCCTCCCTCTCTTCAGAAGTGGACTCGTAGCTGTAGTAGTGCAGCAGAAAGGGCCACACCTCCCCACGGATGGAAATATCAATCCCACCAAAGAAAATGGCCTGGAACAAGGAGCAAAAGTTATGGCTGGTACAGTTTTAGCATTCCCAAATACAGCAACAAGGAACTGCCCGCTGCTGTGCTTTGGTGCCTCCGCAGCTCTTTCCTGACAAGTGACGCCTTGATTCAAGCTCCTGCAATTTGCACATGTTTAGAGGGAAAGTGCTGGCCCTCTATTCCCAGACCAGACACAAATCGGGCTCATTTCAATGTCAATAACCACCCCCGGAGAGGCTCTATGATTAACGTGTCGTTCTCATGTCACGGCTTAATCCCCAGTCCTGGAGACACCGCACTGCTCTGCAAACTTCTCTCTCAGAGCCCGGCCCGGGGCTCCCCCTGCGTTATTTCAGACAGCAGGGGCAGTTCCTGCAGCAAGCCCAGTTCACACAGCAAGCCCAGTTCATACATCAGTCTCAGCCCATACATCAAGCCCAGTCCATACATCAATCTCAGTTCACACAGCAGCCTCCAGCTCTCTCTGTGGTTTGGTCACACATTCTGCAAACACTGTGGGCACTGGGCACTTTGGTTGATTGATTCCAAATGGCAGCAGAACTGGGACAGCTCGTCCTTGGTCATGGATGGGAGATGCTCCACCACCACAGAATCACAGAACAACTGGGGTTGGACAGGACCTCTGGAGACCACCCAGTCCAACCCTCCTGCCCAGGCAGGGTCACCTGGAGCAGGTGACACAGGAACATGTCCAGGTGGGACTCTGCAGGAATCTGCTCCAATCCCACAGCAAGATCTCCAGCCAAGGCTTCCTACACCATTCTCCACACTCCCAGTTCTTGCCCCCGGCAGGAAAGCAAACTCCTGCAGCTTCCCCCTGGGGACCTGCACTCTGCAGCAGGAGAGAGCAGACGAAAACCTCTCACCTTCTGCAGCTTGTACTCCTCTTCCACCTGCCCGGATTCATTCAGGTGATGGAGCCAGGCAGACACATCGAGGCGCCTGTACGTGTTCTCCTCGGGGTGGGTTTCTGAGGAGGGCAGCTTGGGCCGGCGGATGGAGAACTGCATACAGGTCTTCTCATCAGCCAGCTGCTGAACGGGGGAAAACAAACCAAAACTGGAGGCAGGAGCCAGAGAGAGCAGCAGAGTGTGAATCCCAGAGCAGGGAAACCTCTCTGCGTGGTTCATGTAAGGATTAAACACCGAGGAGCTGCACTTGGGGAGGTTTTGGCTTTTTTTTTTTTTAAATTCCAACCATTACAATAACAAGAGTGATTAGAATAATTAAAAATCCGAGCGCCACAGAACAGCTTCATCTTAAAAAAAAAAAATAGTTTCCATTCCTCCTCCAATCTTATCCCTGACCTGAAACTGAATTAATGCTGCTTACAGCAAAACTTCCCCCTGCCAGGAATGCTTGCAATAAATTACATATGATTGGCCATATACAAAGGGATTGCTGTTAGGCGAGCGGGGAACGGCGCTGCCAGGCTCTCTGAGGGCACTCATGATCCCAGTGCAAGACTGCAGCTGACATTTAATTTAAAAATCAAAGGTTGCTCAATGCAAAAAGTGAGCCCGTGCGACCATAATAAGAAAAGCAGCGGGGGGCTCTGTGGGAAGGATGGAAATTTAAAAATCACTGTTTCTAATAAGCACATACAATATCTTAAACAGATAATTAAAGAGCTCTTATCACATTTGTATGTAGATTGAACAAAATATGGCAATATGCGTTGTCAAAACATTCTCCAAAGCCGTGAGCTGAGCGTCGTAAGATGGATGAAAGGCTCTGAATTTCCCACCTACCACTGCAGGTCTCCAGCCACCTTCCACGCCTAAAGGGCAGTGCTGACCTGTCAGCTCTAGCAAAATCACTGCCTAAGCAAGTCTTCTGGATGATCTTCCCCCACATTCCACAGGTGGAACAGGAATGGATGGGGACAAGCAAGTCCAAGAGAGACCTCAGAGTTCCACCCCAAACATCCAACACACTGCAGCTTTCTGCACGACTTGGTGACGTGAACTCAAAGCTTCATTTCTCCAAAACACAAACCCAAGTGTGAAACATCTGCTGGAAAACCCCTCTTTGCCCCAAGAACCTGACTCAGGTACCTGGTCCTTGAGATGGGTCTCTGTGCAGTACTTCCACTGCTGGAACACCTCGGACAGTTTATCCAGGCCACCGTGGTGAAAATGGAAGATCTTGTACTGGCTCTCCCTGCTTGCAACCACCAGCTGCCCACAGGTGCAGGCCTCATCACTGCAGGGAACAAGGGGAGAACAACCTGCATGGGCTGCCCAGGACCACGAGGGGCCAGCAGGGATGGGGACCCTCCGGTGAGAGACAGTCCAAAGAAACAGGGAGTGAAAGCAAAAAGAGGGAGTAAAAATGTTTTTGTAATAGTTTGAAATAAATTTAGTAATAATTTGAAAGATAACTGAAGAGACTGAGAGCAGCAAGACACCAGAGGAGCCTGGTGAGGGGCAGGTAAAGATTTTTTTCACACCTGCAGGTTATTTGAAGCATTTCTGGTAAGACAGTTAAGAGCACCCTTTATCTTATTAGGAAAATAATCCTTTTGGTCCCATAACAGTAATTCAGAGTCTCTCCCTGGGAAGGCTGACACTTGCTTTCCTAGAGACAACCATTCTGGACAGGCTTCCAAGGAGGACTGTAGAAGCCACCTGCCCCCAGCATCCCCAGAGCCCCGAGCCAGAGCACACACAACTCACACACAACGACCCAGTACCTGAAGAAGAGACGAAGGGATCTCATTTGTCCCAGGTCCACTCTGAAGACACCACAGACCTGCTCGAGGGCAAATACCTTCTGCTGTTCATCCCATCTGGTGCTCTGTGTTTGCCCATTGTTCTCCTGGAACTGGGCACTGGTGTCGAGGCTGGAGGCAGAGCTGGTGGAGCAGGTCATGCGATTGTCACACGTGTCCCTGCGGGGGCAAAAACCCCACAACACGTCAGCCACGGGAGGCTGCAGGTACAGGCAGCAACCACGTCCAAAACCTCTGGTCAGAGCTCTGAGATGGGGATCCAGGGCAGGCCCGAGGAGCCAATAACTGACAGCCCATGTAAGAGGTTATTTTTATTTAAATTGACTCCCTGTCATCACAAAAAACATCCTGGTTTTGGTCTGTTCCAAACTGCACACGGAATGTTGGCAGAGCCAAACCCACTCCTCAAAACACTTCTGAGAAGGCAAAATTAAGAATCTCAAGTAATGCCCTCAGCTCAGCTGCTCCTCACTGGGATGGGGACAGGAGGTGTGAGTACATTCCAATGGCAGCACGGACTTGGGATCTCATCTAGGAAATTCCCTCTATGACCAGTAAGATCCAAAGATGTTTCACCTGAACTCCAGTTTCTCATTATGTCTTTGCCAAGCCTGGATTTGTGTCTATAAACCCCAAATGGTTTCCACTTGCAATCTTGAGATTTCGGGGAGTTACCGATGGGAAATCACACCTGAGCTCTTCAACACACCACAGGCAGAGCAAATGAACCCAACCCTTTCCCAACTCACCCCAGATCTCCAGCTTTAAATGCAAACTGAGCTGAGACTCAAAAAGCCCACATGCCCCCACCAGCCCCGACCCCAAAAGAAAAATACCAGTGCCTTGGGAATGAAGTGAATGTGAAACTGTGACCCCTGGGTTGGTGAAAAGGCCAATGCACGTGAACAATCTGTGAATGGGCCGTGCTGTGAAATCAGGGCCTGCCAGACAAGGCCAGGAGCAGGTACAAAGCAGCCCCCTGCAAGGCCACTTTATGCCATGTTTTCTAATCCGCTTATCCAACAATGTGGGCACTGAAGGCTGGGAATCACACACTCAGCATGCACTCCACACCACTGTGCCTTCCCAGCCTGGCTCCAGGGCCGATTCCACAGGGACCAGCCCCGTGTGCCACATCTCCCTGTGGGCCAGGGCACTGCATCCCAATGGACAGGGCTCTGCACAACCCCCTTAGCTGGGGGTTACATTTTTAACCGAGGCCCTTTGAGCCACCCCATTCTAACGTGTAACTCAAACTCCAGAGCCTGCACTGGGAGCAAATCCCCGAGCCCCTTCCTGCTCCTGCAGCACCATCTGGATGGAACCAAGGCTGGTTGGCTTCAGCTAAAGGAGTGACTTCGCTGCTCTGGGCACGAAGTTCTGCTGCTCCAGTTTTTGGGGAGAAAGCAGCAAAGCAGAGCTTACATTCAGGCCATTTGGAGGATGAGGATTTAGAAGTGATGTGGCAACAGGGATCACGCTACACACCCAAACTCCCTCAGAGAGCATACACAGCAGGTTTTCCAGGTTAGACACCAGGATACCTCCAGTGTGAGGCACAGCTATACACCTGCCTTGGGAATTTTTCCATGAAGATTGTACTGTTCTTTGTGAAAAATCAAGCATTGCTTTTGGATAAAGCGTCAAAATGTAACACTTTTTAAAACATTCAGCATCTCATGTTAATGCAAATGTAACAGGAGTCCTGGTACAAGACACTTGGGCTGGACTGCCTGCTAGGAGCAGCTGGTATTTATGGAGCAACACTTCATAACAGCCACAGCTGGTTACACAGGATTTTCCTGGAAGAGATGACTCAAACTAACTCAAAGACTAAGCAAAGGCAACCCATTTTCTAAAACTCTTGCAAGGACGAGCTGGTCAGCATGGCAAAGGGCTGGAGGGTGGGTTGGTGGGAGGATCCTTGCCCTGTGGGTCCTTGCCATGGAGACCAAGGTGCTCATTCCTCACGAGCATCATCTCAAACCAACAGCAGCAGAGAACTGCCAAGAAATGAGTTACCAGTAGAGCTGGGCAGGCTTGCTTTGATCCCAGGAATTCTGTAGCTCCTCAGTGCAGAACACCACTGCCCACTGCAATTCCTTCTGCTCTGTAACCCAGGTCTCAGACACAGCAGCAGTAACCCGAGAGCCGGGGGGCTGCAGAGCCCGGGCCCAGCACTGCTGGCACTGCTGTGTTTTCAGGAAATGCCTCTAAAGACAAATGTTTACAGTTCACATTCACTGGTGACAAGCTCGCACACGCACCCCACAGACACGGATTTACCCTTTCCAGGCAGAAAAAGGCACCCAGGGTGAGCGGGGTGGCTCAACCTGTGCAGCCCGGGGAAATTCCCATGGTCTCGGGGATGCAGAGGGTGAAATCTGAAAGAGACACCTGTGCCCCCCTGCCCTTCACGGGGGCTGATGAACACGAGCATTCACACGCAGGACAGATGCAGAGATAGAACCACCTTGTTCACTGGGGCTTACTGAGCCAACGGGGAAATTCGGAAAAAACCCTCACCGTGTTTAAAATTACTTTTTTCCTATATATATTGATCGAAAAAAAATGAAAATACTCTAACCCACTGGACTACTTTCAAAAATAATTTTAATATTGAGATCACTCTGGATGTCAGTAACAACAAGCATTATGATGTCTGCTAATTTTGTGGATTTGGGGGAGTCCTCTACCCAGGCACTCAAGATACACAGATGCAAGGGTAGAGTTTATTATCTGTCAGTCTATTCTATCTGCTGGACGAGGAATTTATCCCAGAGTGCCATGCAAAAGCAGGGAGCTGAAGCATTGCAAGGCAAATAGCCGGAGGAACATTCCAGAGAGACTTTAGGTTGAGGGATCCAGGAAAAACAGAGCGCCAGCTAATATACAGCACTGCTCAGCAAAACAACAAGTGCACTGGGCCACGGGAATAAAAGGGACAGGGAGAAAAACCAAGGAGGATTAGCAAAACCTGAGGCAGGAAACCAATGGACATATTCAGGTGTTCATTTTGGGCCCTCGTGACAAGAAGGACATTAAAGCACTGGAGCGTGTCCAGGGAAGGGAACGGAGCTGGGGAAGGGTCTGGAGCAGCAGGAGCAGCTGAGGGAGCTGGGGGGGCTCTGCCTGGAGAAAAGGAGGCTCAGGGGGGACCTTCTGGCTCTGCAACTCCCTGACAGGAGGTTGGAGCCAGGGGGGTTCAGGCTCTGCTCCCAGGGAACAAGTTACAGAATGAGAGAAATGGCCTCAGGCTGCACCAGTGGAGATTCAGGTTGGATACTGGGGAGAATTCCTACATCAAAAGGGCTGTCCAGCCCTGGCACAGCTGCCCAGGGCAGTGTTGGAGTCCCCATCCCTGGAGGGACTTAAAAGCTATGTGGATGTTGCAGCTGGGGACACAGGTCAGTGGTGGCCTTGGCACTGCTGGGGAAGGATTGGACTCGGTGATATTAGAGGGCTTTTCCAACATAAATGATTCTGGGATTCCACTTCAGCCTTTTCCCTTCACCAGACTCCCATCACTCTTGTCTCAAAACACATCCCATTCCTGCTGGGGAGCAAGACCAGGTGCTGATGTATTTTCTCCACTCAACAGTCAACTACAGCAGCCAACCATATCTGCACTCCTCGAGCTGTTGCAGCCCTTAAGGAGCCACTGTCCCCCTCCCACCACGTGGGACCTCCTGCCTGCCCAACCGAGGAGCTCAGACCCTGCAAGGAAGACTTCTGACGTGCAGCAATGGGACCCAACTTGCTGCTGGGTTAATGCCTTGGAACACACCTACAGCACAAAGAGAGCTAAACCCAATTATTATTTCTGTTCCAGAGCGGGGGCAGAGACCTGCCCTGATTACCTGGGAAGCCGATTTCAGCAACAAAGATCTAATAACTCATTTTACGACGCGATGTGACAAATGTAATTATAAGAGAGAAAGGGGCTGAAGGTTACAGCCATGATGTGGCAGTCACCCAAGCTGTCAGCGTGCACCACCTGATTCCCAGAGAGCCTCCTGCAAGAGCCAAACCCTCCTCATGGAGCTGGCTCTCCATCACCATTGTGCTAACCTATGCCATCACTAATAACAGCTCTCCCACAGCCCCAGCATTCCTGGCTTGGGAAGCATCATTTACAGACAATGAGTATCATCATAATGTATGAGCATCCATGTAATGGGAATTACATGCCCCTTTTCCTCCCCAGGGGTTAGCATTTCTCCGTTTCTCTGCTATTCCCCACAGGCACTGACCTTCTGGGCTCCTCTTCTTCCCAGCAAGGTGAAACAGCTCCTGACAGCATCAGCTGCTAAGACAGACAGCTTCAAACAAATAATCTGTCAATAAAAGTTCAAAGCCATCCTGAAATGCCTAAAAATTTAGTGCAGTGGCTGTATAGAGTGAGGTAATATCGGGCAGCTGGAACCCAAATCCATTGTTCTGACACAAAAATTGCCCTTGAAGATATACATATATTATGAACTGTGAAACCTGCTGACTTCAGTGACATAAAAGGCATGCAGAGGAAACCAGATTGGTAACTTAGTATTAAAAAAAAGGTGTCAAAATGTTTCTGCTCGCTCCTTGTAACCTTGCAGAGCAGGGCTGGAAGGACACTTGTGGGACAGCACCAGCTTCCCACGGCGTGTGGCCACACAGAGCCAGCCATGGACACTCACCTTAATCAGCACAGACAAGTAACTAGGTTGAGGATTATGTTAAATTCAGCCTTTGGCCGCAAATATTTGGAACTTGAAGTTTCTGTGCCTCAGAGAGCCCGAACAGAATCAATTTCCACTGACCACAGTGACCAGGGAACAAGGTGTTGGATAGTCTGGATGAAAGCCTATCCAGGATTTCTGAAATTAGATGTCCAAACATTCACATGTGGAAGCATTTCTATTAGTCTGCAAACACAGGGGTAACAAATCTAACAACTTTTCCTATTTGTTGGGGAAACCTGGGAAAAACTGCTCAGGCCGTTACGGTACAAAGTACACGGATGTCAGCATGGACTTTCCAAAAGCTTGTTCCACAGGCTTTCCATTGATCTGTTTGCTTTCAAAACATAAATTTCCTCACGTCGAACTGCACTAAATGCTATTTAGTAGCTAATTAACTTTCTGTGCTGAAAACCTCCTGTAATTGCACTTCTTTCACCTTTTTGAGCCTGTGTCCCCTGGGGAAGCCAAGCTGTCCTACGGCATTTGTTCTGCTCATTTCTGTCTCACAGGCACAAGTTCCTTCCCGACACCCGGCTGCCAATCACGGCTGCAGAGGTCACTGGAGACCAAATTAGGAGCACTCTGCCTCTGACAAACTTGCTTTGCTTAGCTTGTCGTAAAGGGAAAATAAACGGTTACGGAAAATAATTGTATCCTTTCATGCAGGGCACCAGCAGATCCAAGCGCTTCCCCAAGTCAGCACATTGTTGTTAGTCACTCTTTGGGTTCGTGTTATTAACAACATCCCAAGAACAAGCTGTTTACATCTGAAAAGTGTTGGAGTCCCTCCCTCCCCTCGCACGTGGACGGAGCAGAGGGGTCTGTGGTCACCAGCCCTGAACACATCTTGGCCACGGCGCTGGCACCCTCTGACCTTGGGCTGTAACAGCAAGTTCACCATCAGGGACGGGGCTGGGAATTAACATCAGCTCTGCCAACGCCAGCCTGACAAATAAACCACTGTAACACGACGAGGGACTCGCGGAAACCCGATTATGCAGCTTTGCCTTCTGACGGGTGTAATTGGTTTGTCCTTGAGAAATAAAGATCAAACCGATTTGTTCTGCTTTCCGGGGCTACTGCAATCCGTGTTTACAGCACCCTGCCTGCTCTCCCAGAGCTTCACAACTACCTGGCAGAGGCAGAACGTGGTTCACCATCCCCAATGTTGGTGACAGCGGACACCGTGTGTGCCGGAGCGGGACCCTGGTGGTGCTGCCGTCCTGCCCCACGCCAGGAGGAGGGCGAAAGCCTCACCACACTGGGGGCTTTGTTGCTCCTAATTCATCCCTCCCTAATTCAGCCCTCAAGCCTGAGGGGAAGCCGAGCGATTCCAGCCAGCAAGAGGGACATTAGAAAAACAGCCCCACAACCTCCGAAGGGTCCCCCCAGTGCTGTGAGTTGAAGCAAAAGGAAAACAAAATAAACCCGGAATTCTCGAGTTAATTATTTAGATTGTAAATGAGAAAGGGGAAAAAAAATAATCAGAAGTTTGTAGGGAATTAATGGGTGTTTTAATCTCATTTCCCCAAAGTCTGGAATGTGATACACATCTACCTCCAGCCAGCAGACAAACAATCTGCTTCCACAGCTGACACCTCCACACAGGTGGAGCTGCCCAGGTAAACCCAAGCAAGGTTTTTCAGTTTTTCTCTGTGACTTCTTGTTGCAGGGAGGGAGCGGGGGCAGAATGAGCAGTTTGATGCTGATGAATAAGATACACACAGCTCCGAGCAGCCAAACACAACAAATCGCTTAGAGCCAAGCAGACGCTGCTCAAGGATGCAAATGTTACCTTCGATTTAAGGGAGGAGAATATTCCAGAAGCTGAATGGTGGATTTTTACAATCCATACGGAGAAGGGGCACCTCATGCCTGGGTTTCTGCTCATTAATAAATCAATCGAAATGCAACACTTAAAAAAAAAAATTCCTTAGATGGAAAAAGTGATTTCTCAGCAAAGCCTGAAAAAGAATGTTTGCTTTTCAGCCCATTCCAGTCTGGAGAAGGGGACCTTTCTTCCTAGTGTTTATTTAATTTTTTAAATCAATGGATTATTTTGCTTCTTTTGCTTTCAGTTCTATCCATGCAAAAATAAAATTCACCCCTAATTATGCTAATTACAATCAAGCCTTCAAACCCCTGCTCCCTTGAAAGCCCTGCAGATTACCTTTGTTCTTGTATTCCTGGCTCTAAGCAGTGAACTGGGAATTTCAGGGGGACGTTTTAGTGGCAAAGTTAACCAACTCCCTGGACTCTGCTGCTGCCCCAGCGTGAGCTGAGCCAGCACCACCCAGGGAGGATTTCACTGTTTCCACAAGACAATGCAGATTTCCCAAGGGAAGAGCTTGCTTCAAGTAGCAGAAAAGGGAGAGGAAAGAGGAGCGCTGCCTAAAAGCATGTTCCAGAGTTATTGTAAATGCCTAATGCTGGGATAATTGCGAGGCCCGAGCCAAGGAGACAGAGGCCGTGCAGATTTATTTGCATATACTGTGGCGCTTTGGAGGGGACATGCTCTTTATTTTGATCCGGTTAACACAATTCTTCCCTCACAAAGCTGTGGATACCTGCCAGCGCCATTTATCTCCACTCTCCATTCAGATTTCTGGGCGCTGCGATCGTATAAATAAGTAACAGAAGAAATGTAAGAACATCCAGGGAAAAGGAGAGAGCAGCCCTGCTGAGGAGGACTTGGGGGTGCTGGTGGGTGAGAGGCTGGACATGACCCATCCCAGAACTCTCCGTGCCCTGGGCTGGTCCCCCAGCGTGGGCAGTTCTGCCCCTCAGGTGAGACCCCCCTGCAGAGCTGCCCCAGCCCTGGGGAACAGCACAGGAGGGACAGGGAGCTGCTGGAGAGAGTCCAGAGGAGGCACCAGGATGGTCAGAGGGATGGAGCAGCTCTGCTGGGAGGAAAGGCTGGGAGAGCTGGGATTGTGCAGCCTGGAGAGGAGAAGCTTGGGGGTGACCTGACTGTGGCCTTCCAGGACCTGAAGGGAGACTACAGGAAAGATGGGGAGACTATTTACAAGGGCCTGGAGTGCCAGCACAAGGGAGAATGGCTTTAAACTGCCAGAGGGCAGGGTTAGATGGGATATGGGAAGGAATTCTTGGCTGTGAGGGTGGGGAGGCCCTGAGGTTGCCCAGAGGGGCCGTGGCTGCCCCTGGATCCCTGGAAGTGTCCAAGGCCAGGCTGGAGCAACCTGAGCCAGTGGAAGGGGTCTGTGCCCGTGGCGGGGGTGGCACGGGATGACCGCCCGGGTCCCTTCGCCCCATCCCCGTCCCCATCCCCATCCCCGTCCCCGCTCCCGTTCCCGTTCCCGGCTTCTCCCTCACGGGGGGCGGGCCCGGGGCGGCGGGAGCGCCGCTGGGCAGAGCGCGCCCCCTGGCGGCCCGCGCGGCCCGGCAGCCCCTCCCTGAGGCGGGACGGGGGTCGGGCCCTGCCCGGCACCCCCTGACACCCCCCGGCACCCCCTGACAGGGGCTCGGGCCATCCCCGATACCCTCCGGCACCCCCTGACAGGGGCTCGGGCCCTGCCCGCCATTCCCGATACCCCCCGGCACCCCCTGACAGGGGCTCGGGCCCTCCCCGATACCCCCTGACAGGGGCTCGGGCCCTGCCCGCCCTCCCTGGCACCCCCCGGGTCCTGCCCGTGCCCCCCTCGCTCCCGCGGCCCTGCCAGGGCCCTCTCGGGCATCACCCGCTCCCGGCACGGTCGGTCCGAGATGTCTCCCGACATCCCAAATAAAAGAGCTTCGCGGGCCCCCCTGAGCTGCCAATTCCTGATACCGAGGGAGCTGTCACTGTTTTCTCCCACTGAAATCTGGCGGCGAACCAACGGGGGGAAGAAACAAACCTGCTATAATTAATGTTCTTGCTGTTCAAATATTTATGTAAAGCAAGATAGAGCCGTATGCCTCTGCAATCTCTTGGATCTGTCCAACCTTCTCAGCTTTGCAGACGGGAACAGCTATAATTGATTACATGGGGCTGCTGATGGCTCGGCCCAGCTCCCCTGCCTGGTACCCGGCTCTGTGCAGACCACCCCTGCCTTGGAGAGAGGTCACACTGACCCCACCATGCAAACAGAAGGGGAAAAGGACTATCCTTCTCATGGAAGAAGGGTCTGGGGGATATTTTTTTCCTGGGCATGGGTTTGGGTACAAATGGAATCAGGAGCTTTGGCGTCTTACATCACAAATGGCACCAGTTCAGGCAAGTCCTGGGGAACTGGAGCCTGGATCAGTCAACCCTTGCGCTCATCCCCAAGGCTGAAATCATCAAAACTGAGATGCTGCAAGAAGTTACAGGAGATTTTGAAGTCTGTGAGCAATTTCCCTGGCTCTACTATAATCACTTCTGTTACAACAGCGATGAATTCCCAACCTCTTGATGGCTCCAGAGCTCCCGCCAGTTCACAGTAATTTCAGCTCATTTCCCTCATAATTTTCCCTCCTGTTTTTGCTGCAGAGGTCGGAACAGCTCTAGGCCCTTCAGGTGAGCTGCCAAAACAACATGATGCAACACCATCCCCTGCTCCCACCTGCTCCCGCCGCGGCTGCCGCCCTCCGCTCCCCCGAGCAGCTCATTTACTGATGAGCTCCTGGGAAGAGGTTTAACAACAGGATGTGCAACACATCCGTAAAAATTGCATCAACTGCGATGCCAAGAAGTTTTTCTCTGTGTTGTGAACTTTGCCTGGACTGTCTGTGATGGATCTGCCGTGTGAACCCACATCTGCTGAAGAACGTGAGAGCTCACCATCGTCCAGCTCCATCATGAAAATGTTTTATTATTTGTATTGCTGGCTGCTAAAATGATCAATGTCTTGTGAAAGGCATTTCCTTCTTGCATTGATATCCATGACCACGTCAATTCTGCTCGTCCTTTACAGCAGGAGCAGAGGGAGCACTGCTGGCCGCTGTCCCAGCACCTGCGGGGCCACTAGTGGAGATCCAGCCTCTGGCCAGATGTTACCCCAAGCTCCACTCACAAAATTCCACCACCAAGGCTCCTCAGTCCAAGTCCTGACTGTATTGATCAACATCTCAAGTTGAAGTTAGCGAAGGAACCAATGCCAGCGTTTATTTCTCCTCCTCAGCACTTTAGTGTTGCTCCTCAGGTATCAGCAGCTGCTGTTTATTAAGTGAAAAGCCTTCAGCAGCCCGAGCACCCATCGCTCGGGAAAGCTGCTGTTAACCAGGGATCACTCTGGCACAGCACAAACCCCCACCCCAAACCAGACCCCACTTACAGAGCACTAAGTGCTTCCACAACCAATTGTATAGATCTGCTGTCAGGTCAGTTCAATAACTCCATCGCTGGACAGACATTACAGACGGGTCAGATGCTGTTTGGTTGCCAGGATGTAACAAAAACCTTTTAGTTTCACTTTACTGATGGGGAAAATGGAAGCTGAGGAAGCCAGAGCTGGGCACAGAGAGCAGCTGCCCTGAACTCGTGCCCTTCAAACCACAAGGCAAATGTTTCCTGACAGCCAGCAAACAACAGTGACCAGGGAGGGAAGGGACAGAATGGAATGATTTTCTTTCCAGAATCTCTCCTTTCCTACAGAAATGCAGTCCCTGACACAGCTGCCATCAATGCAGGTAATCCCCACACCAGCTACCTTCTGCAGGAACCACGTCCTGTGAGCAGAAAGGGGCCCCAAAGTCAGGACACAAACCCTGGGAGAGTAAGGCCACCTTTCCCTGAGGGATGAGGACACCCTGCAGCACTGGTGCCAGGCTGGCCTAGAGAGAGAAGCAGGAGTGTGCACGCTGCTGCTGGGACACTCCCACTGCTCCCACCCCGAGGAATTGTGTGAATGGGAGGAGAGCAATGGGACCCCTGGCAGCCTGTCAAACTGAGAGGCAAAGAGGAAAAAAACAATGGATACGTTTTTATTTCCTTATGTCCTACCAGGCCAGTTGTTGAACTTACAGTGACCAACTCACTGCAACTCCAAGGCTCCCCAGCCCACCTTCCTCTCCGTCCCTGGTCCACACACACTGTTTCGTGGTCCCTCCTGCCCAGGTGGCCAGGCCACCTCCTCAGAGGATGCTCTGAGAGGCAGATGGGACTCGTGACTCCTGCTCACACAGGAATTTTGGCTGAGCCCTTGATCTCATCTGACCCAAGTCTACCTGTCTGTCCCAGTTCCTCCACAGAGTCCCACTTCTCCATTTCCAATCACATGGGGAGCTGGCTGGAATGAAATGCAACGTATTCCTTTGGCTTCTGCAGCAACCACGGGGAAGAGCAGAGTTGTCTTTGCAACTGCTCCCAGTGCAGAGGCAAACAACCAGAAACAGTCGTTCCTCCTGGCAGGGAGGAGGTGGGGACCGGGAGGTGGGGAGGGAAGAGAGCTGGAACAATCTGCCAGCAGCACAAACTTTGTTCCCACTCCAACTCTGGCTCAGAGGGGAAGCAGCCAGCAGAAAAAAAAACCCCAAACCAAAACAAACCCTTAAGAAGCAAGGAAGTTGTTCTCATGCTTGCAGTGACTTCTAAAAGAGCATCTCCCACCCCCAAAACGCTGGGATGAACGCAGGAAACAAGAGATGCTTTTTGACAAGACTTTCCCAAAGTATTCTGTGCAGAATCTCCAGCTCAACAGATTGTAAGATCCTGCAGATCCCGTGCAAGGGGGCTCTCTGGGGAAGAACAAACTGGCATAAAAAATGCACACGCTGGACAAAAACCTTTCAAGTTTGAAGTCCCAAACAACAAAAGGTCTGTTTTATGAATCTGCTGTCAATTATGGGTGTCACATGCACTGTGTGAGGCTTCAGACTGGCACCACAGGAGTTAAAAAAAAAAGAAGAAAAAAAATCAAAGCCAACCAGGCCCCTGAGCTTCGTGTGCAGAGCCAGCTCTGCCTGGCTGGAGCTTCAGGGCTCCAGCAGCAGCGAGGAAAGCCAGCAGAGGGCAGGGAAATGCTGCAGGAATTCACAGACAAGGCAGGGAAGATGCAATAAACTGTATTTCCTTCCTTTCCCGACACTGTTTGCAGCTCAGAGTGTAAGTGTTGCAGAACACTTAAACCACAACACTCCTCACCCACTGGCTGTGCCCCAGACACTGCCTGGGACCCTCCTGTGCCAGCTCTGCTCCTGGTGCCAAAGCTCTCCGAGACCACAGCATGCCTGGGACAGCTGTGGCCCAGGCCAGGACTGGGATTTCCCCAGGATGAGCTCAGTCTCCTGGTTTTCAGCAGCCAGGACACTATTCTGAGCGTGTCCCTCGCTCCTCCCACTTCCAACCACTACAGTGGGATAAGAACCCTGCAACTGGGGCACAGCTGAGGCCACAGCTTCCACAAACACACACTGAGAGACAGGAACATGTTTCCTATAAGAATCTTACTGCTGGAACTCAAAAATGTTCCCAGAAGCATTTTCATTATATTTGATTTACAAAAAAAAAAAAAGAAGCTTAAAAATCCCCCAAACTTCACTTTTTTCAGAGTGACTGAGACAGGTCAAACATACAGGTTGTCAGTGCTGCTTCAAGGAAAAGAATCATCTCATACACCTTAAACAGACAGAGGCTTTGGTTGCAGTGGATTTGGGAGGTTTCTGTTTTTTAAGTCAAGGCCAAGAAATTTCTAAACTAACACAACCTTCTCTGAAAGCACAGACAAACCAAGTGTCATCCTCAAGCATCAGCCCAGTGCCAGAACACAGCCTGAATGGGACATAAAAGCTAGAAACTAATAATTAGAGTCAATTAGCAATGACACTTAATCATTCAAAGGCCTCTATAGATTTTTTCCAAGGTGTTTTTCATGAAATTTATGTAGCTTCCAAAGTCCTCTATACTACTTGCCACAAAAGACTGGCAGGAATCATATCTGGAGAGCTAAAAGAGACACTGTCAAAGTGATGTTGTTCACACAGTATGGAAATCAAAGGCCCATCCTGGGCACCCCACAGACCCTCTGGGGCCAGAGGAGAGGCTGTGGTGGGATGGGATGGGATGGGATGGGATGGGATGGGACAGCCACCACTCAACCCACTGCCCAGGTGCTGCAGAGCTCAAGCCCAGCAAAGCCCCTGGGTCACAGTTACTCAGCAGCATCCTGCTGGGGCACATCTCGAATGCAAAGCTGATACAAAGTCTGACATCACCACACTGAGGGGTTTTAAAATATCCAGAGAGAGTTGAATGCATTAGAATATTTCCTCACAAACCTTGCTCTTACTGGCACTCTCTGGGCTTGAGAGCCCGTAAAAGAAAGAGGCCAAATCGCTTCAACTGGCAGGTCTCAGTGCAGTCTGTGCCTTGCTCACGTGCACAAAGGAGAACTCCTTTCTCACTTCAGGTGTAGTTTCAAAATTGAGCTGTAGCCTAAAACTCAGCCCCACAGTGCTCCAGGAACACACCTGCCCTCCCTGAGATGGAGATGAGTGATACACCAACAGGGCACGGATCAAAAAGCCAGAAGCACTGGGTATGAAAGCAGTGAGTTACACAGGTGTCCTCCTGCAGGTTATTCCTCTGCCAAGGTGCCCTCTCACCCTGTGCAGAGTTTACTGCAGGTGCCACTGAGAAGCACTGACGAAAACACCCAGGTTAGATAGGCAAGAATTAATATTTATATGTCTGAAGTGAGACTGTGTTCTGAACAGCAGCAAAACAAGCTGCCACAGGCAGGTTTCGTGCCAAGGAGGGGCCTGGAGAGGCGCCCCCAGCTCAGGAAGTCACACGGGCTCTTTGATGTGGCTCTGCACGAGAAGCAACAAGCTCAGCTCCTCAGCAGAGCCAGTCAGGCCAACAAAGGACCTGTTTAATTCAGTAATGCTGCTTCCAGGGCCCAAGACACTTCATCTCAAAGGCTGTACACAGACAGCCCTGGATGTCTGGGGCCAGGGTTCACTGAGCAGAAGCAGAACTGGCAGGCAAACAGTTTCCTGTAAATTCCACAGGAGTCTGAAGCAAGACATTCTGCTTGATGCCACCGTGAGGTTTCACAATCTCCTTCAGCATCTCCAAGCTCAGCACCCAGAAACTAGAGAAAGGACGCACTCACCTGCTCTCACTGTCCAGAAACACGGAACTGCTGCTTTTCCCAAGGGCTTCGCTGATGGGAGAGAGGCAGAAGGGGGAGGAGAAGGCATCAGAATCAGAGTCAAAAGTGCTGTCCCTGCTCACGTCCTCGGCAGACAGCTCCAAGGAGCCCTCGTCCTCGCGGCAGTCCAGCCCTTCCTCCGCCGCCAGCTCCGGCCTGTTGTGCTCCTCGTGGGTGCTGAGCGTGCACAGGATCCCTGAGTCGCTGCGGGGCGGCTGCGGGGACCGGCGGGCACAGCCCTGAGACAGCCTCTCCCCCTCCGAGCAGGGGGGGCTGCTGGAGGGCCCATCTCTGGCCAGGGGCTCGTCCCCCCTGAGGGTCAGGGCCCCCCTGTGCTCCGGGGGCGAGGCCAGGCCCAGGCCCTGCGCGTGGCGGCCGCGTTTCCGCGGGGCTTTGCGCACCGGGGAGCTCTCAGGGGTGATGTAGCGCAGGGCCTCCTCATCCTGCCTCTGGATGCGAGAGTTGGGCACCCAGGCCAGGATCAGTGTGGTCCCCAGGAGCTCGTCCTTCTCCATGTACAAGCACAGGTAGCCTGAGGGAGAGCACAGGAGCGACCGGTCGTGACACGGATTTGTTCTAAGGGAGCTGCACAACCCTGACATTCCCCTTTCCCTGTCTCCCCATCCCTGGCAATGTCTGAGGCTGGGTTGGATGGAGCTCTGAGCAACCTGGGCTAGTGGAAGGTGCCCCTTCCCATGGCAGGGGCGTGGAATGAGATGACCTTTAAGGTCCCTTCCAACCCAAGCCATCCCGAGATTCCCCCCACTTCACCATCACTTACACATGGGCAAAACAAACCCTTATAATTTACCAGGAGAAAATTGTGGAGTGCTCAGTATTATTCACTATTTGCAAATCATTTCAAGTCTGCATATGGTTTTTGAACAGTCTAAATTCCCTCTGGCCTAAGTGGACAGAGAAGTGCCATACAAATGCTTGGACTTCCTGGATGGATTACTAATCAAGAGTAAATTGTGAAATATGTTGCCACATGTAAAACTTCTACTGTTTCTTAGTTAAACAATTTCAAGTGCCAGCTGAACATTGATTTCTCAAGAATATTTACCTTAGTGTAGCTAAAGGGCTACAATTTTCATGGGAAGCCAATGGAAAAAGAAGTCACCCACACATAAAGGGGAGCAGGGGTCAATGTTCACAGAGTAATTTGTTTTGTGAAGCTGAGCCAGGAGCCACAGCTCTTTGATGAGAACATGAAAGAGTGCAGGAACAGATGAGAATAAAGGGACAGAGCAGGATTTATCTTCATTTACTCCAGTGCATGTGGCCACAATCAGGTTTTTTTGCCCTTTCCTCTACCAGTGGTTGCTGAGGCCACTCCAGCAATGACAGCTACAAGAGGATACTTGGATTTCCTGAACAATCCAGACTGGAATGAGCAACAGAAGTTATTGTCCTCAGATGACAACTGTCCATCTTCCAGCAGTACAAAAGGACTTACTAAACCAGGTAAATCCATGCTGGGCCAGAACAGAAAAGAAGAATCAATTTTCCTACTAAAAGAAGATGGATCAGCTGAGGGATCAGCTTGTGGGTGGCTTTCCTTAGTCTTCCACAAGACTGCCTTGCCCTGGCCCTCACTGGCACCTCTTCATTCATAAGAGCCCAAGATATAGAATTTGATAGAAACACCCTCCAGGAGAGGGAAAAGGAGAGTGAGCAGTGTCTGAACACCCCATCACCTGGATGGTGCTCCCCGACGCCCTGCAGCAGCTCAGGTGGGTGCACACAGACATTGTTCTTGGAGTAGATGATCTCCCCATCCAGCACAGAAGATGAGCTGCTGCCGCCGCCGGGATTGAGGGTCAGGAGGTCGGAGGCTTTGGAGGAGGCACGTCGGAGGAGCCGCCCCAGAGACATCGCCAAGGAAATGTTTCCATTATCTGTCAGCTCCAGTCAGCAGCCAAATTGGGAAGATCTGCCAACAAGGGGGAAAAAATAGTGTTAGAACTGATTTAACAACAGCACGTGCCACCCACTGTCTGAGGATGAGTCTCCCATCAATGCTGCACCAATCCACAATCCAAGCAAGAGCCTCTGAATGCTCTGGACCTGTAACATCACCTCCATGCTTTAGAGAAGCTGAAGGACAGAATCCTGGGATGTTTTTCTCTGTGATGAAGAAATATGAAGGCAGCAAAGCCCCACATGTTAACAGCTACTGTGGGGAGGAGGCAGAAGAGCAATGCTGGTCACTGAAATCACCCCCTGAGGGAACAGCTCAGCAGTGTGGAGCTGCCCAAGGTGTCACTGACCCCAGGGTGTCACGGAGTCACAGCTCATCCCAGAGGGCTCCTTCAGCACAGAAACGGCCAGACCATGGCACTAAACACGAGGCTGCTGCTCCAGCCACAGCAACCCCCCATCTCCAAAAAACCATCAAGCAAACCCACTTCATCTCGTGTGTGTTTGGGGTTTGGGGGCTGGGATTTTTTTTCTGTGAGGTTGTTTCTTGGTTTTGTTTTGGGGGTTTTTTTTGAGCGGTGATGGTTAAATAGAGCCTTGTCAGAGGTAAGTGGCAAGAGCCCCCTGTTCAACAGAGTGGGCAGAGCCCAGAAGCAGAGTGTGGCACACCAACTCAAGGCAAACATGATCCCCAGCTTGTCACCAAGCCACCCCGTGCTCAAGTGAGGTGTGCTCCTCACTGGGGCTGTTGGTGAGG
Source organism: Neopelma chrysocephalum (assembly GCF_003984885.1). Lineage (NCBI taxonomy): Eukaryota > Metazoa > Chordata > Aves > Passeriformes > Pipridae > Neopelma > Neopelma chrysocephalum. Next base: position 11,526,646 of record NW_020897746.1, on the reverse strand, counting down.
AGCTCTGCAGTGGACCCACAGGGGTCACCCAAGCTATGAACCATTTAGCAGATGGACCAGGAAGACCTGATGCATTGGAAGAGCAGGTGGGTCTCACACAAAGCAATCCCACAGACAGCACGACACCCCTGGGTGCAGAGCAGGCTCCCCCTGCCATCCCCAGCTGGGAAGCACCAGAGCCAGGGCAGCTTCTGTTCTGCCAAAGGCACACAAGGAGAGGAAACACCTGCTTTTGTTCCTTTGTGTTTACATGGCCCACCTTGCTGTGAACAGGCCAGTCTGACCTGGCACACCCTGCACATGGCCACGCTCCAGGGCCAGGGCAGCACGTGGGGAGATCAGCCTGGGTGTTCCTTGGGGCCAGTTCCACACCACGAGAAAGATAAAACAGGCAGGCCCTGACCTGTGCTATCAGGGGCATCTTCTGAGGAAATACTTAAGGGCCCAAAGCAAGCACCACGAGACACGGAACAGCTCCGATTTCCTTACCCTGGTTTTGATGGTATCTCCAGCCAGCCGAGGTGGGGAGGAGGCACAAAGGGCAAACAGAAACTGGCATTTCTCAAAGAGCAGAGTGAGGGCTGCAGGGAAGGGAAATAGCTGTCCTGGTTCTGACAGATTGGTTCGTACAGGAGACTGCAAACGAGACTGCCAAGCCACTGACAGAGCCTTCATTAAAGGACAAACTCTTGGTTTAACTGGCAATCACCACATTTGTCAGCTTGAATCACAGCACAGGCGGTTTTTTGTGTTTCAGTCTTTGCTGGGGCTTGATGGAGAAGCCTCAACCCTGCTCTGTACCAGCAAGTGTTCAGGATGACAGGATTCCTTTGCAAGTCCTGAGCACTCCTGTCTCCTTCCAGCACCAAACACAACGTGCACCCTCACGTCTCAGCCCCAAAAACCAAACACAGTGGAGCTCTGTGCTTGTTCTCATCCACATTGCCAAACCCCACAGTTTCAGCATGGGTTACACCAGGGAAAAAGCCATTTGCTCAACCACATTTAAAGAACAAATCACCTTTCCTCTCATTGCACCCTGCAAGAACAGACAGTAAATTCTGCTGCAACTTCTCCTTCCCACAGCGAGTTACAACAGGCCGTGTCCACACAGTGTCGGGGGGGCTGGAGCAGTGGTGGGGAGCAACTTGAGCCTCCAGCACACCTGGGCAGGGACACCTGCCACCACAACACTTGGTAGGCAGCACAGAGTGACCAGCTCTGGCCGGTGCTGTCGAGACTGAAACCAGCCCTGCTGTCCAGACCTTCAGCTCTGTCAGGGATTTCATCAGAACCCTAAAACCCTGTGCACACACAGAAGGAAGGTGGCACCAGCTGGCTGCTGCTGCTGGCCAGGGAATGCTTCCTCAGGAAACATGAGAGAGCCTTTCCCACCAAGGACAGGAGATGGAGAAGCACATTGAAACAAGAGCCCTGTGATGTCCTGCAGGAAGGCAGGCGGAGCCGCAGGACGTCTCTGCCAACAGAGGCACCATTTAATGAGCTTTTACCTGGCACAGAAAGAACAAAGAAACACGTAAAGATCAAAAGCTGCTCCCTGGAAGGCAGGAGGAATTTAAAGGGAAACGTTGCTTTGATCCTGCAGAACACCTGTTGCCTCAGCACTGCCTGGGTGTGCAGGTGGACGGCGCTGCAGGTACACACAGGCACGGTGGGCTGGGAGGGGAAACCAAGAAAAAAGGACAAAAGGTGAGGAATACAGTGTCCTGCCAGCTCAGAAATTTAGTCTGTTGGACTTGTCTTGCAGAAGAGCTACATATCAGAAACCAGAGACCACTGCAGTGCTGCAGACAGCAACCAAACACACTGGGATACATAAATATCACCAGCAATCTCAATTAGTCCTTTCACCATTGGTGCAGGCCAGGGAATTCTGTGTAGCTTTGGTTGCAGGATTAAAGAAAACAGATTTAAGTCACTGGACAGTTTCAGGGAGGGTGACAAGAGTGATCTGGGCCATGGAAAGAGATTGCCAAGGGAAGATTGAAGTGAGGGAAATGTATTAGAAGTCTTCACACGTGGGAACTGTCACTGCCAAAGAAAGGAGGAGCTGTCAATGGAGGTCAGGAGGAGCTGAAAGGCAGTTCAACTGTGGCAAGGAATATCTAGTTTTGTCATTCTAGTAGCAGAGACAATGGTGCACCAGAACAGGGCAACCTCAAGGGGCCGTTTCCATCACTGGGGTCTCAAAGGCTGCAGAAACAGATACACAGTCAGTCCCAGAGAGGACCAGATGATGGACTGCATCTCTGAAGGTCATCTGGTCTACTGGTACAACCCCAAAAGTCTCTGAAACTCAGCCTGGGAACGTGCCTCTCCTTCCTAACAGACAGGAGTTCGTACAACACAAACCAGCAAATGCCACAGACACTGAACCTGCAGGGTTTGCTCTATTCTCAGCCCCTTTCTGTGTGGGACAATGTCTGCACACACAGTCTGTGGGGCCTGGCACGTGGGGAGAGGCAGGTACTGCTGCTGCCTCCTGTGTGAGCTTGGGAAGGCAGCAGGAACTGTCCCACAGCTCAGGCAGCACTAAATCAGCACCATTCAAAAAAAAAAATCTCATTTTTCATACGAATTTTGTATTTATCTGCTGATCTGAAGGGATTCTTCTCAGTGTGGCAGAGCCAGCCCAGCTCTCCAGAAGCTGAAGCACCGAGTTAGCTGATAAGCTCTTGCTGGATGCCAATATTTATTAAGCACACACACATTTTCTTCTCCCACACATCAACTGTTGCCACTAAAAATCTTCGCTGCAGCTCCTGAGTCTGTTCACACAGCCCTGGCTGCTCTCCCAGGCAGTGCCAGCACTTCTCAGCTACATGAGTGAAAAAGTGACGGGGAGCCAACTCCTGAAATCCCCACGGGAGCCTCTTCCCAGGAGCCCGAGCAGTTCCAGCCAGCAGCATCCAGACCGGCACCGGCTGCCCAGAGATGCCCTTCCCGTCCTCACAGCCCATCGGCAGAATCCTGTTTGCCTTGGCAGATCACACCTCGCCCTGGCACAGGCTGCTGGACCAAATGCTGCTGCCTCCGGTTGCACAGGATCCCTGTGTCCTGTCCCGGGAGGGCAGTGCCGGGCTCTGACAGCGCTCCGTGCAGCACCCGGAGCGCACCCCGAGGCTCCTCTCCCGGATGAGCCCAGCCCGGAGGGGTGTCCGAGCGCTCCTGCAGCCCACAGCTCCCACTGCCGAGCCCTCCGTGCAGGCACCGGGCTCGCGGCTCCCCGGGCACATTTGCTGTGCGAGACTTTAGGAGCTTTACGAGCAACGTAAGCCGAGCTACAGGGCTCTGGAAGTGAAACATGAGACTTGCAGCGTGTCTGGGCACGACGGAGAAACACGAGCTGTCAAACAGCAGCACCACAGTCAAGCATGAAATGTCTTCGGTAAGGAGAGAGCAACAGGCTCTTTTTCTGTTTTGCCCTAATAACTTAAACTTAAGTTTACATATTTAGGGAGTGCAGAGTCACTGCAGTGAGGGGGCTCAGGCACTGCACAAGTTCCTGTCTCTTTACCCTCCTGGGAAAAGCAAAGGCTGGGTTTGGAACTCTCAAGCAGAGGTTACAGAGTGAGTGACTGGAGACAGAGTACGGCAGCCCCAAGTCAGGACTCGCAGCTTTCTTCCAGTCCTTGGAGTAGATTTTCTGTGCCACTCTCAGCTGGTCACCCACTTAATCTCTACTCCTCCACGGACACATGAGAGCCCTTGTGCGACCTTCCCGCTGCATTGCAATACAGGAACATTAGGGAATAAAAAAGAAAAAAAGCTTTCCAAACTCCTTGCAATTCACTGGAGCCAGTTAAAGAGGACCCAGCCAAATCAAGGCAAAACATTTACCGTAGGGAGCCACTCTGAAGTCATCCCATCTCATGGGGAGAATTATGTAGGTCACCAAAAAGTCCTTCATTGCTGCCCTGCCAGAGCAGCAGCAGCAGCTCACTGAGCACAGAGCAAAGGGAGCTGAATCCTGCAAGTTTGTGACTCGGAAATAAAAAGGGAATTCTCTATCAGAGCCTGCAGCTGCTCCCGGCCACACCTGCTCAGGCACCAGAGAGCAAACAAAAAGCAAACAAAACCCTCACCACCCCCCCACCTCGGCACCAAACTCACCTGCAGCAGCACCCAGACATTCTGTGTGCCACATGTCCCTCCATCCCAGATTAACCAGCATTTCATGTCCCTTATCTGCACTGCTCGTGCCACAGGTAACACTTTTATGGCCTTTTATTTGCAACGTCCCGGAGCCAAGGCCTGATAACACTCACAGGGCTTGATCCCGGAACACCAGCAACTAAAAACCCCAGGAGCCTGGAGTCACAGCTGAACGGATGAACTAACTGAAAAATGAACTAAAAAGTCTTCCTCAATATAACAGACATCAGGCCACGTGTCTCTGTCACTCGGACACTCCGGCAGTCCCCTCTCCCCTTCCCTCCCTTCCTGATGGACTCAGACAGCCCTGTTCTGCCCCATCCTGGCTCTCCAACCTCACACCACCCACACGGTCCAAACAAACACAGATATTCTCCAAATTCAACACAGAAAAGCTTTTAGAGACTTTTACCACAGTTATCATCAGGATGTGAACGAGCTCCTACAAAAAAGCGCCTTCAACAAAAGAAGCAGCCAAGTTTGAGATCCTTAGCCTGAGTTGTCCTGGTCTTCACATTTCTACTGTTTTCTCTTAAAAGATCTTTCATTTTTCTTCCTATTCCGAGTGGCAACTAAGAACAAAACACCTCTGCAAGGCAAGCTCCCAGCCTGAGATCCAAACAGGCAGACAGATCTCCCAGAGGAAGCAGCAGAGTTATTTTACGGAGTGTCAGCAGCACGGTGAGCAATAATACAGCACCTCACAGTCCCTGCCTGGAGCATCCCAAGGCCACGCATCAAACCACTGCCAGGGACCCCCCTCCACCTCCTCTGCTGGTAACAGAGCTCAGATAGGTACTGGGGTCACCTGGGAGAAAAACAGCTCCCTAAAGGGAAGGAAACCACAGGAATGCGCTCGGAAAAAAACAGAACGTAAAGTTTAAGAACTATTTCGCTTTCCAGCAGCCCCCACGGGAAGCATCCCGTCCTCCCGGGCAGCATCCCGGTCCCCAGGGCATCATCCCAGCCTTCCCCGGGCATCGTCCCAGCCCTCCTGGGGCATCATCCCGCCCGCTCCCGCCGCTCTCCGGCGTGGGCAGGGCGGACAAAGAGCGGGATAACGCCGGGATGCACCGCCCAGGTGCCGGGCAGGACCCCGGGGCTGGGCCCGGGGGGTCCCGGGGCAGCGCTGAGTGGCCCTCGGCCCCCTTCCCCTCCCACCGCCCCCAGCCCCGTCCCAGCCCCTCTTTACCGGCACAGACGAGCCCGGCAGAAGTCCCGGCGCTGCCCGGCCCGGGCGGGCTCGGAGCCGCCGCCGCTCCCGGCCCTGAGCTCCGCGGGGCTGCGCCCGCCCAGCGCCCCGCCCGCCCCGGGGCTGCCCGGCCGGGGAGGGCGCGGAGGGGCCGCCCGGGGCCGGCACCGCCCGGCACCGACACCGACACCGACACCGGGACCGGCACCGACACCGGGACCCGCGGGCGGCACCGAGCGCGGCCCGACCCCCGCGCGCCGGGGATGGTGCGGCCCCAGAGCCCCCCCCAGGGCCCCCCCCCCCGCGGGCCGCGGTGGTGCGGCCCGGCGGTCACGTGAGCGGGTGTTGACGCGTCGCTTGGTAACGGGAACATGGCGGAGCCGCCGCGGGTGAGTCGGGACCGGCACCGGGATCGGGATAGGGATCGGGATAGGGATAGGGTGGAATGAGATGAGCTTTAAGGTCCCTTTCAACCCAAACCATTCCGTGATTCTGTGATTCCCGGAATGCCTGAGCAGTGTTTGCAGCTGCACGTCCTCCTGGTGCAGTTTTATTGCTGCAAACACAAAACCAACCAGAATTGGAACAAAGGGAAGCCCGTGGGTCAAGCACGACGTGTACAACAGCTCTGACAGAACCAGAGGGTTCTGTTGCTGTGCTGTGTATGTGTGAGGTGTTTTTTAAATTGGGGTGACACAGCTTTGCCAGTGTCTCTGTGCTGGTTTTAGAGCCAGGCCCTCCTGCTGATCCTTTGTCTGCATCGCTCGTGTCTCATGGTGACAAAAATAAGCACATTTCTAGGGGTAAACAGAGGTAGATGGAAAAGCTGTTTCAGGTGATGGATTTTACGTTTCAGGAAAAATCTCCTGAGACTCTGGAGGACAATGTAGAAAGTGACAGTTGTCCTCCTGAGCAGGGTGACATGGAGCAGCCAGCACCAGGCAGAGGAGCCTCTTCCCTTCCCTCGGGAGCATCGGCAGCGGAGCCGGACACCGGCACAGAGCCAGGTATCAGCACAACAGCACCTGAGACCAGCTCTCAAGCATTTCTCCCTTTCTGCTCATTGTTAATCCAACTGGAGGCACAATACAATGAAATCTAATCCTATTTCCTTATCTGTTTCTTTTTTTGGGGGGGGGTCCAGGGACCATGGGAGACCCCATTTCACTCCCTGGTGAGCACGGCGACCGAAGATGGGAAAAGGAATCCCAGCAGCAGGGATCCAAGGACCATGAAATAAGCAGAAGAAGTGAGGAAACAGTAGAAGAAACAGAACTGCTCGTCTTGGATCCAGAACACGTGAGAAGCCCTCGAATCTTGTCGTTGTTCTTTGCAGACGTGGTGATTTTGCTTGTCTGAGGCGTGGAGGGGAGCTGTGAGCAGTGGCTCAGCTGTTTGCAAATCACTTCTGCCAAAGTATTGACTCCTGACTGTGTCACTCCCTCCATACCCAGAGCTGCAGGTTCAGGAGTGAGCAAGGTAGTGGGCAAACCTGGTGCTCTTCAGTGCCCCTGAAAGAGAAGTCCTTGCAGCAAGGAGTGGGTGGGTTCTCAGGTGTAGCTTCTGACATGTTTCAAATATTCTCACTGGTCACTTTTTGACATGAACGAATACCCACTACTAACTCCTTCCACTTGCTACAGTAAGTGTAGCTAAAATAAGAACACAAGTGTCTATGGCAGAAGTGAGATGTTTTATTTAATGGGGGGAGGAGCAGCGAGGCTTCCTCGTAATTTATTTACACAAGTGTGTTAAAATTTCTGAATGCCATCCTTCCTCACAGCCTCTGATGAGAAGATTCCAGGCTGCCCTGAAGAATTACATCACCAAGCAGATGGAGCAAGTGAACGTTGACCTCCATGAGCTGGTACCCGGCCTCTCCTTTGCCTTCCCACAGCCCCTCCCGACCCAGCTGCCCTGGGACAGCTCCTCACCTCTTGTGTCTGCAGAGGACAGCGACGAAGGACAGCAAAGTGCAGAGGGAGGAGCTCGGGGTGGTGCTCTATGGAGCCCAGCAGCAGCTGGCCCAGCTGCAGGGGGAGCTGCGGAAGAGCCACGAGCGCCATTCCCAGGCAGCCACGGCCAGGCAGCAGCTGGAGCAGGAGCTGGAGGCCCTCAGGGATGCTTGCAAGAACATGAGCCACAACACAGAGGATGAACGCAAGAAAGGTGGCTGGGGCAGTGCTGGCAACGGTTCCTGATTCTGGGGCTGGGTGGAGAAATTAATTTGGATTTTAGTCAAACGCTGGATTGAAAAATACAGTAAAATTGATCAGGAATAATGCACTCACCAAAAAGTTTCAGGGTGCTCCTGGAATTCTGTGGGCTGGGAATCAAGGAATTGCTTACCAGGATTTTTAGCTTTGCTTGTGGAGCTTTGCTCCAAAGCTGATGTAAATTCTTATGTTGGGGAGGGCTGATGTAGCTGGTGTGTGAGAGGTTTTGCTTTGGGAGCTTCTGTATTTCTTTCCCTTTTATTTCTGTTTAAGGTGTATTCTACAAACAAACTTCTCTGTAACTATTTTCCCTCCTTCCCCCCCCCCAGTTTCTGCAATGCAGACCCAGGTTGAAAACCTGGCCTTGCAGCTTTTCTACATGCAGAACATGGACCAGGACATGCATCACAAGATTTTACTGATGAAACAGTCGACAAAGAAGGCTGAGGCAGAGAAGTTCCAGGCTGAGGTGGAAAAGAAAAAACAGGTACCAAGTAAAACTGTCTTTGAAAAAAATAAATACAGGTGACAGCTAGTGGTGAGTCTTGGAGGATGTGCTGTCTTGTCAGAAGGAAGGCTGGAGTGATGGAGTCATGGAAGATGCATGGGGATATTTTTCCCAAATAATAAAAAAACCAAAAAAACCCAGAGGCTTTTCTAAAAAGGAGAAGAACCCCTGCCTACCCCCAGATAGCAGCACTTACTGCCCAGAGGGTTGGGCAAGCCTTAGGACAGTAAATCACTCTTCAGTCAAGCAAAGGGGGTGTGGGGGCAGGAAGATATTTAGTGAAGAAATATCATGTATTCAGGTCTGGAGAATTATTGGGAGTCACAGCAAATTTCACAGTGGAAAGTGAACTCTGGGAATGAGCAGAGCTGCTCGGTGCTGGAGCTCCCTCTGCTGCCTTCCAGGATGCAGACTGGGTATTACCAATGCAGAATTCCATGCAAACTGTTAAAATACAGTGGGTTTAGGAGGTTTTTAACAAAGGATTTTCAAATATACATTATTAAGGTTCGCAGGAGAAGTGGTGCAGTGTAATCCATGCTGACAGGAGGGAATGCTGCTTCAGAGCTGCATTATCAATTTACTGCTGCAACTGGAATAACAATCAGCAGAAGTTTCGTTCTCTTGCAAGTTGTCCCTGCTGCAGTCCTGAGTCATTTGTGTATGAATGGGAAAGTTTCAGTAGGAATCAAATCTAACCCAGTTGCCAATTTAATTCCTTTTCTAGCTGATTTTGTTCTTGTAGGATACAGTTGGTTCAGACTGAGAGTCCATCACTCACCCTGAACATTTTGGCTCTGTAGGACCTTCTCCTGGAGCAGTTAACAAGGAGAGCCTACGAGCTCCAGGAACAAATTGCTCTGTTTGAGGCTCAGCTCGTGGCCCAGGCAGAGGACACCAAAGTGACCCGGCAGGCAGTCAGTGAGGTAGGAGGGGGCTTTTCCTTTCTGGTTAATATTTCCCCCTGGCAGGACTGACCCTCTGGCCTGCCCTCACGTGTTGTGTACAGTGTGGGCCAGAGCTGCGTGGTTTGTTCCTGTTTGGAGGAATGAAGACGTTTTTTTCTTTTCCTTTGTTCTTAAGAATTGCCTGTAAATCATTTCCTCCTCCCCTTCTCAGCAGTTTTTCCTTGCAGACCTGTGCTCTCTGGTCTGCTGTGACAATGAACCAGCCACAGAAGTTGAAGCTGTTCCTGCTCAGCATATTATGAACAGAAAAAAAAATAAATTGCATTGTAACATGAATTTGGTTTTTCAACACAGTGTAGATTCATGCTGTCTGTTCCCCAGGCTGGTCTGGAGGTCCAGGCTATTAACATGGAGAAAAAGAGGCTGATAAGCCACTGGAACAGCAGTTTGGCTGGAATGAAGCAAAGGGATGAGGCCTATGTTGCCACTCAGGAGCTGCTGAGGTATGGTCTGAAAGCAGGCCCTGGGGAGAGCTTGGATAATTTGGGCAGGAGGGATTCCAGGAGGGGCAGCGTGTCTCCTGTCAGGGTCAGCACTGTGTGGGCAGGGAGTGTCAGGCAGAACAAAGTTCCTGCTTTAAACCACATTGTAAAATTAAAGGACAAGAGGCACAGTTCTTTGTTCCTGTTTTCTTTATCCAAAACACAGCTCTCAGATTGTAGGGGGTTCTTAAAGCTGTTCAGAATTTTTCTATTCATATTTTATTCCTTTAAAAGAGTTCCCTCACCTTTACAACACCTCTCACTCCAAAGAATTAGATGTAAGGAAGGATTTCTCTCTCACTATCAGGGTTTTGTGAGGCCTTTAGAAATCTTCAGGAAAACCTCCCTGTTGTTGCCAAAGGAAGTGTTTATTTGCTCTGGAGCTGTAAGGCTTGACTGATTCTCTGAGAACAAGCAACCTGCTTTTATATGGTGACATCCTGGTAGGAATAGGGGTGGGACAGTACTGAAAGAAGGAATCCATTTTCCTACATACATTTCCTTTTAAACCTTAATGTCTCCATCCATCTCCTGCTGCCTCTGCACTGTCCCAGCAGCTGAGCCCCTACAGAGATCTTCCTTCTTGGGCAGTTGGTGCAATGACGTGTTTGAAAAGAGGAATCTGTGGGTGTCTGTTCAGCACCAATCCCTGTGATGATTTTCCATCCTATTTGCCCCTCTAGCAACTACAGGCGTGACCTCAGGTCCCTGGAGGGGAACATCCACGGCTGTGGGAAGTCCATCAGGAAGGAGGAGGAGAAGAATGAGTTGCTTGTCACCATCCTGAACCGGTCTCAGAACGATGCCAACGTGACAAAGAAGCTGATTGCCCAGTGCCTGCTGCAGCAGGAGGCCCTGAAGGTTGAACTGGGCACCTACACTCGTATTCTCCATGAGACTGAGCAGGCCCTCATCAGGACCAAGATGGTGAGGAGAGTCCATGGGAGATGTGTCCTTTGGAATATTTGGATGTAATTCCCTCCCTCAAACAGTCATAGTGATCCTGTCTCTGTCTGCCAACCTTCCAGGACCAAGCTGCTCTCCTGAATGACTTGGTGTCCATCAGGAAGGATATACAGAAGAGAACTTATGTCAAAGAGCAGATGGAGAATGAAATCATGGCAAAGCTGCAGGACCAGATGATTTCCAGCCAAGCTGCAAAGCACTTCTCACAGATGGCTGCGAAACTGCGGAGCAGGAAAACCGACCTGGTATGGCAGCCCCTCCCTGGGAGGGCAGGGAAGGGAACCACCAGGGCACTGCTGCTCCAGGGGTTCTCCAGGGGTTGTCAGTGGCTTCATTCTGGTTCCAGGTCTGCAGCTGAAGGGCTGCTGAGTTTGCCTGCACTCTGGTTCTGCCTGTGATGTGATTGCAGGATTCTGGTGTATGTGGGAGAGCTTGGCCAAAAAGGCCTGACAAAACATAGAGTTCTTCACTTAGAAAATGGAGCAGAATGATGAATCCTGGGAGTATTTACTACAAAGGATTAGCAGTTCTTAGGTACTGGAGAAAGACAATGGATATGTGGTACTTCTATACTCCACATTAACTAACTTTTACCTCTGTACTCCCTCACAGAATGGGATGCAGGCAGCTCTTGATCCCAAGGAACAGTCCAACCTGACCCACAGCTCTTTAAGGCATAAGTTGCTCTCTCTGGGAGTGTATAGCTGGTACAGGTAGAAAAACTAGAAGACTCAGCCCAGCATTTCCCACGCTGAGCTGTGGGGCTGTTGTGAGGTGAGGGGAGTGTGTGCCAGGTGTGGTGGAGAAGGTACAGCACAGTGCTGTCCTGCTGCTGTTAGCCAGGCAACTAGAGACACCAGAGCAGGGGGGATTGCAGGAGGGATGGGTGAGGTCACTTGAAGGTTTTGGGGATTTTTAGGCTCCTTAATGCTTTTCAACAGCTGTATGGCAGAGGTAAATATTGTATTACCTGTCAACTGATGGAGAAACAAAGGTACACAGAGGGTAAGTAGGTTACAGCTTGTAGTACAGACCTGGGGTTAGAATCTCAATCCCCTGATTCCTGTGCTGGGATAAGTGGTACTACAACTCAACGAGTGGCTGTTGGTGACAGTGATGTGTTTTCTCTCTTGATATTCCAGGAGCTGCATTTTTACAAGGTTGAGAACGATGTGGCCCAGATTATCCTGAATGCAACTAATACCAGCTGCAAGCTGACAGTCCTCCAAAAAACACTCTGTGAGGTGGACAAGGAAATAAAAAATACCACTGATCTGATCAGCTGCCAGGAAAGTGAGATTGCAAAGTGCAGGCTCCTGGCTGATAAGAAGGGAGGGATCATGTGCCTGTACAACAAGAAGCTGGAGATGCTTCTTGCTCAGCAGGGGGTAGGTACTTTTGTGATTCAGTCCCAATTTTGATTTTATTCTTTGTGGTGACCACAGATGTCCCTGATAAATGTAACTGTGTAAGTGTTGGGTAGTTCAAACTTTCAGGCATCAGCACTGTGATTTAAAAGCTGCACTAGTTAATGCAGGTGTTTATGTTTGTCAGACAGTTCTTGATGCACAGGAAGGGAATTGTAAAATGAGGGTGTGCCTGGCACAGATTCCTGCAGGGAGTTGTTTGCAACTGATGAAAATGTCAAATGCCATCAATACTCTGGGAGTAAATAGGATCTTGTTAGAAAATCTGCAGACACTGCCAAGGGGAGTGTGGAGCAGGCAGAGACATTTCAGTTGTTTGATGGTTGGCCCCATTCAGCTGATTCCCAGATCTGTCCCTGGCACTGTAAGACCTTCCTGGATACTGATGTGGAAGTGAGTCCTATCTGCAGGCTTTGGAATGTCCAGATGCTGTAAACAAGCTCCAGCAGCTTCTGCCTGACTTATCCCAAACTTTGCCCTCATACAGGGGCAAGAACTGGGACCACTGGAAATCGAGATCAACAAGCTGACCAAGGAGATAGAAGAATGCAATAGTGAGGTGATGACACTGCAGAAGTACTGGCTCAATGAGCAGAGGGAGCTGTTCAGGCTGACCCGGGAGCGGGAGGAGCAGCTCAGCTCCCTGGATGCCCTGCAGAAGCAGATCACCATCATGCAGCAGAGGAAAGTGCGCATGGAGAGTACGGCGTTCCCTGAGCTCCCTGAAAGTGCTCACCCCTGAGGGGAGGGAAAAGGGAGTGCAGGATTACAGATGGGAAAAGCTGGACCTGCCTCTGGATGTGTGTGAGCAGGAGTGCCAACAACCCTGGCACTGCACTGGGGCTGAGCCTGGCTCTTGTGCTGTTTGCACGTCGTTATTCCTGTAAGGATTGATCCTACTGTCCTGACACAGTCAGGCCCTGAGTGACAATGTCACCTGTCACACTTCTTAAATAAAGGTTGCAAGTAGTGGGTAGGTTATTGTCCCCAGCAATGACAGCACTTTCCTTGGCCAAAACCAACTCTTTTCCACGGGAGTCTCCTTTGAAACCTTATTTGGTTTTTGGGCTTGTGGAAAAATGTTTTGGCTGGACACGTGGGACATGGGTGGCTCTGCCTGAGGCACTGCCAGCTCTGGTAGCAGTTTGTCACACCTTGTCTGTGTTCAACCCAATGCTCAGGGGAATTCTAAGGCTTTTTTCTATTCACCCACAGATGAAATTCAGCAGGAAACAAAAGAACAGAAGGACATCGAGCGGCACACGAAGGACATGTCAAATGACTTGGTGAAGCTGAATGTGTTGATCAGGAAGAACAACAGCAGCTTTGAGGAGCTGCAACATGCCAACATGATCACAGAGAACGAGTTTGTGCACTCCCTCAAGGTACCAGGGCCTGACACCTCATTCCCAGGTCTCAACCTTCTGTGCAGATTGGAGGCAGGTGGTGATCCTGGAAAACCTTCTCAGCCTGACAACACTGTATTGTTCTGTGCTTCCCAAATCTAGGCAGCAGAAAAAGAATCCTTGGAGATGCAGGAGAAGTACAGTCAGCTGACTGAGGAGAAGGAAAGGCTCCTGAACAGCATAGTGGAAGCAGAGTGGGTACCAGAGAGTGCCACAATCTTGTGTGTCTGTGTCCATGTTCCTGTTCTCCTCCAGGCACCAAACTGACCCAGCATGAGCAAATGTGCTTCTGTCCTTCCTGAAGAAGGGGAAAGGACTTAAATGAATGTTTGAAACACAGAAACTGAAAAGTGCTTTAGTTGTCTCTGAAACCAGCACGAGCTGGGAGGATGGTGGCTTTAACAATTCCATCATGTGTGGGCTGGATGTTACCAAGATCTGTATGGGAAGACTCTGCCAGTAACTGGGAGTGAATGTGCTGCACTGGGCTGTTCATTGGGGTCCAGCAGTCCCTGCCAGTCTGGGCACGCTTGTTCTTACAGTCACCACCCCATTTTCTGAGTTGGGAAGCTTGCTATCTGGTTTCACCCTGCTCTGTGTTGCCCTTTTCCACGTCCCACGTGCAAATCCTTGGATTCTGCCAGCTCTGTGTTCAGAATTACCTTGGGCATGTGCTGCTGCTGGTGCACAGAGATCGTCCTCCCTGTGGGTTACAAAGGCTTTCCCTTCCCTTTCTTCTCCAAAGGCATCAGATCCTGCTGTGGGAGAAGAAGATCCAGCTGGCAAAAGAGATGAAAGAAGCCACAGATTCTGGGTCAGAACAAGGTGAAATCCAAGCCATGAAAGCAGAGATTCGTAGGATGCAAGTAAGGCACTGGGAAAGAGGGCTGAGGAGGGGAAGCCACACAATGTACTCAGCTTTGGAGTGGCTGAAACATGAGGCAGGAGGTGAGAAACAGGCTGGAGAAGTGGCATCTCCAGTGCCCAGGGTGGGACTCTTAACCCCCTGCAGCTCGACTGAACTGAGCACATCCAGCGTCCCACACGTCCTGCATTCCCTGGGAGTTCCCTGTGCCAGGCTCAGCAGAGTCTGGATACTCCCAAGGAATCTATTTAAATTGCAGTAATCTGCCACCTGATTCTGTGACCCCGATTTATAAGCAAAGAAATGTTGATTACTAAATATTGCATCACCTTAATCACTGGTGTAGGAAGGTGTTCCCTCTCCTGGCAAAGCAGCTCTTGCCCTTCATTCTCGGGATGCTTCTGCTTTTCTGCTTCTGCTCTTGCTAATGAGATCCAAAGCAACATCTGGAATATTACTGGGGACAAGTTGACAATTCAGCCCTCTGCCCTCCAGATCCACACACAGCAAACCAGGTTTGGATTTGGACCAAATTTGGCTTGCAGGCACTCGTGTGTCACATGTGTCTGGTTTGTGTTGGTGGGATGTGCCACCCAGACGACCTCCCTCGGTGCCATTGGTGAACATTCCGTGTTCTGAGCCTGGTTTGTGTCTTGGCAAACGGCAGGTCCGCTATGGGCAGCTGCTGAAGCAGCAGGAGAAGGTGGTTCAGGACATGGAGGCGTCTGTTTCTCGCCGAGAGACGATAGCGCTGCGGGGAGAGGCTCAGAGCAAGCTGGACAAGAAACACGGCACCAAGAACGACTTCCAGCAGAGGAAACAGGAGCTGAGGAGGAAGATCAGGGAAGCCCAGGAGGTGAGCAAGGCAGGCAGGGCTGCAGGAGCTCACGTGGCTGGTGTGGGCCCTGTGATGAGCAGCAGTGAGCACAGGGGTGCCCGTGCACAGGGGCACAGGGGAGGGCTTTGGACATCCATTAAAACACCCCCAACAAAGGAGTTCTGGGAGGATGGTCGGGAATGCAGCTGAACTAAAGAACTGCAGTCTGCCATTTCCTTCTCTTCCATTTACTAGAACATTTGTAACTGCAACCAAGCCATCCTGGAGCTGGAGAACACCCGAGAGTCCCTCAGGGCCACCTTCTCGGAGAAGAAGCGGGAATTGTCCAGACTCCAGGCCAAGGCCGACGGCCTCAACCTGGACATGGAATGTCTCCAGAATGAGAAACGCTGGGTGAGCCAAACAGAGCCTGCTGCTTCCTGCTACTGCCAGCTCTGCCCAGCACCATCCTCAACAGGGTGTGTCGAATTTTAGCAACATGTTTGCTGGGCACGTCCTGGAGGCTCACAGTGGCCCTCAGTTGATGCTGCAGTTGTACTCGAGGGGAGGCTGCGTTCACCTGGAAACATCAGCCTGAAGGATCTCGTTTGTATCGTGAAAATACCTGGTAACAACCACCCTTTGTGCGTGCCAGCTGGGTACTCAGAGACAGCTCAAGGTCTTGAAACCCTGTCCTGGCAAGGGTTGGCTTGTATGCGTGGGAATTTCTCTGATTTATGGAATTCTGTGATGTCTGTACCCCTACAGCGCTCGGGATGGAGGTGGTGTTTGGCTGTTGTGATGGGGAGCTCACAGCACTGTGCTCCCCTTGTCACACAGGGTGGTCACAGCAGCTGACACGAGTCACACCCGTGCCGTGGCTCTTCCCTGTGAGCATCTTCCCTGCTCTCACAGCCCTTTCCCCTGTTGCTTTTCTCAGAACCTGTTGGAGCTCGTGGCCCACCAGGCCCACCAGAAGCACCTGCAGGCACTGAAGGACGGGAAGTACCGGGCCCCGAGCTGCACCGAGGAGACCTGCAGGACCCAGCAGGAGAAACTGCAGGGGCGGCTCCAGACCATCAACACCATCGTCCAGCGGATCCGGGAGGAGAATCCCCGGCACCAAAGGGCTCTCCAGTGGCTCAGCCAGTGCTTGGCATCCAGGCTGGAGTCGGAGAAAGCCTGATAGAAACAGAGAAAATACATGTAACATCCGTTTTTATTTTTCTACCTGCTGCGGGCTTTGTGAACGAATACATACAGAAAAATAAACAGGTGCAGGGTATAATATTTGTGTTGCAGGGCATAGTGTTTATTTAACATGTACCATGATGATTTTTTTGGTATCCTTCTGTTTACGTTTCACTTTCGCTGTTGCCGGGTCCCGCCTCCCTGCTCCGCCCCGGGGCGGGGGCCGGGAAGGGGAAGCGCCGGCGCGGTGCCGGTGCTTGTCCCTGTCCCTATCTCTGTCCCTATCCCTATCCCTGTCCCTGTCCCTCCTCGCGCGGCTCCCGCCGGTCCCGATGTGCGCGGGGGTCGCGGCCGCGCTGCTGGCGCTGCTGGTCCCCGCCGTGGCCCGGGCCGGCCCCGCACCCGCCGCCTGCGACCTGGCCCCGGGCGGCCGCTTCGACTGCGGCCCCGAGCGGCTGCTGTCGCGGGAGGGCTGCGAGGCGCGGGGCTGCTGCTACAGCCCCGGGCCCGGCCCCGGCCCGCCCTGGTGCTTCTTCCCCCGCGGGTACCGCAGCTACCGCGCCGAGAACCTGACGGCCACGGCCCGGGGCTTCGCCGCCCGCCTGCGCCGCGTGGCCGCCGCTTTCCTGCCGGCGGCGGTGGACGAGCTGCGGCTGGACCTGGCGCTGGAGACCCCGACCCGCCTGCGCTTCACGGTGCGCCCCGGACCCCGCCCGGGCCCTCCGCGGCCGGTCCGCGCTGAGCCCGCCGGGTGCCCGCTCTGTCTCCGCTCTTTGCCCGCTCTGTGCCCACTCTGAGCCCACTCTAAGCCCGCCCTGTTCCCCTCTGTCCCCGCTCTGTTCCCTCTCTGTCCCCCCGCTGAGCCCGCTCTGTCCCCGCTCCGTCCCCGCTCTGTGCCCACTCTGAGCCCGCCCTGTCCCCGCTGTGTCCCCGCTCTGTCCCCGCTGTGTCCCCGCTCCGTCCCCGCTCTGAGCCCGCTCCGTCCCCGCTGTGTCCCCGCAGCTGCGGGACCCGGCCCGGCAGCGCTATGAGGTGCCGCTGGACACGCCGCGGGCGGGCGGCGCAGCCCCCTCCACGCTCTACGGGCTGCAGGTCAACCAGGACCCCTTCGGGCTCGTCGTGTGCCGGCAGCGCGGCGGGAGAGTCCTGTGAGTGCCCGTCCTGCCCCCATCGCCTTCCCGAGGGATTCGGTCTGGAAGGGGAACCCCACGCGGCCCCGCGGGGCACGGGCTGGGAGCAGGGATGTGTCGGGACACTGGTGATGGCGGGGGACACTGGTGACAGGAGTGGGGTGGCACTTGGTGGCTGTGCGGGCTTTGCTGTGACGCCCTCTGCAGTTCGGTGGCTGAGAAGGGAACCAGGAATCCCAGAGCTCAGCTGAAACTTGTTTTTGTTTCACATGGTGATGAGCATCCGCGTCCCTCCCCGGTGCTGGGGCCCGCAGCTCGGTGTGCCTCCCTCCCCCCGGCTGTTTGCCAGAACCTCCCTTTCTCCGCAGGCTGAACACCACCGTCGCCCCCCTCTTCTTCGCAGACCAGTTCCTGCAGATCTCCACCTCCCTGCCCTCCCATTTCATTTCTGGGCTGGGGGAGCACCTGACACCTCTGATCCTCAACACGACATGGACCAGGGTCACCCTCTGGAACCGGGACATGGCGCCTGCAGTACGGAGTGGGGCTGAGGGGAGGGGAGATGCTCATCTGGCCTTGTGAGGGTGGCCCCACGGCCTCTCACATCTAGTCTGGGGCTGTGGAGAGGTGCCTGCGCTGGTTCAGCTCTGGGACTTCTCCACAACCCCAGGCAAGCCCATGGGACCCTTGTCCCCAGGCCAGGCTTTGTCCCCTGGGGCTCTGTGCTGCTCAGGAGCTGTTCCCTCCCGGCACTCCTGGGCTCTTGCTCTGACTCAGCAGTGTTTGGGGCCACAGGCCCTGGGTTTTCACCCCAAGCCGTGATGCTGCTCTTGGCTGGAGGTGAGGGGTGGGTGGGTGGGTGTTGGGTCTCTAGCAGAGCCTCACTGGCACCACACCATGATCTGCTCCAGCCCCAGGTCAACCTCTACGGCTCCCACCCTTTCTACCTGGTGATGGAGGACGACGGTTCGGCCCACGGGGTCTTTCTGCTGAACAGCAACGCGATGGGTGAGTCCCGTGGAGGTGCCGGGGCGAGGGCTCGGCCCCGTCCCTGTCCTCAGCTGCTTCTTCCTCTGGCACTTGTGCTTCCCCAGACGTGCTCCTGCAGCCCAGCCCGGCCCTGACCTGGCGCACGACGGGCGGGATCCTGGACTTCTACATCTTCCTGGGCCCCGACCCCAAGAGTGTGGTGCGGCAGTACCTGGACGTCGTCGGTATGGGGCTGTGGGTGCTGTGAGCAGTGTGGCAGAGCTGGCGTGGCAGAG
>NW_020897746.1:11490865-11508027 GCF_003984885.1 Neopelma chrysocephalum | reverse complement strand
GGGGCTGTGGGTGCTGTGAGCAGTGTGGCAGAGCTGGCGTGGCAGAGCGGGGCTGTGGGTGCTGTGAGCAGTGTGGCACAGCTGGCGTGGCAGAGCGGGGCTGTGGGGCAGTGTGGTGCTGGGCCATCCCTGCCAGCACCCACCCTCCGGCTTCCAGGGTTCCCCTTCATGCCCCCGTACTGGGGCCTGGGCTTCCACCTCTGCCGCTGGGGCTACTCCTCCACCGACATCACCCGGCAGGTCGTGGCCAACATGACAGCAGCTCGCTTCCCCCTGGTAGGTC
Source organism: Neopelma chrysocephalum (assembly GCF_003984885.1). Taxonomy (NCBI): domain Eukaryota; kingdom Metazoa; phylum Chordata; class Aves; order Passeriformes; family Pipridae; genus Neopelma; species Neopelma chrysocephalum. The sequence continues at coordinate 11,507,744 of NW_020897746.1, read as the reverse complement.
TGGGCTGATCCCCGGAGCCTCTGTCCCACAGTGGACATGGGGGGGTTGGTTGATGGGAGCCCCCATGGGCGGGGGTCCCGTGGCACTGGGCAGGAGTCCCTGCTTCCACCCCTGTCACCGTTCACAGGACGTGCAGTGGAATGACCTGGATTACGCAGATGCCAAGAGGGATTTCACCTTCAACAAGAAGAGCTTTAAGGACTACCCGGAGATGGTGCAGGACTTCCACCGCTGCGGGCTGAGGTACATCATGATCGTGGTGAGTGACACCCACAGGGGTGGGCTGGCACTGGGGCTGCAGCCACCCTGAGAGCAGTGATGGAGCTTCCTCTGAGCAAGGCAGGGCTGGCAGTTCCCTGCCCTTGCTGGTGAAGCCCCGGCTCTGTGCCCTGCCAGGACGCTGGGATCAGCAGCTCGGGACCCCCCGGCACCTACAAGCCCTACGACGAGGGACTGAAGAGAGGGGTGTTCATCCGAAATGCCACGGGACAGCCCCTGGTGGGGAAGGTGTGTGTGGGAGCAGCCCCGAGCCCTGCGGGAGGGGGGTCGAGCAGGGCCGTGGGCGCAGGACCCCAAGGGCCAGAGGGAAATGCTCAGGGGGTGGCTGTGATGGAAGGCAGGGTGGTGTGTGGGGTGGGGGGCTCTGCCCATTGCTGCCTCCCTCCCGCAGGTCTGGCCGGGCCCAACGGTGTTCCCGGACTTCACCAATCCGGAGACTCACGAGTGGTGGCACGACATGGTGAAGGACTTCCACGACCAAGTGCCCTTCGATGGCATGTGGCTCGTGAGTGGCCCTGGCAGAGCTGCTGCCTACGGCTCCCTGGCTCCCTCCCTGCACCTCTGCTGGGCCCCAGTGTGGCAGGGAGGGCATCCTGTCCTTCCCCTCCCCAGGACATGAATGAGCCGTCGAACTTCGTGGAGGGCTCCCAGGACGGCTGCCCCCAAAACAACCTGGAGCAGCCCCCCTACGTGCCAGGTACGGGAGTGGGTTCCAGCCCTTCCCGGGGCTGTGGGGACGCCGGGAGGATCCCGGGGGACGCTCCGGTCCCAGCTGGGTGGGCTCTGACCTCTTCCTTGCCCCCGCCCGGCCGGTGCAGGTGTGTTCGGGGGGCGCCTGCGGGCCGGGACCATCTGTGCCTCCAGCCAGCAGTTCCTGTCCTCCCACTACAACCTGCACAGCCTGTACGGGCTCACCGAGGCCATCGCCTCCCACAAGTAAGCCCGGGGCTCCTGCTGAGCTCCTGCACATCCCAGGGGACGCCAGAGCTGGCAGAGAGCCCCAGCGTGGGCAGTGTGGGCACAGGGAAGGCACTGGGCGGGGGGGAAGGGTTTGGTGTGTAACACAGCGTGCTGTGGGGGCTGCTGAGCCCCTTCCCTGTCTGGGCGGTGCTGAGCAGCCCCTGCTCTGCCCTCAGTGCACTGCTGAGGGTCCGGGGCAAGCGCCCCTTCGTCATCTCGCGCTCCACGTTCGCCGGGCACGGGCACTACGCCGGGCACTGGACAGGGGACGTCGGCAGCAACTGGGAGCAGCTCTACTACTCCATACCGGGTAGGCTGTGGGGCACTGGGGGCACATCCAGCCCCGCAGCCGGGGGCTCCCCCACAGGCTCTGTCCCCCCGGCGCCGCGGAGCCTCAGTGCCCGCCGTGCCCCCTCCACAGAGGTGCTGCTCTTCAACCTGTTCGGGGTGCCGCTGGTGGGTGCCGACGTCTGCGGCTTCGCGGGCGACACGTCCGAGGAGCTGTGCGTGCGCTGGACACAGCTGGGCGCCTTCTACCCCTTCATGAGGAACCACAACGACCACGGCACTCGGGTGAGCCCCGGGAGCCCCCACCCTGCCGGGCAGGGGGGCTCTGGGATGAGCGAGCGGGCACGGGAAGGTGGCTGGTGCAGCTGCAGTGCCACGTGCCTTCGGTGCTGGGAGAGTCCGTCCTGCACCCCAGAGATGCACCCGCCCTTCCTCCCCTCGTGCTCTGAGCGTCCCCCTCGGGTCTCTCCCCCGCAGCCGCAGGAGCCGTTCGCCTTCAGCCCGGCTGCCCAGGCTGCCATGAGGGATGCCCTGCGCCTCCGCTACTCCCTCCTGCCCTTCCTCTACACCCTCTTCCACCGGGCTCACACGGCCGGGGACACGGTGGCCCGGCCCCTCTTCCTCGAGTGAGTGCTGGCCCAGCCGGGGCTCAGGGGGAGGTGGGTGCGGGGTCTCCCTGGCGCTGCCCTTCCCTCCTGCAGGTTCCCCACAGACCCCAACACGTGGGCCGTGGACCGCCAGCTCCTGTGGGGCGGGGGGCTGCTCGTCACCCCCGTGCTGGAGGCAGGACAGACCAAAGTCAGCGGCTACTTCCCGGCGGGGACATGGTACAGCCTGGCAGGGGTGGGTGCTCCCTGCTGTGTCGTGGGACTGGGTGGGGGGCTTTGCTGTGGGACCTTGTGTGCATTCCTGCATCCCACTGCTGGTACAGGCCCCCTGGGGCTGTGTGTGGGTCCCCTGCCTCGCCTGCCTTCACTCGTGGCCATCTGAGGGCCGCAGTGCTGGCCCCCTTGGCCACACAGCACCCTGTGCCTGCTCTTCCCTCTCTGTCACCACGTAGGACTCCACCATCCACAGCAAAGGGCAGTGGATCCTCCTGCCAGCGCCCCTGGACACCATCAACGTCCACGTCCGTGCAGGGCACATCCTGCCCCTGCAGGTGAGTCCCTCTGCTCCGTGGTGGCTCCGTGGTGACCTGCCTGGCCAGCCCAGGGTGGTGGCAGTGCCGTGTGACACCGTGGTGACCTGCCTGGCCAGCCCAGGGTGGTGGCAGTGCCATCACCGCAGGCCAGACAGTGCCAAGGGAGCCGTGGCTGCACTGTCCGGGGGACGTGGCTCTGGCAGTGCCCTGATCTGTGCCCGCTCCCACGCCCCAGGAACCCGCCTTCAGCACGGCCCAGTCCCGCGGGAGGGGCATGGCCCTGGTCGTGGCGCTGACCCCGGACGGCTTCGCCAGGGGAGACCTGTTCTGGGACGATGGGGAGAGCTGGGAGACCTTTGAGAGGGGGGACTACACCGAGATCCTCTTCCTGGCCACGCGCGTGAGTGAGGGGGCACCCGGGCAGGGGGGTCCTGGTGGCCCTGGGGCATGTGTGGGCACAGGCAGCACCGTGCCCTGGTGCAGCCGAGCTGTGCGGTGCCAACAGTGCCAGACTGAGCGGCTGGCGGGGTGGAGGGGTCAGCATCCCCTCAGGACGCCCCCTCGGAGGGGGAGAGGCTGCTCTCCTTGCACTGTGGGTACTCTCTGCCCCCCTGGCTCAGTGCCTGGCAGAGGGGCAGCACGAGGAGCGGGGCACCAGGGCAGCCCTGTGTGCCCGTGGGGTGGCTGTGACCCGGGAGCACACGGTGCCATCCCCGCTGTCCCCCAGGGTGCCGTGCTCAGCCAGCTGCTGCGGGGCAGTGCCCACCTCGACGGGGTCCTGCTGGAGGCTGTGACTGTGCTGGGGGTCTCCAGCCCTCCCCGGCAGGTCCTGGCCAACGGTGCCATCGTGAGCGACTTCTCCTACCGCAGTGACACCCAGGTGAGTGCTCGTCCCCGCCCTGGGAAGGGACAGGACACAGCTGAGGGGCTGGCGAGGTCTGGCCCCAGAGATGGCACAGCACCAGCTCTGTCAGCACAGGCTCTGGGGTCACTGCTCTGGAGCTGGGCAGGATTAGACCACGACAGGAGTGAGGATGGGGAGGTGGAGGAAGGAAGGGCTGTGTGGTGATGGGGCTGGAGCTCTGAGAGGAGCAGCAGCACAGCTCTGCTCCTGGGGCTGCCTGCCATGGATGCCCTTCTCTGGGGCTCTGTGGGATCAGGACCATGCCAGGCTGTGGCTCTGTATGGGGGCAGGACACCCCCCTCGGCTCTGACACCTCCCAGGCTCCTTCCCAGCTGGCTCTGCCTGCTGCCAACCCTTCCCTCTGCCCCTCAGGTGCTGAGAGTCCCTGTGTCGCTGCCCATGTGGGAGCAGTTTGTCATCTCTTGGTCCTGAGCCACCACTGGTCACAGGGAGAGGCCACACTGCTCCCCCTGGCTCTGGGGCCGAATCCATCCCATCCTCTGATAACCCAGAGCTGCCACTGCTCTTCCCACACCACAACCCAGAGCTGCCCCTGCTCTTCCCAACCACGCAGCTCCTGGACTTGGGCTGCCATGAGGTGATGGAGGTGTGTGCACTGGACTGGCACAGGGAGGGGGGGCTTGCACAACCCCCCGGGACAGGGAAGACCTCATCATCCTCAAATCGGGGAAAAAAAGACCCAAGTGCCTTGTAAGACAGCAAACCTGTTTCTGTGGGGGACTGGTAACCTGTGGGGAGTCTCCTGGCTGTGGTTTTGGGGAGGGGGATGTGCAGGGGGGGAGGGAGCAGTGCTGTGAATAAAGCTGCTGTTTGCTGGGAGCAGCCCCAGGCCGTGCCCGTGTCCCCTTTGCTGCTGCTGCTCCTGAACTGTGGCTCAGCCCCGTGCCCCTGGCTGGGACACCCTGGTTCCCTCCCTGCCTGGGGGTCTCCAGCAGGGCTGCCTGTGCCCCTCACAGCCTTCACCCCATTTCCCAGAGCGCTGGGGGCCCCCTGGCTGCACCACAGAGCCCCTTGTCCTGCTGTCCTGCTGGCTCCAAGCCGGGGGCTGCTGCAGGGACATGCTCAGCTCCAGGGAGAAATGGAGCCCTGTCCTCCAGAGGCTTTAGGAAGGGGCAGCTTGGCCCTACGGCTCCTCTGGCTGAGAGGAAAGGCACCAGGGTCCCTGAGTGCTCTGGGGCCAGGTGGTGTGGGTGATAGAGAGCAGAGCCTTGTGGTGTCACCCAGGGATTGGGGACTGGTCCATCCGTGATCCCGCTCCAACCCCTGGTGCCCGACGGGACCGTCCCAGAGCAGTGGGGACGTGGCAGAGGTGCCGCTCACAGCTCGTTGTGCAGCGCCCGGCACTGGGGGCTCAGCTTCTCCTCCAGGACAGCGTCAGGGGCGCACACCCAGGGGTCCCCCGTGTCCCACTGCCACTTGAGGAGCTGCGCACGGAGCAGCTGGAGGACGTCGGCGTAGCGGGGGTCAGGGGCCAGGTTCTGGCTCTCGGTGGGGTCGCGGCTGCAGTCGAAGAGCTCCCAGCGCTCCCGGTAGTAGTACTGGTGCAGGGTCTTGTTCCAGTGGGTCGGCTGCCCGGCCCTGGTGCGGTTGAGCAGGTCTTGGAAAGTGGGCGAGACGTAAAAGTCCTGGTCGATGGGAAAGGGCATCTTGTAGTTGAGGTTGTGGATGAGGCGGAACTGCCGGTGCTGGATGGCTCGCATGGGGTAGTACATGGTCACCTCGTGGTGGCTCTGGCTGCTGAAGGCGGTGGCCCAGGACTGCTCTGACTCCAGTGCTGGCAGGAGAGACTTTCCAGTGAGATGCACCTGCTTTGTGCCAAAGATGCTGTAGGAGGGGTAGGGGATGGAGAACCAGTCCAAAATGGTGGGCGTCAGATCTGGAGGGGAAGAGAAGGGTGAGAGGAGGGACTGGCACCGTGGGAGGAAACAACCTGGAGAGGGGCAGAGACGTCCCTTGGGTCTGCAGCTGCATGGGCTGTGGCTGCTCCTGGGAGGAGCTGCAGAGCTGAGCCCTGGGATGCTGTCCCAGAGGGGACCCTGTTCTGCCCTCCCTCCTCTCCCATGCAAGGGCTGCCCCTGGAACAAGACCCTGGGTTTCGGCGTGGGGAGCAGCCCACAGCCCCCGGGCCCAGCTCTGCTCCCTCTCGCAGGCACGGGCTCTTACCCAGGAGGGTGGCAAAGGCCTGGCTGACCTGCCCCCAGCGCTGGGGGTGCTCTGGGGAGGAGATGAGCAGCGGCTCGGCGGTGCCCGAGCGGTAGAGGTTGGTCCTGCCGCCAGGGAAGGGGATGCCGTTGTCGGAGCTGTAGATCACCAGGGTGCTGTTGTGGAAGCCGGCACGCCGCAGCTCCTCCAGGACCAGCCCGATCCCTGCGGACGGAGGGGCAGAGCTGAGGGGGGGGCGGGAGGGTCCACAGCACTCGCCAGTGCCAGCCTGGCCCTGCGCCTCCTACCTTGGTCCATGCGCCCGATGGTCGTGTACTGGGCAGCCAGGTCCGCCCGGGCAGCCGGCGTGTCGGGAACAAAGGGGGGGACCTAAGTGGAGAAGGGGAGAGTGGCACGTGGCCACCACGGGGAGGGAGGTCACAGGTCCACCACGGTGGCCCTCAGCAGCTCTTGCCTGTAATGCTGCTGGCAGTGAGGTGGGGGCCAGCCCTGGCTCCATCAGAGGCTGCCGTCACATGCAGCCCCCACAGCCCCGCGCAGACCCACAGGTTCCCACCTGCACTTGCTCCGGGTGGTAAATCTGTGGCTTCCAGTCAGGGATCCAGCCCATCCCACTCTCTCCGTTGCCAAATTTCTCACAAAAGGCCCCGTACTGGGGCTGGGAGTGCCCGCAGCGATGGGGGTCATGGAAGGCAACGTAGAGGAAGAAAGGCCTAGGGATGGAAGGGGTGGAGGTGGTGGAGCAAAGGGCTGCCCACACCCCGAGACCTCCCTGAGACCCTCTGCTGGGGTGACCTGGGGTTGGCAGGAGGATTCCCACCTAGTCTGGGCTTCTGGATATGGGGTGACCCAGACCAACTGGGATGTGGAGGCTGTCTCACCTCTCATCCTGGCTCTGCAGGAACCGCCGGACGAGCGCTTTGATCCGGGTGATGTTTCTCCCAACCTGCAGGACTGAACTGTTCTCCTCTGTGTAGGCAAAGTCGAAGGGGTACACAGCCTCTGGCCCAACATGCTTCTTCCCAATTATCCCTGCACGAACAGAGACAAGTGTTGTGCCAGGAGCAGCGGGATGGGGGGACATGGCTACCACTGTCTCCTCCCTGGGGGGACAGATGTGGGTCCAGGAGGTGTTCCCTGGCTCACGGGTGGTTTAGCCATCAAGCTCTCTTGCTCACTAGGGTTTGGTGCCCCAAGGGGGGGTTTCCCTTCCCGTGTCCCTTGCCTTTGGCTCCCTACCTGTCCGGACACCCCCTTGGCTGAGCAGGTGGGGCAGGCTCCGCACGCCGTCGAAGGAGTTGAAGTGGTGCACGCCCTGGTGCAGCCCGTACATCCCGTTCTGGTGCTGCAGGTGAGGGGACACAGCACGGTTGGACAAGGGCTGCCAGCCCGGCCCCAAAACACATCCAGCCGTGCTCTCGGTGTGTGAGCGGGGGAAGCAGGTCCTGGGGGCTGGGAAGAGGGTGGGCCAGCAGGCGGGGGGGGTCACCCCGTCCTGGGACTGTGCCACAGGAATGCCAGTTCTGGCCATGTGCCGGGGGCTGGCGGTGCCCCTACCTGCGGTAAGCCGGTCAGGATGCTGGCCCGGCTCGGGGAGCAGCTGCTGACGGAGGTGAAGGCGTTCTGGAAGACCACCCCACGCCGGGCCAGCGCGTCCAGGTTGGGCGTCCGGATGGCCGAGTTGTTGTAGGCGCCGCTCTCAAAGCCCCCGTCATCGGCTGCGGCGGGAGGGGTGCGGGGTGAGCCCGGGGGGACGCGAATGACACCGACAGCATCCCCGGGCTGCGGGTGACCCGGGCCGGGGCCGGTGCTGCGGGGACCGTCCCAGCGGAGGGGATGCAGCGGGACCCGGCCCAGGCAGAGGGTTCCCGGGCTGGGGGCGACGGGCGCGGACCCGGGACCGGCTGCGGGGCTCGGCCGGGCCGGCGGCCGCACTCACCCAGGAGCAGCAGCACGTTGCGGGCCGGGGCCGGGTCCGCGCCGGTCCCGAGAGCTCCGAGCAGCAGCGCCAGCGCCCAGGGCCGCATGGCACCGACACCGGCACCGACACCGACACCGACAGCGGCACCGGCACCGACACCGGGGCGAGGCGGCTCCTCCTCACCCCGGTCACATGAGGCGGCCCCGGCCGCTCAGATCCGGCCCGGGCGGAGCCGCGGTCCCGGCGGGCGGAGCGGGCTGGCACGGCCGGCCCCGGCCCGCCCCGGCCCCGCGGGGGTCACACCCAGCTCCGGGGGGGGTCCCGCCCCGGTACCCCGGGAGCGGAGCTGCGGCCGCGGGTGCCCGGGCCGGGCTGTCCCCTCAGGGCCGGGCTGTCCCCGCCATGCCGGGGTCCCGCTGCCCGGCGCTGCCGGTGCTGCGCTGGCTCCCGCGGTACAGCCGGGCCTGGCTGCCGCTGGACCTGCTGGCCGGGCTGGCCGTGGGCCTCACGGCCGTGCCGCAGGCTCTGGCCTACGCCGAGCTGGCCGGGCTGCCGCTGCAGGTGGGTGCCGGCGCTGGGAGCCGGGGAGCCCCCGCTGCCTGAGCTGCCCGTGACCGGGGTGGCCTGGGACACTCTCCCTGAGCTGCCCGTGACCAGGGTGGCCTGGGACACTCTGTCCCTGAGCTGCCCGTGACCAGGGTGGCCTGGGACACAGTTCCTGAGCTGCCCGTGACCAGGGTGGCCTGGGACGCTCTTCCTGAGCTGCCTGTGACTGGGGGGCGCGGGGATCCCCTGCTCCCCGAGCCGCCTGCAGCGTGGCGGGCAGGGCTGGGCTGGGCTGGGCTGGGCTGAGCTGGGCGACCAAGGGCCGACCCTGTGCAGATGCCCGTTTCCCGGGCAGGAAGCTCCTGACGTCCTGTGTGTGCCAAGTGCCCTGGAGTGACCCGAGACCAGCCCAGCCCTCCTCGCCGGGGAGGTTTCTGGCCTCTCCCAGCGTTGTGCCAGTGCCCCTTCTGCCCCCCCGCAGTATGGCCTCTATTCCTCCTTCATGGGCTGCTTCGTCTACTTCTTCCTGGGCACTGCCAAGGACGTGACGCTGGGTCCCACGGCCATCATGTCCCTGCTGGTCTCCTCGTACGCATTCCACGAGCCTGTCTATGCCGTCCTGCTCGCCTTCCTCTCTGGCTGCATCCAGCTGGCCATGGGGCTCCTGCACCTCGGTGAGATGCTCTTGCCATGCACTATTGTATTTTTAGGATGTTGCTGTACATCCTATAGTTGTTCCCCCCTCCTCTCAGCTCTCCGGGACACTGGGGTCATCCTGCTAATGCTTGTGACAGCTCTGTGTGCACACAAACACCCCGTTTGGGTGCCTACCAGGGCCAGCAGTGTGCTCAGTGCTGCCCATCCCATGCAGGATTCCTTCTGGATTTCATTTCCTGCCCTGTCATTAAAGGGTTCACATCGGCTGCTTCCATCACCATTAGCTTCAACCAGGTCAAGGTAGGATCTGCTCTGCCCTGGGTGCCTCACCAGCTGCCTCCTAGGGCTGTGGAACTGGGATATTTAGCACCAGGCTGGGTGATGTGCTTGGTACCAGAGGAAGGAGCCCCAAAGGGGTCATGAGACGCCCTGCCAGCAGTTCTGCTGGGTCCCTGAGAGCTCTGCTCTGAGCAGACCAAGCCGAACACACCCTTTGCCTGTGACCAGCTGGTGACATCCAGGACAGCAGCAAAACCAGGACATTTGATTTGGTGCCTTGCAGGGGGCGCTGGGTGATTCTCTGGCACGGTGGGTTTGCAGTGATGGGAGCTGCAGGGGTTTTTTTGCGGCCCCTCAGCTCCTCACTGGCCTCTCAGGGACCTGAGGCCGTGCGGCTCTGCTGGGGCTGCCACACTTCCTCTGTGGTTACCCCAAATCAGAGCCTGTGCCAGCAGCTGGCAGGCCGCTGTTGGGTAATGGCTGCGGTCGTGGGGGCCGGCGCGGCTCCAGGGGCCGAGGCACCCGGCTCAGGCTGTCACCAGGCTTTGTCTTCCTGCACAGAACATCCTGGGGCTGCAGGGGATCCCGAGGCAGTTCTTCCTGCAGGTGTATGAGACGCTGCGGAGGATCGGGGAGACCAGGTCGGCACCTTCCCCGCTCCCTGCCCTGCAGCTGTGGGGCCTCAGGCTCTGACACTTCGCTCCCCATCTCTTTGGTCACGCCTTGGACTGATTTCTCGGTCCCTGCCCAGCACTGTGACACAACCCCCCTCTGGCGGGGCTTTGGGGGGGCTCTTCCTGTGCCCCAGAGCGTGTTTGGGGTGGCACTGATGTGGCTGTTGCAGGGCTGGGGACGCTGTGCTGGGGCTGGCCTGCCTGGCCGCGCTGGCAGCGCTCCGGGCCATGAAGAACCGCCTGCCCCAAGCTGCCTCTGCGGAGCCACTGGCTGCCAGGATCAGCTGCCGGATCGTCTGGATCTCTGCCACAGGTGTGCCAGCCATCCCCTGCCCTGTCCCCCAGCCATCCCTCCTGGGGGCTTGTCACTTTGGGGCAAGGAAGAGACAACCCCGAAACTGGTAAAGCCCAGGTTGGCAGGAGCCGAGACGTGGGAAATGGGTCGGGGAGGACAAAGTCCTAAGGGTGGTCCTGCCACTGTGCATGCCCCTTCCCAAGGCTTGGAAGTCCTTGGCAGCTCAGATACCCATCTCCAGCCATCCCTCCCGCTGCCCTGGGCTCCGGGCAGGTTTCCAGGGTTGCTCTCTCCTCTGCAGCACGCAACGCCCTCGTCGTCCTGTTTGCTGGCCTGGTCGCTTACTCCTTCCAGGTGATGGGCTCCCAGCCCCTCACGCTCACCGGCAGCATCCCCCGGGGCCTCCCTCCCTTCCGGCCGCCGCGCTTCTCCCTGGCAGCGCCCAACGACACCGTCCCCTTCCCCAGCATGGTGGAGGTGAGTGCCGGGATGGCTGGTGGAGGCCAAGCTCCCCTTGGGCTGCTCTGCTCCCTCCTGTGTGTGCTGGCTCCCTGCACGGTGGGATGAGGCCGCTCCCGGCCCTCCCTCACCGTCCCCTTCCCTCCCAGGACATGGGGGTCGGGCTGGCCGTGGTCCCGCTCATGGGCCTGCTGGAGACCATCGCCATCGCCAAGGCTTTCGGTACGGCTGTGCCAGGGCCCTGCCCTGCGCTCGGGGGGGGGGTCCCACAGGGGCTCGGGGTGCTGGGGAAGGTGCTCTTCTCACGAGGGCACTGAGGGGTACAGGTCTGCCTGTGCCGAGCCCGTTCCATCGTGTGGGCTGGCAGGAGGGGTCCCGCAGGGGGCACAGCTGAAATTGGCCCTGGAGGTGGGTGTTGTCTCAGGGTGCTCCCATGCCCGAGGGCTGCGGGACAGGGCCCACACTGTCCCAGTCAGTGCTGGCCCTGCTCCGTGTGGGTGGCGGGTTGTGCCTGTGGGAGTCTCTGGCCAATGCTGGTATCTCCTTTCAGCCTCGCAGAATGGTTACAGGATTGACCCCAACCAGGAGCTGCTGGCTTTGGGTAAGACACTGCTTGGGTCTGGCTTCAGCGCTACCGTGTATCCCAGAGCTCCTGAGCTACACCAGATCCCATCTCAGCAGTCCTACCTCTCCCTGAAGTTTTCCCTCTCTTACCTTGCATGCATCCCCCCACCAAAGCTGTTCCCACAGCTTAGGAATTTCCAGAGCAGGCTGAGTCACACTTGCACAGCGGGATGGGCTCTGATCTGACTGCTGGCACTGGGGTTGGAGGAGGTGCTGATGGGGACACAGACCCATGTCATGGCCCTGGCGGTGCCTCCCCAGCCCCTCTCCTTCCCCTCCGCAGGTGTTGCCAACATCCTGGGCTCCTTCGTCTCGTCGTATCCCATCACGGGCAGCTTTGGCCGGTGGGTAGCAGGAAGGGGGGGCAGACCCCAGCCCACAGGACACTCACTGGGCCTGTGGGGTGAGGGGGCTCTGCAAGATCTTGGGTGGAAGATTGTGCAGACCCCAGTGGGTCTCTGAGCTTATGTCCTGGTCCCAGCAGCCCACCTTGGTGGCCAGGCTGTGCGTGTGTCCCATGGCCACCTTCTCTCCCGTCTCAGTGCTCTGCAGTCCCGCTGCGGGCTGGGAGCCACTTGTGTTTCTTGCTCGTGTTTCTCCCTCGTGGGGTCCGGCAGGGTCGGTGATTTTCCTGGGTGGGGGGCCTGGGCAGTGGGTGGGGGCAGCCCCTGGCCCCCCCCGGCCCCCTCACAGCCCAGGACGTGTTGCTTTGCCTTTCAGGACGGCGGTGAACGCGCAGTCAGGGGTCTGCACCCCCGTGGGAGGGCTCGTCACAGGTGGGGCCCTGACCCTGCTCTGCAGGCCCCCCTGCCTGGGAGCCCTGGGCATCAGGGACCCCGTGGCTCAGGGGCTCCCCCCGTCCCGCAGGTGCCCTGGTCCTGCTCTCCCTGGCCTACCTCACCTCGCTCTTCTACTACATCCCCAAGGCCGCCCTGGCCGCCGTCATCATCTCGGCCGTGGTGCCCATGTTCGATGTTGGGATCTTCAGGACGCTCTGGAGGGTTAAGAGTGAGGGCACGAGCTGGGGGAGGCTGATCCCCCAGTGCAGCCCAGCTCTGCCTGCAGAGCAGGCCCTGTCACTGAGGGCCCTGTGGCACCAGGACAAACCAAAGCTGAGCCTGGGCTGTCTCTCTTGCAGGGCTGGACCTCGTGCCCCTCTGCGTGACGTTCCTGCTCTGCTTCTGGGAGGTCCAGTATGGAATCGTGGCCGGGGTGCTGGTCTCAGGGATTCTCCTGCTCTACTCCATTGCCAGGCCCCCAATAAAGGTGGGCTTCACACCTCCCCTTGGATGTGATCGCCAGGGATCTGGGAGGGGGTTCATGAGGGCAGTGAGGTGTTGGGGTGCAGGATGCTTCTGTCCTGTTCATGCCCTCTCCCGTGTCACCAGCCTGCGATGGGCACAGCACAAGGGACCTCTTTAAAAGAGCACAAGGGAGGGAATCTCCCAGGATTGGAGAGCAGAATGGGGAGGCATTGCTTTCCCTGTCCTGCTGACGCTGGGTGTGGGCAGGAGGGGCTTTCCCTGAGGGCTGGGGGCTCCTGCGTGTCCCCCTCCATCCAGGAGGACAGTGAGTGACACGGGCAGTTGTCCCCCCCGGGAAGGTCACAGCCCTGAGTCCCCAGTGACTTGTCCCCCTTCCCCGGGGTCTGTGCAGGTGTTGCAGGAGGGGGACGTGCTCCTGGTGCAGCCGGGGAGCAGCCTGCACTTCCCAGCCATCGAGTGCCTCCGGGACACCGTGTGCAGCCGTGCTCTGGCAGGTATGGTCCCACCCCTGCCAGCCCCGGCCCTGGCTCTGAGGGCTGTGACCCCTGGGCTGGCCATTTCTGGACTCGTCAGGGACGTGACCTTATGCTCTTCCAGCAGCATCTCCACCCCGCTCCATCATCCTGGACTGTTGCCACATCAGCAGCATTGATTACACAGTGGTGGTGGGGCTGGCAGAGCTGCTGCAGGAGCTGCGCAAGCACGGCCTCTCACTGGCCTTCTGTGGCCTGAAGGTGTGTGGGACCTTGGCCACCCCATCCCGGGCTCTGCTGCCCCATCCCAGACCCTGCTGCCTCTCCCCTGCAGCCTGGGGAGGGTCTCTGTCGATGGGCTCAGCCCGGCTGCCTCCCCCCATGGTCTGTGCTGGCCTCTCCTCTGGTAGCACCTTTATCATCTCAGCACCTTGCACAGAGGTGGAGGCTGCAGGATGTGGGTGGTGGGAAGGGCTGGATCCTCTGCTCTGGGCTGGCTGGGGGCTCAGCTCTGGAGGGAAGTGGCCAGTGCTCCCCCAGCCCAAGTTTCTCTCCCTCAGGACCCTGTTCTCCAAGTCCTCCTGTCTGCTGACTTAGAAGGATTCCAGCATTTCCCCAGCCGGGAGGAGGCAGGTGAGGCTCTGGGCTGCCCCTGGTGCTCTCCCAGGATGCTGCTGAGTGGGGCTCTGCAGGATGAACCTGGGGGTCTGACCTTTGTCGAGCCCCAAAGCAGCAGTGGGGGGGCTGCAGGGACCTGGCTGCTGGGAAGGTGAGCTGGTCACCTCAGCCTCAGGGTGAGCTGTCGTGGTTTAACCCAACAGCAGCTCAACACCACACAGCCCTTCACTCCTCCCACAGAGAGGTGGGGAGACAAAGAGAAAAGAGGTTAAACTTGTGGGTTTAGATAAAGACAGTTTAATAGGACAGAAAAAGGAAAGGAAAATTATGATAATAACTAGAGAATATAGCAAGCAAATGATGCACAGGGTGGTTGCTCACCACCCACCGACTGATGCCCAGCCAGTCCCTGAGCAGTGGCTCTCACCCCCCCAGCCAAATCCCCCCAGGTTTTTGTTCAGCACCACATCCTGTGGTCTGGAACATCCCTTTGGGCATTGGGGTCGCCTGTCCTGGCCGTGCCCCCTCCCAGCTTCTTGAGCCCCCCAGCCCCTTGCTGGCCAGGCAGTGTGAGAGCCTGAGAAGTCCTTGGCTTAGTGTAAGCACCACTCAGCAGCAGCAGAGCCAGCAGGGTGTTATCAGCAGGATTCTCATCCTGAACCCAAACACGGCTCTGTAGCAGCTCCTTGGAAGAAAACTAACTCTGTCCCAGCTAAAAGCAGGACAAAAGTCTGGCCTTAACTTGCTTCTCCCCTTCCTGGCCCAGAGCGGTGCAGAGGAGCAGAGCCCTGGGACAGCAGGACCGACCCCTTCACCAGCACCACCGAGAGCTCGGGGCTCATCCAGTGAGTGAGGAGTCACCGTTTGTGCTGGGGTTGGATGTCCTGTGACACCCCAGTGACATCAACACCCTCTGTGGGACCCGCCTGCCCATGCCCAGCTCCTGGGCAGCTGGGGATGGACTGTCCCCATGTCCCACATCGGGGAGGGCAGAGCAGCACCAGCCCAACCCCACACAGGCTGAGGGGAGCACTGGGACCAGGGGTCTGCTGGTCCCACACCGGCCCCCAGCCCCGTGGGGCTCTCGCCTCCTCCACAGGCCGAGGGCAGGCACTCCCTGGAAGGGATCAGTGGGACAAAACCATTCCCTGTCCCGGTGATCAGTGCAAAGTTATCACTCCTTCACAGAGCTGCTGTCTCTTTTTAATCCACTGTTTTAATTCTGGACATTTTTCATGTTCTGGGCCACACCGACAGCGTGCTCTCCTCAAAGAGAGTTTCAGGGCTGCTGGCTCTGCCCTCCAGCCCGAGGGCATGTGACAGCTCAGGAAAACATCCGGGACTGTGCTCCTCACTGATCCCTCGTTTGTGGGTGTTGTGCCAAGCAGGGGCAGGGCTGGGCTGTCCCCCTGGGGTGCAGCCCCTGGCCCGAGCCCTGCCGAGGGGTCAGGCACCTGTTACAGCAGCCCGGCGGGGCTGGGCAGGGTCGGGAGTTGAATTTTCCTGAGCAGCCCTCCCGCTGGCACCTGGAACGGAGGGTGTAATAAATCAGGGGAGGGTGTAATAAATCAGGAATTGCTAATGAGTCAGCGCGATCTCTGTGTTTCTGGGGGAAAGCTTTTCCTTTGGTGTGGGATGGGGAAATTCCCTTCCGGGCGCTGCTGAGCACTCCAAGGAAAAGAAACTGAAACCAGTCTCGGCTGCCCGGATGATCCGAGCCCGAGGGCACAGTTCGGCGCAGTTCCTCCTGCCGGGGGTGTGTTGCGGGTTTTGCAAGAGCAGCAGAGGTGCCCAGGAGCCACACGCAGGTCCTGCCGTGGGGTGTTCATTCCTGCAGCAGAGCAGCGCCGGGCGGTGAGTTCCCTGCTGCACCCCGGGGATGCTGGGAGCGGGAAAATAGGAGTATGGGGGTCAAAAGGGCCGATTGTGTGGGAATAGTGTGTGTGCTCAAACCCGGGTGAGCGCTAGCGGAGATCAGGTGTGCTGGGAGCCCGGCTTCAGCTTGGTCCTCGTTGTATCCGGGATGCGGCAACAGCGGCATTCCCACTTTTTACTGTTGGATCCACTTTTGATTGTCGGATCCAGCATGACCTGCTTTCCTGCAACACACTTGCCCCCATGGCCCCCAGCCCTGCTCCAGCCGCCTGCGGAGTGCCGGCAGTGGGGGGTTGGTGTGTCTGTACCCCACCAGCCCAAAGCAGGAAAAGTGGGGGCTCCGCCGGGGATTTGGGGGCTGCGGGAAACGCAGGGAAGGGGCTGAGCTCCAGGCCCGTCCCCCCGGGGCTGCCCCGGCGAGCAGCACCCGCTCCCTCCCGCCGGCAGCGGCTCTTTGCCGGTGCTCGGGAGGTGCCGGGTGGGTTCCCGGGGGGTGCCAGGGGGTACCCGGCGGCCCCGCCACGCCCGGGCCCCGCGGCCCCCCAGGCCCCCGGCGGGATGGGGGGACCGGACGGGGCGGGGCGAGACCCCATCGGGAGCCGCCCGCGGGAGGCGGCCGGAGAAGGGATTGGCCGGGTCACCGGGGGCCGGGCGGGGACCGTGACGTGCCAGAAACGAAACTTGGCGGCTCGGCGGAGAAACGAAACTTCGCCGGGCGGGAGGCGGCGGCCCGGGGCGGCCGAGCGGGCGCTGCAGGTGCCGGTGCCCGGTCCCCGGCCCCTCGGTGAGTTGCGCTGCCGGTGCCGGCGGGTGACGGGACGGGACGGGGTGGGCGCCGGGCCTGGGCTTGCGGGGGGGCTCCGGTGCGGGCGGCGCGGGGTCGGGGGACTTGGGGGGTTCGGGGTCGGGGGACTTGGGGGTCCGGGGAGGGCGGCGCTGCGGTCTCCGGGCTGCGCTGCAGCCTCCCGGTGCGCCCGGAGCCCCCTTGCTGTGCGCCGATCCCCCGGCGCGCCCCGGTGCGCCCGGAGCCCCCCCGTTGTGCTCCGATGCCCCGGTGGCCCCGAAGTCCTCCCGGTGCGCCCCGATCCCCCGGTGCGCCGGGCCATCCCCGGGCACTCCCATCCTGCTCCCCGGACACTCCCGTCCTGCTCTCTCGGCCCCGTTCACCGGGACGGCCCCTCCCGGCCGTGCCCCCCCCCCCCCCGGTACCGCCGGCCCCGCCCCCGCCGGTGCCCCCGGGAGCCGAGGTTGGCCCCGCCCCCCGCGGTACATAACGGGCCTCATTTGCATACGGCGGGGCGCCTCGCCGCGCCATTGGCCCATCCGCGGGGTCATTTGCATATAACCCGGGAGGAGGCGGGAGAGCCGCCTATCCGCGGGCTGCGTGCGCGCCTAATTTGCATACAGGCCCCGCCCAGGAGGCAGCACCGCCCCGGG
>NW_020897746.1:11481204-11490855 GCF_003984885.1 Neopelma chrysocephalum | reverse complement strand
CCGGGCCCCGGGCAGGGCAGGGAGCGCGGTGTGACCCAGGTCCGTTCGTTGCACGAGGCGGGAGCTGCTGTTTGTACTTAATTATTTTTAATGCGTCTGTGGTTCCCCCCCCTCTCCCCCCCCACGCTCTCCGGTGTCACAGGTTGTTTCCTGACAATAAAACGGAGCCAGGCTGAGCGTGACGTGACGAAGTCCCATGATCACACCTTAATGTCGGTGTTTCTCTCTCTCTGCCCTGTCCCCTTCTCTCCCCTCGTGGCTCCCAAGGTCCCCGCAGGGCCTGCGGCCAGGAACATGCAGTGCCAAGTGTGTCACTTCGCTTCTGGGGATGGTCCGCCCGGTTCCTGCAGCAAGTGTGGGGCCAGGCTGGCTCCCGGCGCCGTCCCTGGGGACCAGGACCCAGGTAGGAGGTGTGGGGTGGGCTGGGGCCGGTGCTGGGGTGTCCTGGGGCTGCACAGTGACCAGAGGCTGGCGGTGTCCCGGTGCTTTTCATCCCAGCTGCCTGTATGGCTCCAGGCTCTGCTCTGCCCAGGGCATTACACAGCTCTCATCCTGAACTCTCAGCCCGAACTCCCCTTGCATTCCTGACCAGAGACAGTTTTTCTCACTTTGCAGTGACTGATGGGGGACGGAGAAGTGAGTCAGCTGCTGGCACATCCTACACACAGCCTCCACACACAGGTCTCCAGTGTTGAACTAGTTTCTGTTTTGCCAATGAACTGGGACTGGTTTTTGTGTTACAAAGGCTGGTTGAGTCCCTCTTGAACCAGAGTATCCTGCTTGTGTCTTGTTGTTATGTTTAGAACACACTAATTCCTACTTTCTGAACAGTGGCAGAATTAAGTGCACAGCACTGTTATGGTGGGGAAAATATTTCCTAATCCTTTATTTGTTGAAGGCAGAATGTCCTGGGCCAACAGAATGGCTTTTGGTTTGTTGATAGGAAGAAGTGGTATCTTAAGAGTGCAGTGCTGATAAATCAGTTCTTGGCAAATCCCTCTGCAGTCCAGCAGGGCAGGGCAACAAACCTGGGGTCTCCAGCTCTGAAATGCTGTAGGAAGGGCATCGAAAGCAGCTGAGGTTCAAAGCTTTTGCACTCAGAACTGGGGTAGAGGCTGTGCAGAGGAGCCTGTGAAACCCCTGCAGAAGGCAGAGATCTGCTCTGCTGCCCGACTTGACCCTGAGCTGCATTTTCACAGGTTTTTTAAGGACCAGATAAAATTATGAAGATTAAAAGGGAGTTTCCCCTGCCTCCCTGGAAGGGACTCAGCTGGGTGGGAGTGGTCACACAGCCAGCCCAGAAGCTGTGACAGCTGAGACGAGCCAGTGTCCTGTCACTGCTGGTCCTGGGGGTCTGTGAGCACTGGGACAGGCAGCGTGTCCAGAGGAGAGGCAGGGTTGGAGCAGGACCTCAGTGCTGTGTGTCCTTAATTATTCTGCTGCTGGCAGGGCCTTGGGGCAGGAGGCTGAGCAGGGGGAGTGGTGGCACTGCTGGTGGGAGCTGTGGGACAGGGAGCAACAAAACAGCTCCTCTGTGTTCCTGTCCTGGCTTTGGCTGGGACAGAGTTAGTTTTCTTCCAAGGAGCTGCTGCAGAGCCGTGTTTGGGTTCAGGATGAGAATCCTGCTGATAACACCCTGCTGGCTCTGCTGCTGCTGAGTGGTGCTTACACTAAGCCAAGGACTTCTCAGGCTCTCACACTGCCTGGCCAGCAAGGGGCTGGGGGGCTCAAGAAGCTGGGAGGGGGCACGGCCAGGACAGGCGACCCCAATGCCCAAAGGGATGTTCCAGACCACAGGACGTGGTGCTGAACAAAAAACTGGGGGGATTTGGCTTTGGGGGTGAGAGCCACTGCTCAGGGACTGGCTGGGCATCAGTCGGTGGGTGGTGAGCAACCACCCTGTGCATCATTTGCTTGCTATATTCTCTAGTTATTATCATAATTTTCCTTTCCTTTTTCTGTCCTATTCAACTGTCTTTCTAAACCGAACCCATGAGTGTTACTATTTTTTTTTTATTTTCTCCCCCATCCATGGCCTTGGAGCAGCTTGGTCTGGTGGAAGGTGTCCTTGCCCATGGCAGGGGGTAGAACAAGATGAGCTTTAAGGTCCCTTCCAGCCCATTCTGTGACCCCGCTGGGGGGTGAGTCTCTAGTTTAACAATGAACTTTGCCTCCACTGCAGAGAGAAGAGAGGTGCAGCTCTCTCCAGTCCCTGATGCAGGATCAGAGGTGAAGGGAGAAGGTGCTGCCAGGCCTTCTTCCACCACTGAGAAAAAGGAGGCAGAGGGAGAATTGCTGGTGGATAATGCAAGGGCTCTGATCAACCCCTCAGACACCACACCTGGATGCTCTGCAGGTGGGGCTCCTCCCCCTGCTGAAACACAGGAGGGGGAAGAGGGATCATCACTACCCGAGGATGTGACAGCTCCAAGTGACAGCTCCCAGCCCACGGCTCAGTGCGGGGCTGGTGACTCTGCTGGGACATCACAGAGGAAGGTGAGGCTCTTGCTCGGTGCTGAGGAGCAGCTGTGGCTTGTTGCTCTCCTCTCTGGGGCTGGGCTGCATCCTGCAGGTCCCCGTGGCCACGCTGGGGAGCTGCTGCCCGGGTTCCTCCAGGGAGCTGTGCTGTGTTTGCTGACGTTGCTGTGCTGGGCCTGCAGCTCCCCCAGCACTGCCCGTGCTGCTGGGGAACAGCACACCATCCACTGCAGCACTGCCCCGTGCTCCTGCTGAGCAAGGCTGGAATATTAAACCTGCAGAATTCCCAAGGGTTATCAGCATTTCACCAGCTGCTCTCGTCCCTCCTCTTCCTGGTCGCTCTCTGTTTACCCAGGGCTGCAGGAAGATGTCGGTACTTGCTGCAGCGGAGGAAGTGACAAAGAATTTCTCTTTGACAATGAATAAACAGACATTGTGGTGTTTGTTTCTGTTTTGTTTTTTTTTTTAACAGAAAAAGAAGAGGAATAAAGCAAAGAAATGTCCTTCTAGCTCCGGGGAACAGGACTCTCTGCCACCTCTAAGCACAGCCCCAGCTCAAACCACAGAATTGCCTGATCCGTGTGTTTTCCCACAAGAAATCCAACCCCCCGGCAGAGAGGCAGCAAAACCCGGTGCTGATGCACTTGCTGGTGCCAGCGGAGGCACAGCTGAGGGCGATGGGGCATTGGCTCCCCTGGGGAAGGAAGCTGCCAGCCTGGAAGCAGATGTGCTGACCCCACCAAAGCAGAGCGGCACCGCCAGCGAGGCCACCCCAGCTCCCAGCTCTGCAGCCCCGAGGGACAGCCTGGGGGATGGAAGAACCACAGAGCACGGAGAGACCACCAGGGGTGACGTGGAACAGGGCAGTCGTGCCCCTGGCCAGCTTCCAGAAAGCAGAGCAGGTTCCCAGTCCCAGGGCAGCAGTGGGAACGTGGCCTCAGCAGGGCAGGGAGCGAGCGCTGCCCAGGAGCCCAAAAGGAAACCCGACACAAAGAGCTCACCTGCGGCCCAGAGCCCACAGGCTGGGAAGAACAAACAGGACCCCAGGCAGAAGGGGAGCGCTGGCAAGGTGGGAGAGAACTCTCCGGTGAGTATTGCACGGAGAAAGCTTCCATTTATGGCTGGGACGTGTCTGTGCTGTCAGTGGAGCTGAGGAGCACGAGGCCAGGGACATGGGGAGCACTATGGGGGGGTTCTCACTGGAGCCCAGCTCTCCTGGGTGCTAATGCCAGCCCTGCTCTCCTGGGTGTTAATGCCAGCCCTGCTCTCACTGAGGGGTTGCTCAGTTGCCCCCAGGAGCTGGGAGGTGTCCCCTCTCCAGGGGCTCTTGGATCTTCTCGAGTGAGGGGATCCTTGTCCTTCGTGGGTGTCTGAGCTCTGCTCACACACAGGCCTGGGGAGCTGGAAGTTGCTGTGGGTTCTCTTTCACTGTCTTTATGCCCCATCCTCTGGCACCTGGGGCTCAGTGGCCTGGCAGCTTGGCAGTGTGTTGGGGTTGGATTCCTCTTCCCCTGTGCACTGTTTTCCCCAAGCAGCAGCTTCCCTCAGCGAGGGATCAGTGTTTCCAGGAGGATGGAGCTGGTGGTGTGCTGTGAGTGCTGGGTGTCCCCACCTGGCTGGGGAGGTGTTGCACTTCCAGGGTCTCCCGTTTCACTGGGCATTGTCTGTCTCTGCTGCAGAATGAAAACACAAAGCAGAAAAATAAGAGCACGAGTAAGGAAACGCCTCAAGTGAGTGAGAAGAGCAGCCCCACCAAGGGAGCTGAGGCTGCCAGGAAGGGTGGGGCTGGTGCTGCAGCTGCAGCAGACACTTGCAAGAACAAAAAGGAGCAAAGCAACCAGAAACGTGTGGAAAAGATTAAGGAAAGGTGAGAACAGCCCTGCTGGTCCCCAGCATTCTCCACTGACAGGAGCTGCTGGGAGGAGGACTGGGGGACTCCAGGCTGAGGTGGGGGACTGAGGTACTGGGATTAGGGGTACCTTGGATGTGTGGAGACAGAATTGCCTTAAAACTGAGGTGAAGTGCTGGTGCACAAGAGAGCCAGTGTTCAGTGGGAGCTGCAGCACAGGTGATGTGCTGGGTAGTGTGGAACAGGTGGTCCTTGAACCCGCTCGAGCATCTGATGAATAAAATCAAGATCACCCTCTTATTTCTTGCTCTTATGAGCAACGTGTGCTTCCCACACATTACTCTTTAGATTAATGGTGTGAAGAGTGTTTTTAATGTGTGTGAGCTGGAAGAGGGAGAAAGCTCAGCCATTCCAGGTGGCTCTGCTGGGCCAGAGCTTTTCCTGCTGCCTTTAGGAGCCCGTGTTTCCTTTCTGCACTGGGCTTTGCACTAGGCCTGCTCTAACAGCAGTCTGAGCAAACTGCTGCCAGAAATTATGGGTCTTGCAGCCAGTCAGATCTGATTTGTGGTTTGTGATGATTTGTGCAATTAAAAGAAAAAAAAAGAGAATTCTTTCTTTTTCCCTTCTGACCCTTTCTTGCAGCCCCGTGAGCCGTGAGGGGGGTGTTACAGTGTATTTCCATGCAATATTGTCCAAAGACTTCGGACTGAACCCCGAGGCCCACAAAGTGTTCATCAGGGCTGAGGGCATTTCTCCCTATGCAAAGTGGAAGGACAACATCTGTGAGATGAGCTGCACCAAGTAGGTACCTTGGGGCACACGGGCACAGGAGAGCTTTGGAGAACAGGACCAGTGTGGGGCCTCAAGGCTGGGGCTTTGTGTCCGTGGGTGGGTGTTGCTACAGAGGGTTTCACAGTGGGGAAAACTGTTATAAAAAAACTTATAAAACTGTTCTCGTGAAGGAATAATCACCATTCTGATTAAAAATGGAGTGATGCACGGAAAAGGAAGTCTGTAGATCAGCTGACATGTCCTATGCCTGCCTTTGCTGTGTTTTTTGTTTCCTAGGAATCTGGGAGAGCATGGATACCTCATTGAAGGCACTGTAACCCTCCCAAAAGAGATCCTGGATAAACACATTCCTTACAAGTACTGGGTGACCTGTGACAATGGGCAATATGAGTTCATTTACAAGACTGCAGTAGATAAACATGTGAATCGCTGCTTAGTGATAAGAAGCTCCTTGCTCAACAATGGAGGTGAGCCTGGACCTGCACATTGGGGTGATCCAGGGTCTGGTTGTGGGTGATTTGTGATGCCACATGGACCAGCATTTGTGTTAGCTGGCACTGCCTGCAGCTGGAAGCTTAATGGGCCAGTGGGGGTATTTCTGTGGGCAGCTGGAAGGGTGAAGTGACCTGATTTCAATGACTGTTTTCCTGCTGTGTTGCTGTTCTAGAGTGGCACCAGTACGATGACATCGTGTGTGCAAGGCCTTCTATGTTGAAAAAAATTCGGGATACATTTTTTGATAAAACCAAAGAAGTGGTGGAAGGGAAGAAAATAGCTGCCAATTTTATGTTGGAAAATATCTTCAGCATTCTTGACACCTGGAGTCCTGAAAACATGAGGAGCTTCCTCTTCCAGCTGAGGCAGTTCTATGAAGTGACAGTGGCCCAGCTGGTGCACGATGGCCGGGCCATGCGATGGGAAGCACTGAACTTTGGCGTGGAGCAGGTGATCCCTTCTCTTCCACAGGGGCTGGAAAACAGGCATCCAGTTACTGAACCCAAACTTTCAATTTTGCTATTGGCCTTGCTGGGTCAATTTTGCTTTTCCAGTCAAAGTTCAGGTACAGAACCAGCAGGGATCCTGCTGGGGTGACTGGCACCATCTGCCTTGGGGGCTTCAGTGACACCTGTGCAGTTCCAGGTGTGGTTCTGACATCCTGTGTGGGTCAGAGCTGGGACCTGGTGACTTCCTACTTGAGTGGGTTTTGTGTTTGGATATTAATTTCCTAAGTCTGGCCTGTTAGTTTTGCTGCCAGTCACTGTCACCAACTTCTCTGCACTTGTCTCTGATTCCAAACCTGCCTGGTCAGGCAGAGGAAAAGGGCTTCAGAAGAAGAAGACTAATGCTGTGGTTGGTTTGTTTCTTCCCAGGTGAAGGATTTGCTGATAAATTATATGAAGAAAATACCTGTTCCTTCTGTTGCTCCAGAAGCATCACAGGGGGTCAGCAGCAGCAAACTGGCTCTGGGACTCACCATCCTCATGGTAGTTGAGGAATTTTTACTTCCAGCATCCAAAGATGACCTGGCTGGCCTGTGTAGCTTCCTATGCTTGGATAAGGTGTCACAACAAGCTGTACAGGATGAGACTGATCACATCAGAAAGGCTTTTGAAGGAGTTGTCTGGTAAGTGCTCCACATACCCAGTAACTGACTGGGCTGGTTTTGCTGCCAGCATGGCACCCTTTGGTAGAACAATCAGGAATCCAGCTCTGTCCTGCCAGAGAATCAGAAAAAAAGTTGCATTTGAGGGTATCTTTGGAGGTCTCAGTTCAAGCCCCCTGCTTGAAGCAGGGCTGACATCCAGGCAGTGGGGTTCTGAAAAACTGCAGGGACAAAGGATACCCAACCTCTCTGGGGCCCTCTCACAGTCACATACCTCTCTTGGTATTTTTCCTTCTGTCCAGACAGATTTCCCTTATTGCAACTTGTCACTGTTGCCAGAGCCATAGATTGAGTTAAAACTGCTGTGTTTTCTTTATATATAATAATCTCATTTGTTATCCTTTTCTGTCAAGCAGTTTCTGGCCTCTTACCCGTTTGCTGTTCATACTTATAAACTCCAGTGATGGGGATCATCATGTATTTACTTCTTAACTTTAAATGCCACATTTGGATTCTTCTTGTCTCCTCTGATGTGCATCATTCCACAGTTTTTGTTGATTTTTTTTCCCCATGGAGTGCCTGCTCATCAGACAGTAATCTGACTGCTCAGCTGGCACTTGGGCTTTCCAGTTCTTCACTTGCACAGCTGTTACATTTCCTTTTGGAGACCTTTGTGGTATTTCAGCCCAGCCAGGAAGGCCAAGAATTGTCCCCAGAGTTGCCTGGCTCTGTGTGGATGTCACAGGGCTGGGTGGGGTTGTGGGGAGACTGTAGGTAAAGAGCTGGGATTTCTCAGTGCTCAGGTACTGGGGTCTGTGCAGAGAGATTCAGGAACCTTACAGCTCTTAAACCTTTACCTGTGCACTGCCCAGTGAAGACAAGGTGGAGCTACAATAACAGCAGAGGTTGATTGAGGGTGCACAGGGAGATTGAGATGCAGCCCCTGACCCCACAGGTGTTCTTCTGGCCTGGATAAAGCTCTTCTTTCACTCACTGTGTTTGTTTGGGGTTTTTTTTTTCTTTCACTCACTGTGTTTGTTTGGGGATTTTTATTTTTTTTTTTTTTAGCTTGAAGGTTCTACTGGCAGGTTTCTGCCACAGATGCATTGAAGGTGGAGTGGACCAGTGGGTGTGGATCCTTCCCCTTCTGCATTCCTTTGCTGCTCCCGTGCAGCAGGAGCACCTGCCAGTGGAGGAAGATGTCTGGGCAGGGCTGGAAGGGCTTTCATTTGCTGAAACCAGGAAGAAGCGAGACCCGTGAGTTTTCCAGGATTCCTGGAAATTACACCCAGTGCCTTGGTGCTGTACTTGGGGGTGATCACCTTACTTTAAGTATTTTTTTTTTCTCCTGGTTTTTAAAAGGTACAGACCCTAACGTGGTGGGTGGTGGGTGTTTGGGGTACTGGGGCATCGTGGGTGCTCAGAGATCCCGGGGTGTGACCCCTCAGACACAAACCCCCTCAGCTCTCCCAGCTCTGCAGCAGGTGGGAGTTAAAGCAGCTTGTGGTGTGTGTTGTGCAGAGTCTGAGCAAGGCCTGGAGTTTATTTTCCTTGGGTGCTCCTGCTCAGTGGTTTGGCTCTGCCTCTGCCTCTGCTGGGCCTCAGGGACTTCCACTGATGCTCAGCTGCAGTGAAAAACCACAGGAGTGAGAATGAGGCTCCTCTGTGGGCTGAACGAGCTCCTGGCCTTTTGTGCCCTGGGCACTTGAAGATTTTGTTTTGTCTTTTCTCCAGAGTGACTCTGCTGCAACTGATGGAGGAAAAGAAGTACCTGCTGGCCTTTGATCCCACACTGGTGAAGTCCTGGCTCTGTGTGCTGCCCCTGAGGAACCTGCCCGAGTTCATCAGAGATTTCCCCAGGGATCTGTTGGTTACTCTGCAAGGTGTTTTCTACAGATTAGAGGACATTGACCTTTCCTGGAGTAATAGCACTGAGGTTTGTCTTCTGGCAGCTTTTCCCAGCTCTGGGATAAAGACTCAGACTGGGCTCTTGGGTGGCTTTTGGCAGAACTGACCATCACTGGGGGGTTGGGGCTGGTAGCAGGTCACAGCACAAAGAGCTTCAAACTTAGCTAAAAGAAGCACAAGTAGTTGCTCTGAAGTCAGAGACTCCTAAGAGGAGACTTGAGGGTGTATCTGCAGCAAAAAGTGTTGTTGGCCTGGATGAGAGAAGGGTGTGCTTGGCTGGATTTGCTTTTTGTCAGTGAGGGCAAATATTTTAGTCCTGAGCTCCTCAGACATGTACCTGAAAGTGGTTTTTTGCAGAGGGGAGGTTGGGGAAAGGGGCTGCTGGTTTTGGGAGATTTTCCTGCTGTTGTAAAGACACTTGTGTTTATGTGAATGTTGCAACTAATAATAACTTTTAAACCCCTAGATTATAAGAAGTGCAGGTTTGGTTCGTACAAATAAAAGCCACCCGTGTGTTGGCTCCAACATCCAGTAAATAAGTTTTGCAATGTTATGGTAAAAAATGAAAGCATTAGAGAAGACATGGAAGAACAGGGAATTCCCTCTCTCACAGCATCCTCTCAGTCTGTAAGATTTCTTTCACAGTTTAATATTTCTATCTTTCCACAGTTAGAGAATCTTCTAAAGGCAGTGCTGAGTGCCTTGGATGAGCCACCAGCCAGGTAACTGCACCTCTGTGGGAGCCTTGTCCTTCATCTGCTCGAGGGTTGGGGGCATGCTGTAGCTTGAATGTGTGCCTTGAAATCTGTGTGAATGAAAGAATCCTGGATTTCTATCCCACTTCTTAAATCCACCTGAGGGAGGGATGGTTAGCTACCACTGTTGAATTTGGTGGAGTTTTTATTATTTTTTTTTATTTTTTAATTTTTATTTTTATTTTTATTTTTTATTTTTATTTTTATATTTTTATTTTTATTTTTTTATATTTTTATTTTTATTTTTATTTTTATTTTTAATTTTT
>NW_020897746.1:11457660-11481104 GCF_003984885.1 Neopelma chrysocephalum | reverse complement strand
TTTTTTTAATTTTTAATTTTTTTATTTTTATTTTTTTATTTTTTATTTTTATTTTTTATTTTTATTTTTTATTATTTTTATTTTTTATTTTAATTTTTTTTTTTTTCTCTGAGCAGAAAATTAATTGTTCCTCTGCATTCCTGCCCTCAGGGCTCTGGAAGGTCGCTCTTGGCAGTCCTGCCTGACCTGCTGCATCAAGCTGCACAAGAGGCTCTGCAAGTCCACAAGGAATGGGTTTTGGTTCTCCATTCCTGCCACTGCTGCCACGCTGATTGCCAAGGTTGCCAAACTTCAGCCCACAGCAGTGAGTACCAAGGAACCACTCTTGGCTTGGTGGGAGCAAGATATCCAGAAATATTCCAGATATGGTACAACAGATCGGGTTTAGATCAGATCCATCCTCAGTTTGGAGAACTTGCCACTCTAACCAAGACTGTGGTACTTTCAGAAAGTTGTGAAATCACCTCATGATTTTTGTTCTTATTGAAAATCAGGTCAAATGCTCAGGTTGGCTGTCATAAGCTTTATGTCTGGTTTTTGTGAACAGATGTTGTCTTTATTTCCTTGGACAAGCATTCCTAAGCACAAGCTCTCTGTGAGCATTGCCTTTTCCCAGCCTCCCTCTGTTCTCTATTCAAGCAGTGGTGGGTCTCTTGCTGGGCACTTCTGTGCTTTGGATACATTTTTAGGCCTTCTTTTTAGAAGCATTGATTTAAATCACGTGTTGCCCTCCTGTTTGACCCGTTGTGGTTTGCTGTCTCCTCCTGTGTGTGTGGCAGGTTCCAGGAGAGGCTGGGCAGGGAAGTCCAGTGGGAGAAATGTTCCGAGAGGCTCTGAGAGACACTCGAGCCTGGTTCAGAAACACTCTGAGAGAGAGGCTGCTGAAAGAGTCCCTGGAGCACGTGGTGTTCTCTGTCCGTTGGGAACTTCAGGTTTGTCACCTTCTAATAATGTCTTACTGCAGCTTAACCATAAAGTCCTGGGTCTGGTGGCTCCTTGCTGGGAGCTGGAGCTGCTGTGGCTGGGTGAGGAGTGAGGTGGGGATGGGGCAGTGTTGGAAGCACTGCTGGGCTGAGGAGCAAAGGGCTGGAGTTGGTGCTGCTCAGCTCACCTTGGTTCTCCTTTTTCTTAGCTGTTTCCAGGGGTGTTTCTGGGGTGAGGAGCTGCCCCTGGTTGGGGTTGTCCTGCTCCCTGTGTGTCCCACTGGTTGTCCTTCAGGCCTCCCAGCAGGCAGAGCTCAGAGCAGCCCCAGCCCTCCCTGGGACAGTTTCCAGCAGCAAGTGGTTCATCCAAATGTCTCCTTCGGTAACTGAGACATTTACACACTGTTTGGGCTTAAAAGCTGCCTTTTGCAGCTCTGGGAGTGCCCCTTTGCTTCTGGATGCAAAAACCTGGAGGGACCACAGACCGTCTGAGGAGTGTGGGGCCTCTCTTCCCCATTGTTCTTTTAATTTCTTTCTCTGACTGTCAAATCTCAGCATTCAGTGGTTTGGGGTTTGTTTGTTTCTCCCCTGCAGGCCTGGAATGGGTTTGTGAAGATCACCTTTCCAGATGAGGAGTTCACCAAGACCTGGAAGAACACTTTACTTGAAGATCTGAGGACAAGAATCCAGGGGGTAGGGGAGGCTCCAGGCAGTCACAGCTGGTGGTTCAGGGGGGATGGACCATCTTCTGCTGTGCTTGGAGAAGGAGCACGTGGAAACGCGGCGGCTTTGGTTGTAAAAATTGCCATTGCTGATATAAACTGTGTTCTGGAGGCTCAAAAATGGGCCGTGACAATGAACCACTCTGTAATCCTGGTGTCAGGGTTTCTGCCCGGCTGCAGGGCTGGGATGACGTCCTGGTGCTTCAGAGGAAATGGCACATTTTGAGCAATTACCATCTCTATAGTTTTAAGCACCAGGGGGTGTAAAGCGAACACTTAAGGGCTCAGAGAAGCAAAGCTGGTGCTTCTCCCCTCGTTGTGCAGAAGTGGTGCTGTTCAGGCTCCCAAATGCACGCCCACATTTGTGAGTCCCTTCTAAACTGACCTTGTGTGTCTCCTCATCTTTTCTTTAAGCTGTTAATTCTCAGGGCGGAACCAGGAAACAAATATTTCCTGCTAAAGGCTTGGCTTGGAGAGATGGATATTAAATGAAGATGGATATTAAATAATCTCTTCCAGGCCCTAAGAAATGGGCTCATGTGTGGCCCCACTGGAAAACTCGCACTTTCCAACCCAGTTCCTTTTATTGCCTCGATAGCAGCACTCCACGTCAGAAGAAACACTTTTTGGGAACTAAGTTGATAAGAAACCTCCCTTCTGCCCTCCAGGAGCCTCCAGTGAACCGAATCTTGGTGTACTGCTGTCAGAAAAATCAGTTCACACACCTGGACCCTTCCATCGACCGCTGCTTCCAGGACTGTGCCACAGAGGCTGTGACTGCAGCCTGCCAGGTACTGCACCTGCCTGGGAGGGGAGGGACAGGCAGGAAGGAAAAGTAGGAAAGGGAAGGTGGGAGAAAGAGAAGTCGAATGTCCCGTTGCACAGAAATCCTGTTGGTGGCACAGGGATGTGCCTCATGCTGGAAGGGGCGTGGGATGTTGCTTGGGTTGCTGTGGGTTGTTTAAGTCTGTTAAACCAACAACAAAAAGCACTGAAATCAGGGGATGAGTGTCCACTGCTAAAGGGTCCACGAGGGAGGCCTGTGATGTGTCTCCATGGTGAGTTCTGGTGTCACACAGCTCCTTTGGAACGTGCCTCAGCACTGGAGGGTGGGACTCCTTGGCATCAGTGCCCAGTTCTGAGATGCAGCCACGGCGTGATCCCAAACCCTCCTTCATCCCTGCCCTCCCCTGTGTGCCCTGGCAGACAGAGAGCAACCTCCTGGAGAAGATCTCTGCCTACAGCCTGGGCAGGTTCAGCCAGCTCGTGTCCACCATCATCGTGGAGTCCTGGCCCCTCAGGAGGGAGCAGTCTGAGGGCAACTTTGATAAGATTCTGCACCACCTGCTTACGTGGCCTGACACCAAACAGATCTTCAGCTTTAGTGGTATGTCTGTGGTTAGATTTAAGCTCTGGGGAGCCACGGTGCCGGGCAGCAAACCCAGAGAAACTGCCCTGCTCTTGTTTTATTGCTCATCTCAAAGTCTGAGGTATTCAGCCTGCCTTTGGAGAGGAAAGGCCAAGGAAGAGGGATCCAGTGTTCCTCCTGTGCTAATCCACTGCAGCTGCCTCAGGATTTGTAGACCAGAATTTTTTTCTCTGAGTGGTTCTCAGAAGTTGTTGCCACACGAAAATACCCAAGTGTTGACCATGTGAATGGATCCAAGGGGCTTGTGTTTGCTCACAGGGCTTGGGTGTGGGTTCTCCATGGGAGGTTTCCAAATTCCTGTCCTGAGATCCTGGTTTTTCGTTCAGAAAGACATTGAGGGGTTGGAGGGTGGAGTCCACAGGCTCTTGGGTAGGGATTCAGTAGGAGATGGACTCTCTGTACCATGACATGGAATAGTTGATGATTCTGCCTGGGTTTTTGGGCAGCAGGGCTGATCTAGGTTTGACCTGCTTTGTTTCTGGAACAGGAAGAAACAGAAACCTCACAGAAAAACTCACAGATGAAGCCAAGGACATCATGCACGCAGCAGACTTTGTGTTTGAGAGTGTCACTGAGGACATGCAGAAAGGCTGCATCCTTGTGAAACATCTGGAAGAGGTTTTCCAGCATGAGGAACAGTTCATCTGTATCTGGGAGACAAGTAAGAGACGTGTTGAGAAGTGGTGTGGTTGCCTTGGAGCATCCCTGCAGTGATGGGTGTCCTGCCCTGCTGATGCTCCAGGGATCAGGAATGTTGAGGAGCTCCAGCAGTGCTGCCCTTTGGCCTTTGCATGGAGCTCCCAGCCCCAGTTTGGGCTGTGTCTCTGCAAATCCCAACCTGAGCCAGGGGTGCAGGGCATGGGAAGGTTCTGCCCTGTGACTGCAGGTGGGTTTTCTTTCAGAGCACCAGCAGCTGCCACGTGAAACAAAGGAAGGACTCCTGAGAAGCCTGAAAGAACTGCTGCACACGAGGCAAGAAGAGGTCACACATCTCAGGAAGGATCAAAAAGCAGTAGGAACCTTCCTGAGCATGTGCAGGAAGGTGCAGGCATCTGTGAAAGGTACAGTTCTGGGGGGGGACAGTCTGACAGTGGCAACTCCAGAAAACATAATTTTCCTTGAAAATGCCTTGGCTCTTGCAAACAGGTTTGATTCTAAACCACAGGGAGGCTGAGGAGGGGTGGGGGAAATAAACCCAGAGCACTGGGGAGATCAAATGACACTTCCAGGGCCCCACCTGCCCAGTAGCATTTTGTGGCTTGGGGGGTTGGGTGGAGTGAGCTGGAGCCAGGCTGCAACACCTGATCCCTGACCTGTCTCTCTCACAGTGGATGTAGGTGAAGTGGAATCTCAACACTCGGAAGATCTTCGCTTAAAAAGACTGAATAAAGTGGTGAACGTGGGAAAGAGGCCCCTGCAGAGCTACTACAGCCTGGGGCCAGAGCTGAAGGGATTTGTCCAGAAAATGCACTCTTTTAAGGACAGCCTGATCTTCCAGCAGTTCTGGGAGGAAGCAGCACAGGAGGCAGGAGAGCAGTATGAGTATGAATGGCCAGAAGAAGAGGAGGAGGAGGAGGAGGATGAGGAGGAGGACGCTGTGCCTGAATTGGACCTCAATGATGTTTTGACCAGTGTGATCCGCCCTTGCTTTACCAGCTATGAAACGCTGTACAATGATCTCAGGTCAGGAAGTCTCACACTTTCTGCAGTCGATAAAGTTTTTCAGGAATTCACAAATCACCCTGAAGATCTCAGGACGGAGCTAAACACCATCTGTGAGCTTCGACCTGGAGAAAGCAGGTCCTGGATCGACCAGCGAGTTCAGCAGATCCAGCAGTACCATGAAATGCATTTAACTTTTGATGCTGCAAAGATCATTGCCAATGTCAAAGAGAACTTAAGCCTCTCTGGTGACTTCAGTATCCTGGAACACTTGCTGGATATAGTAAGTATCCCCTCCTTCAGGTCTGTACTGCCAAGGTGTTGGCTAAATCTGAACCTTCCCACGAGTCTATTGTAGCTTGTCAAGAACAATTCCTTGTCCCAAAAATATTTTTTTGGGGTAAAAATCAGGCGTTCAAAGTGCTTTTGTGTCATCATTCCTAAAAGACACATGATGTTCCTATGTTGGGATGTGGCTTTGCAGAGGGCTTTTCTCTCCCTGCTGCAGAACCAGTGGCATTTCCCAATTCCAGACTGAATGTTATGTTTGCACTGCTTGCTTTCTAGACAGAAAAGCTCGAGTCCTCCAAGACCCAAAAGCTGGATTCCATCAGCCCTGAGCTGGTGCAGGCCAAGACGTGGCTGCAGGGCATCACTGTGACCCGCCGGGGCTGCCTGAGGGAGCTGGCCCAGCAGAAGGAGTTTGTGTGCTGGGTCAGGGGAGCACTGAAAGGTGTGTGCTGCTCCCCCAGGAGTTAACCAGAGAGTACTGGAAGGGATGGCAGCTTGTGTGGGGGCAGAAGGAACAAGGAACACTCTCTATCCCTGACCCATCTGCTTTGTGCCTTCACTGCTTCTGGTGTTGATAGCTACAAACACCTCTCGTGGGTTTTGGTGTGGAATGTGCTATAAAATCCCTTTAAAGGTGTCCTGCACTGCAGCTGGTGCAGCTCACAGTGACCACCCTGCCCAGGGGCTGGGCCTGGGGGGCTTTAGTAGCTGCTACTACTCAGTTCAGAGTGGTTGTTTCAGGCAGTGGAACTGTGTCTGCCAGCTGGGTGGGCTGACTGGGACAGACCCCCCTGACCTGCACGGACACCCCCACCCCAGGCACGGGTCCCGTCCCAGCTGGGGCTCTGCTGATGGGGGAGAGCAGGGCCAGGGGGTCCCCAGGGTGGATGGATCACGGGGGAAGCTGCTGGTGGGATGGGGGGAGGGCAGTTGCACAGGATATGATGTTCAAAGCATCCTTTCTGTGTTCCCTGTGGGGGTGTGGGGTCGTGTTCAGGCTGCCTCCTTTGTTGTTCACTTGTGTTTGTCTCACTGAAGATATAAATGAGCTGAAGGTGTTCGTGGACCTGGCCTCCATCTCT
The DNA here is from genome assembly GCF_003984885.1 of Neopelma chrysocephalum. Classification (NCBI taxonomy): domain Eukaryota; kingdom Metazoa; phylum Chordata; class Aves; order Passeriformes; family Pipridae; genus Neopelma; species Neopelma chrysocephalum. Next base: position 11,474,995 of record NW_020897746.1, on the reverse strand, counting down.
GCTGGGGAGAATGACATGGATGTGGACCGTGTGGCCTGTTTCCATGACACTGTGCATGGCTACTCCTCCCTGCTCTATGAGCTCAGGCAAGAGTCAGGCTTCGAGGACTTCATGCGCTGCTTGGAGAAGCTGTGGAGAGCCCTGGACAGTGATGAGAATCTCCCCAGGAAACTGGTGAGTTCTGCTGGAGCAGGTCCTCTCTGCGTCCTCCTGCCTTTCTGCCTTCCAAGAGTGGCTGGAAGTTTGGCTGCATAGGGCAAATGGGGACATCACAGCAGTTCTTGTTATTGGAAGAAAAGCATCTGATGTTTCTGTGGCACAGAAATTCACTGCAGCACTGACTGGTGTGGCAGAGCTTTCTCCAGAGCTCTGCTGGAGCTTTCCAGCGTGACCTGGTGTAGCTCTGCTCGTGCAAGAGTTTGGTGTGAAAGAGGGGAGGCAGAGGGCTGGGAGCTCTCACCCTTTGCAGCAGGGCCTGTTTCTCTAGCGGGAGGTGTTGGAGCACTGTGGGCTCTGTTCACCCCCGTGGAGTGGGTAAGGAACAGCTGTGCAGACAGACCAGGCTGTGGCCAGTGCCCATTCCCCTTCCTTCCCCATCCTGAAAGTCTCGTGCCAGCCCAAGCTGTTTGTCCTGAACAGATGTATCTGTTGTAATCCTGGCAATGCTGCCAGGTCAGGGCAGTGAGGGCAGTGTGTGCTCCCCACAGCGAGCCTCAGCCCAGCACCTGGAGTGGCTGAAGACAGTGAAGGAGAGCCATGGCTCCGTGGAGCTGTCCTCCCTCTCCCTGGCAGCTGCCATCAACAGCAGAGGAGTCTATGTCCTGAGAGCACCAGCTGATGGCCAGAAGGTGAGGCAGCTCAGCTCCCCCTCCCCTCCTGCTCCCAGAGACCGGCTGGAGCTTTTCTCCCGCTGCACACACAGCTCCTGCCCCTGAGTGCTCCCCTGGCTGGGCAGAGCCTCAGGCACACCCACACTAATGATTTCTGCCCTGGCAGGTCTCCTTGGACAGTGTCCTGTGCTTCACCCTCCCGGGGAGCTCGGGGGAGGACGAGGCCTCACGGAAATACTCCCTGGCAGAGCTCCGGGAGCTGCAGAACAAACTGATGCTCATGTCAGCAAAGGGAGAGCAAGGCCTGGAGGTGGAGAGGTTCTCTGAGGTCAGATTCCAAACCCAGGGGGTTACTGAGGTTGGGGCTGGGGCTGGATTTTCCCTTGAGTATCAGCTCTTAAGACTGTGGTTGACAGCTGAGTTGCTGGGGATGGATGGTCACAGGCAGATGGGTGTTCCTGTCTCTGGTTCCTTGCTAAGGTGGGACTGAGCTGGAGACCAGACAGGGGACTGGTATCTTTATTCTCTGTGTGCACTGGGGATGCTCCTGGCTGAGAGCATCTCTGTGCTTTTGCAGCAAGCTGGGGTTCCTTACTGGTTTCCTGGGGGTTCCTTACTGGTTTCCCGGGGGTTCCTTACTGGTTTCCTGCTGTTAAAAAGTCACAGAGAGTCTGTGGTTGCTGTACAAGGCCTGACAAACACCTGGACCAAAGCCTTTCTTTTCACTGGAAGTCTTTCCTGTGGTTTCGTGGCTGGGACTTGTCTTGGTAAACTACCTTAGTGTTTTTTCTGTCTCCTCTGCCCTCACACAGGTCTTTTCCAACGTCCAGAGACTTGCACAGGCCTTTATAGACCTTTATTCAGCTGGGAACATGCTGTTCCGCTCCTGGCTCGCCCACGTGTACTGTTCACCCAGGAGAGAATCCTGTGTTCTTATCGACTTCTCCCTGGGCCCCCTCCCGGTGCTGGAGGGGCAGGGGGACATGGCAGCCGTGCTCCCAGGCCTCTGCAAGACCATGGAGGGTTTCCTGGAGAGCTGGAAGAGCTTCATGTACGGGAAACGGTTCCAGCACTTCTACCTGAACTACTACACTGCTGAGCAGCTGGTGTTCCTGTGCTCAGAGCTGGGGCAGGGCACACCCAGCCAGGCTGCCCTCACCATGCTTTCCTTCCTGAACCCAGACTGCACCGAGCAGGATGCACTCAGAGCTGCTGAGAGGGAGCTGCCTCCCAGCTCGGGGAAGACTGTTTCTGATTTGCAAGTGCTGCTGGGCAGGGAGAAGGACCTGACTGCCCAGCTGAAGTGCATCTGGGAGTGCTACATGAGCGACATGGGCTCCTTCCTCCCCGGCTGCCTGGACATCGACTGGCTGGGCGTGTGGCTGGGGGAGCTGGCCGGCCGGGGCAGGGGCTGTGTCACCCGGGAGTTCCCCCAGGACCTGCTGAGCCTGGGCCAGCCCAACCTCATCACCTGCCCTCGCCCCGAGGTGCTCAGCTCTGCCCTGGCCATCTACATGAACAGCCCCGAGCAGCCCCTGCCCACCTTCGACGAGGTTCTCCTGTGCACCCCCCAGACCAGCGCCGAGCAGGTGGGGCTGTTCCTCAGGAGGTGCCTCATTCCCTGCAGCCGAGGGGAGAAGATTTACACCATGCTGTACGCGGATGAGCTGAGCTACGAGGTCAGCTGCAGGGCAGAGGAGCTGTTCCAGGACCTGCAGCGCTGCAGCAGCTCCTACCGCCTGGTGATCGTGTGCGACTGCGAGCGGGAGCACAGCTACATCCCCTCTGCCTTCAGCCACTACAAGGTGCACATGATACCCCAGAGGCCACGGGCTGAGATCCAGCAGTACCTGCAGCACCACTTCAGAGTGGCTCAGCCCTCGAGCTCGGCCGCTTCTGTGTTCAAGGGCAACATGTGTGTTGGGATTGTGTCCTCCAGGAGAGCTGGCGTGGGTAAGGTGGCACGTGCCAAGTGGGGTCTGCTGAGGGTTGGAAAGCAGAGCGGGGCTCACCTTGTCGGGTTTTGTGTCCAAGTGCTCAATATCTTAGTCAGAAAGAGCGACTCAGACTCTACCCAGTGCAGTGGTGTGAAAACTGGACGTCACCTTGTGTTGTCCTGAGATGGGCACCTCTGGAGATGGGTCACCTTCTGACTGACACCTGTTTTGTTCTGCTCACTTGTGTAATTAACATATAACTAATGCTGGGTGAGCTGAACCTGACCTCCTGAGGGTAACACATGCCTGCAGGAAATGGGCTGTGAGGTGGGACAAGGGCTGCAGAGGCTGCCTGTGTTCCTGTGTGGGAAATGGTTGTTCAGTGGCTCTTAATGCAAAAAGCTGGAGGGGATGTTAAGTAAAACTCCTTATCAGGCTGAAAAGCAAACAGAGGAAGGTGGTTTTCAAGCGGGGTTTGGCTGAATTGTGGAACCCAAAGCTTTACACAGGCTTAAAAAGTGATCAGGTACAGTCAGGAGAGAAACCTCCATCAAGGGCTGTGATCACAAAGATGCTGTTTCTGCCATCAGAGCTCCTGAGCTGCAAACCTCTGAAAAAACACTGCACAGGACTCAGAGTTACAGCTGTGTTCTTACCCTGGTTTGACTTCAGAAACAAGCACAGAATAGATTCAAATCCTAATAAAGAGTAAAGCCTCTCTCAGTAATGGAAGCAAAACGAGCCATGTGGATAACAACAGCAGTGGCTTGGATTCCAGGCTCCAGCTGCTCAAACCAGGTTTAGGCTTCCTTCTGGAATGCCTTTTGGGGAAGGTTCAGAGATTTCAGAGCATAGGGTATTTAAGCATTTTATTTCCTTCTTTCTGTTATGGCTTTAATATGGTGTATTCAATATCAATGGCTTTAATTCTTGTGGTGTTTTTTGAAACAGGGAAATCTCTGTATGTGAAGAGGCTACATGAGAGGCTGCAAGAAGAGCAGCCTGACTGTACAGAACTTCTGGAAACCATCAGACTAATTGAACCAGAAGTGGATGAAGATAAAGTGCTAAAATCTCTCCTGCCTTTTCTGACGAAAGAACACCAGACAAAGCCCGTGATATTCCATTTTGATATCACCTCCTCAGTAAGTACATCCTTCCCACAGCTGCCTTGCCCAAGAAGTCCTGTATGGATCCTTGCAGGAGTTGTTTCTTTAAAGCTCTTGTTTCTTAGTTTGCCATTTCTCAAGGTTGAATATTCTAATTGTTGTGTAACACAAATAACTCATTACAGGTTTCCTGGAGAAGCTGTAAAGTCTCATCCTTGGGGGTACTAAAAACTTGGCTGGGTGTGGCCCTGGGCAGCCTGTTCTGGCTGAGCCTGCTTTGAGCAAAGAACCTTCCCACCCTCAGCTGTTCTGTGGTTCTGTGAAGTTGTGATGGGTAAATGAAGAGGAAATGCCTTTGTGTCTTTTCTTGTGACAGGTGCAACGTGGAATTCCAGAGTTTCTCTTCAAGCTACTGGTTTTGCAGTACCTGACAGATAATAATGGCAACATGTGGCTGCGACAGAAGTGTCACCTGTATGTCATTGAAATCCTGGAGGTGTCCCCAGTGCCAAAGAAAGCAGCCACACCTGTATGTACACAGCAGTGCTCCACTTCTGGGCATTTCTCAGTCATTTTGCTCGTGGTTGTACATGGAGACTGTAACTGTAAACACAGCACAGGAATTCTCTGCTCCGTTTGGGGTGTGCTGGGTGTCATTACAAAGTGAGACTAAAATCAGGCAGTAAATTGGGCCTGTCATGATTCCCTTGGGTTGATGATTTCTGAAGGCTCATTAGTCCAAGCCTCACTGGCCCCACTGTAACATTTATAGGAATTGTTAATTTGCAGGTTTGAAAGTATTGGAATATTTATGTGGAGCTAAAAGAATGGTGTGGAAGTGACGGTTTCTTGGGTTTAGTTTTCTTCAAGGTAGCACTGAGAGGGGACTGGAGGTGACACAGGACTCGTGTTCCAGGGAGGAAAGTGTAGAAGGGAATAGAATTCATTGGTGCCCTTTGTGTGGAAGAAGGGATACACGGGGGAAAAGGTGTCCTGGTTGTACAGGCTGGCTCCTGTTACTCGGGTCTGTGGTTTTAGCCAAGAAGACTGTTAAGAACAGATTAAACTGAAGAAGATCAGGGCTCTGATCACCAGCTCTGTGATGACTCTTTCCTTTCCTCTTCTCCAGATGTCAGCAAGCCAGAAGTATAACTTCATAGATGTGTTCCCTAAAGTAACGTGTAAGTCTCCCAAAGAAGTACTAGAAATGGAGACACTTGGAAAACACTCTGGGGATGTTTCAGACCCGGGAATGGACGAGGAGGAATTTCGCAGCGAGGCTTTCCAGAGACCTTTCCAGTATCTGAAGAGGTTTGATCAGGGGTGTGACCTGGACATGTTCTGGTATGAAGCCCACTCGGTGGAGGGGAGCCCAGCGGAGTGTCTGCAGCTGTTCCTGCTGCACTGCGGGATCGTGGATCCCTCCTGGGCAGAGCTCCGCAACTTCGCCTGGTTCCTCAACATCCAGCTGAGAGACTGCGAAGCTTCTGTCTTCTGCAACCCTGACTTTGTCCAGGACACTTTGAAAGGTTTCAAAAACTTTGTCGTTACCTTCATGATTCTGATGGCGAGGGATTTTGCGACGCCCTCCCTGAACATCTCCGATCAGAGCTCGGGAAGACAGTCCTCCCACCTGGAGAACGTGGCGGAGGAGGATCTCCTTCCGTTCCGCATTCGGAAGAGGTGGGAGTCGGAGCCTCACCCCTACTTGTTCTTCAACGAAGATCGCGTGTCCATGACCTTCATCGGGTTCCACTTCCAGCCGAACGGCCCTCGGGGTGTCGATGCCGTCAACCCCCTGAACGGCAGCGTCATCAAGAGGAACATCATGACTGCACAGCTGTACCACGGCTTGTTGCTGCAGAGGGTTCCCTTCAACGTGCCCTTCGATCAGCTGCCTCGGCACGAGAAGCTCGAGAGGCTTTGCATGGTGCTGGGGCTCTCCTGGGTGGTGGACCCCGACGAGACGTACGAGCTCACCACGGACAACATGCTGAAGATCTTGGCCATTGAGATGCGGTTCCGATGCAACATCCCCGTTGTCATCATGGGAGAGACAGGCTGTGGGAAGACCAGGCTGGTGAAGTTCCTGTGCCAGTTACGCAGGAGCTTCGTAGAGGTGGAGAACATGAAGCTCGTCAAAGTGCACGGAGGCACCACCGCAGAGATGATCTACGCCAGGATCAGAGAAGCAGAAGCCCTGGCTATAGCCAACAAGGAGCAGCACGGGTTGGACACCGTCCTGTTTTTCGACGAGGCCAACACGACAGAGGCCGTGAGCAGCATCAAGGAGGTTCTGTGTGACCGCACGGTGCAGGGGAAGCCTTTGGCCCCTGGCTCTGGCCTGCGGATCATCGCGGCCTGCAACCCCTACCGAAAGCACACGCCCAAGATGATCCAGCGCCTGGAGTTGGCTGGGCTGGGCTACCGAGTCAAAGCAGATGAGACCAAGGACAAGCTGGGGTCTGTCCCTCTGAGGCAGCTCGTGTACCGGGTCCACGCGCTCCCGCCCAGCATGATCCCCCTGGTGTGGGATTTCGGGCAGCTGAACAACCTGACGGAGAAGATGTACATCCAGCAGATCGTGCAGCGCGTCGCAGAGCAGGTCCCCATGGAGCAGGGCGAGGTAGAGGCCATCACAGAGGTGCTCTTTGCCTCCCAGAAGTACATGAGGCAGAGGGACGACGAGTGCAGCTTCGTCAGCCTGCGGGACGTGGAGCGCTGCATGGAGGTTTTCAAGTGGTTTTACGAGCACAGCGAGCTGCTGCTGAGGGAGCTGGAGAAGTACCTGGCCGAGAAGAAAGCACCAAAGGGCAGCGTTGAGAGGAACAACACTATCTGGTCCTTGGTGCTGGCAGTTGGGGTCTGCTATCACGCCTCCTTGGAAAGGAAGGAGGCCTACAGGAGTGCTATCAGCCAGGTCCTTCCAAAGCCTTACGACACCCAGAAAAAGATTTTGGAAGAAATCTCCCTGATGCAGGACTTGTTCCTGAGTGGTGTGCAACTCCGGGATACCATAGCAAGAAACTTGGCCTTGAAGGAAAATGTCTTTATGATGGTCATCTGTATTGAGCTAAAAATCCCTCTTTTTCTCGTCGGGAAGCCTGGGAGTTCCAAATCCCTTGCCAAAACCATCGTGGCCGATGCTATGCAGGGCCAAGCAGCTCACTCCGATTTGTTCAAGGACCTGAAGCAGATCCATCTCGTGTCTTTTCAGTGCAGCCCCCTCTCCACTCCGGAGGGAATCATAGGCACTTTCAAGCACTGTGCTCGATTCCAGGAAGGGAAGAACTTGGATGAATACGTCTCCGTGGTGGTTTTGGATGAGATTGGGCTGGCAGAAGACTCTCCCAAAATGCCCTTGAAGACTTTGCACCCGCTTTTGGAAGATGGCTGCATAGATGATGTCCCTCTTCCTCACAAGAAGGTTGGCTTCATCGGGATTTCCAACTGGGCCCTGGACCCTGCCAAGATGAACCGAGGCATCTTCGTGTCTCGTGGGGACCCCAGCAGGGAGGAGCTCATCGAGAGCGCGAGGGGGATTTGCTGCTCATCACGAGGGGCTTTGCAGAAGGTCGAGCCCTATTTCCATCCCTTTGCAGACGCGTATGAAAACATTTGCAAGGCCCAAGACAGGGAGTTCTTTGGTCTCCGTGACTACTACAGCCTCATAAAGATGTTTTTCGCCTTGGCCAAGAGCTCCAAGAGCGAGCCGACGCCTCGGGACATCGCCGAGGTGGTTCTTCGTAACTTCGGTGGCAAAGACGACGTCAATGCCTTGGAAATATTCACCTCAAAGTTACCAGAGAAAGGAGAGATACATGCTCATGACGTCAGCAGGATTGAGCTGGTCCGACAGAACATTTACAGCAGCGCTGAGGATGTGGACTGCAGGTACCTGCTCGTGTTGACTGAGAACTACGCGGCGCTGCAGATCCTCCAGCAAGCTTTCTTCACCGCCCGCCAGCAGCCAGAGATCATCTTTGGCTCCAGCTTCCCTAAAGACCAGGAATACACCCAGATATGCAGGAACATCAACCGCGTGAAGGTCTGCATGGAGACCGGCCAAATGGTCGTGCTGCTCAACTTGCAGAACCTCTACGAGAGCCTCTACGACGCCCTCAACCAGTACTACGTGTACCTCGCTGGCCAGAAGTACGTGGACCTGGGGCTGGGCACCCACCGGGTGAAGTGCCGCGTGCACCCCAAGTTCCGCCTGATCGTCATCGAGGAGAAGGACGTGGTGTACAAGCACTTCCCCATCCCGCTGATCAACCGGCTGGAGAAGCACTACCTGGATATCAGCACCGTGCTGGACAAGGGGCAGAGGGAGACGGTGCGGGAGCTGCAGAGGTGGGTGCAGGAGTTCTCGGCGGTCAGTTCGGAGGAGCACTTCCTGAGCCGGCAGCGGTACCGCCCGGCCGACGTGTTCGTGGGCTACCAGCCCAGCACCTGCGCCTCCGTGGTGCTGCAGGCCACGGAGAGGCTGCGGGCACAGTGTCCTCCTGGGGAGCTCCAGGCCCAGGTGAAGAGGGAGGCCCAGCTGGCCCTGCTGAACTGTGCCACCCCCGACGCCGTCGTCCGCCTCTGCGGCTCCGTGGGGATGTTCATGGCAGACTCCCTGGCCAAAACCTACTTCAGGCAGCAGCAGCACACGTCCTTCGCGGACTTCCTCCGCGCTCACGTCCACCAGGGGTCTGGGTCCCAAACAGCCTTCACGGAGGTGAGTGCCTGGTGGGGTCCTCCCAACACCCCCAGACCTGCCCTCAGGTTTTGGTTTATCCTGCCAGGGATGTCCAGCGTGGCCCTGGGTTGCTGTAACAGCCCCTTTGCCTGTTGGCAGTGTTGGTTTTGGGGTGCAGAGCACAGGTGTGAGGGGTCTGTGCTGCCTGCCCTCTGCATTCCTGCCCCTTGTCCCCAGGTCACCACCTTCTCCCGGCTGCTCACCGGTGCCGACGCTGCCTGCCTGGAGAGGGAGGTGCAGGGGAAAGCCCAAAGGCCCCAGATCCTGTTCCTGCAGCAGTTTGACACAGAATATTCCTTCCTGAGGAGCATCAGGTGAGTCTGGGCGTGTGTTATCCCTGCTTGGAACAGGCCATCAGAGGGGTGGGAGGTGTGTGGGCAGAACACCTGGAGTCACACATGGAAAAGGGAGGCAGGAGCCCGTGCTGTGCTCACAGTGGGCTGGCTCGGAGCAAACCTTCTCAGACACAGGTGGGGTTTGGTGTTTTAATCTCCCCTTCTGCCTGCAGCAGCCAAAGCTAATGTGGAGTGACTGGTTCTTTAGTCTTTAATGTTTGGTTTTTACACTTAGTGACTTCTGTTAAATCCCTTTTCACTCTGCAGGGATTTCCTGGATGCCACTTCAGGAAATAAAGTCCTTATTATTCAGACAGACTTTGAAGATGGCTCTCAAGATGCCCAGCTCGTCGCCTCTGCCAAGTAAGTCGGGTGTGAAGTGGTTCAATTCTGCTTGGCCACTCCTCACCACCTTTGCTTGTTAGTGCTGTTTGGGGATTTCAGACCCTGGAATGTGCAGTCCTTTATTCTGCAGCAGAGTGAATCTGGATGCACTAATTATATTTCAAATAATAACCCATAGCCCAAGTCAAAATAAACTAAGGTGGGTCAAGTGAGCAGATAATCCCCTTTGAGACGTGAATTCTACCCACTGGCTGCAGGAGTCCTGAAGAGCTGAGGGTCAGGGGGATCACTGGAGGCACAGCTTGGCCGGGTGGAAGGAGTGAGAGTCACTTGGCCTGTCTGGGGAGAGGAAACGTGTCTGCCCAGAGTTAGGACCCGTGCCCTGAGGCCTGTGTGTGCTCTGTGGTGCAGATACACCGTTGTCAATGAGATCAACAAGGGGGACCTGGGAGATGTCTCTGTCTTTGTTTACTTCATCATGAAGCTTTCCCGGCTGGAAGGAGGGACGTCCTACGTGGGATTCCATGGAGGTGGGTGAGCCCATCTGCCCCTCCTCGCTCTTCAGCTGCCTCCAGGCAGTTGCTTCTCTTGCTCACTGTCCTTTTGAATGCTGAAGATCTGGGCTTGGTGTGTCCTGTGCCTTGTCAGAGCTGCTTCCCTGCCCCACGGGGGCTGGCCTGGGGGATCAGTGCCTGGAGAGAGCAACACACAAACACAAGGGTAACTCCCTGGGCACGTTGTCCTCTGGGAGGCCCTGGAACACGTGCTGAGGTGTTCTGCCCTCAGCACAAGGCTCCTCTGGGTCTGGTGGCTCCTGAGAGCCTCAGAGCCCTGGTCCTGTGCGTGCCCTGCCAGGGAGTGTGTTCTGAGGGAACCCTGCTGCCCCTTCCCACAGCCAGAGGTGAGAGTCAGTGAGCTCTGAGTGTAAACCCACAGGTGCTGGCAGGTAGTTCTTGGGAAGCTGTTTTAGAAGAACAGGCTGCAGGCACGGGATGATTTCCTGCTGCTGCTCTGTCCTGCAGGCCTGTGGCAGTCAGTGCACATCGACGACCTGCGCAGGTCCAGGGACATGGCCTCGGACATGACGGCCCTGCAGAACCTCACCATCAGCCAGGTGTTCTCTGAGGGCTCGGGCAACACCACAGGTGAGCTCTGTGCTGATGTGCCAGTGGGGAAAAGGGGAGCTGTGGTCCCAGACTTGGTGCTGGAGGAACCACTGGTGCCTGGTACAATAGAACTGTGACTGTCCCTGCTCAGAATGTGGGTTTTTGAGGGGATCACAACTAGTATTTGTATTTATGCTACAACTTTGGGTCATCAGGTAAGGTTATTTGGTAGTTTTACCTTTTTCTTTTGGCAGAAATTTGGCATTTGCACTGCTCAGCAGCCTGAGTGCTCTGTCCCATCACCAGAGGCAGCAGGTGCTGTGTGACAGACACCACTGACAAGGGTCTTTCTTTCCCCTCAGTTTTTTCTCACTCTCACACTGCCTGGTAGGATTCTGGGAGAGCTCAGGGCATCAGCTCAGTGTCACTTCTTCCAGTTCTTGCTGCATGAAGCCTGACAGCCCCAGCAGCTGTGTCTGTATTTGGGAGGTGGATGCAGGTGCTAATGGATCTGACAGATCTTCTGCTGATCTGGGATGCACTTGCTGAAATAAACCCTTATCTGACTGATGCAGAAATTTACTGCTGCTTTCTAATAAAAATTCTACACCTTAGTTGCAGCTCTGCCTGTGAATGGAGAAGCACAGGAGGAAGAGATGGAGGTTGAAATGCCAGTGTCAGAAGCAGAGCACTGTGAGGTCAGTTCAGAATACATTTGTTTGCTTCTCAGCTGTCAGGATGGGTCTCTGCTCTGTCATCCATAGGTGCAACACACCTTTTGCATCCCCATTGCCTTGAAATCCATCAGCAGTACTTGCATCATGAATGTGAATGATCAGGCAAAAATTCCTCCTCCCCACTGTCCAGCCAAAATCAGCATCACTAAAGAAATAAACCATCTTAAGGACCCCCTAAATTCTAATTTTCAAAAATCAGCTTTAAAGGCTTCTGCTGCCTTTCTCACCCTGAAGGTGGGAGCTGTGTTTCTGAGCCTGCCTCTCCAGCTGGGTGTGCTTTGGGGTGTGCATTGGAGCCGTGCTGGGGCTGGCTGAGAGCTTGGCTGTGCTGCAGCCACACTCCCACTGGCTCCCGTTCCCCTCCCAGCCTCAGCTGGAGGATGCCCAGGACAAGGGACGTGTGGCTTTTGCCCTTCACGTGCTGAAACGTTCCCCAGGGAGGGCAAATTTTCCCTGGTCATGTTTATCATTTTCGCTTTTCCTGCTGAACTGCTGAATCTCTCACCTGTAGGAATCTTATCTTGGCACAGATGCTGTGTCACAGGCCAGTCTGAAAGGGCCACAGGAGTTGCATCGTGTACTTGACAGCAGAAGGACTCAGAAGTGCAGTCTGGGATGAGAGCTGGGAGTGGGGGTGCCAGGGAACAGACCTTTTCCAGAGAACACTGTGACCATCCCAGGAGGGGTGTGCTGGGGCAGGAGGAATGATCCTGTTCCTGCTGTTCTGGGCAGGGTGAGGTCCTGGACACCACTGTGCTGCTGAGGACCTGTGTGCAGAGTGCTGTGGGGATGCTGCGGGATCAGAACGAGGACCTGAGTCGGAGCAGGAAGCGCATCAAGATCCTCCTCGGCCTCCTCTCCAAGGAGGATGAGCTGAAAGGTACCTGCTGCAGGTCCCTGGGCATCTGGGGGACCCCAACCCATGTCAGTCAGGTCACTGGGGACCCAAAGGTCACTGTAGATGAGGAGGATCTCCCAGGAGTGTGTGTGTGTCCCTGTTGCTCCTTTCATGGCTGTGGGGCTTTTCCTGGAGTTCAGGTGGTGCCTTTCTCTCTGGCTGTGCTGGCTCTGGTGGGTGGGGTTTTTTTTTCCCCTAGTTGGCTAATTATTGAAACAACTGTAAAACGCTGTGCTTGGTGGGATATCTGCATTTGGATGCAATGCTAATACAGCAGAAAATGCAAGTTCCTTCTTGTTTTGTAGCCTCTTTCCTGAAGGTAACAAAGGCTCGTCTCTCCAGCCTCCTGAAGAAGCAAGAAGAAAATTCCCTTCACCCCAAAAACTGGGTGCTTCGGGAGGCTTCCAACCTCAGTGCTCTGCAGGAGGGAGGCACCTTCAGGTGAGGACAGCAGCAATCCTTGGGGTGTGCAGGCTCCCAGGAAGGGTCTGCAAATGGCACCCTTGCAGCAGAGGCAGCAGTTTTGTGTAATCTGAATATCTGCAGTGTCAGCCCTCCAGTCTGTGCTGGAAACCCTCCAAAGGCAGTTTTTAGCCTCTCCTGGCTCCTGAGGGGGGTGATTTAGAGCTGAATGGGCTGTGCTGGGACAAGAATGCTCAAATGCTTTGAGTGGAACAGTGGGATTACAGGTGAGCCAGGACTGAGAGAATTGTAGGGGTTTATTGGTGGTATTTTTTTCCCTTAAGGGCAGGATTAGGATTTTCTCTCAAGCAAATGTCAGCAACTATTCAGGACAGTCACCTCCCTGGAGATCACTCCTTCCCAGGAGGGTAGACACTGAACTCTTCCATATAAACAGAAAACTAGTAACAAAAGTCTGAAGAATACTGAAAATAAAAACTACCTTTTCCTTCCAGGTGGTCCTTTCATGTACTTCTCTTCTGCCTTGTTGTAACCAATGTTATCCGTGGCAGCAATCGTGTAGATGACGGCCTAAAAAAGCATTTAATTCATTTATAATCATTCAACAAAAGTAAATCACGAGTTTTTGTGTCTCTCTCTGCCCCAAAGGCACACCCTGTGGAAGCGAGTCCAGAAGGTGATCACTCCATTCCTGGCTCTCCTGATTTCTGTCATAGACAGGGATGGCAACCTGGAGCTGTTGGCCAGGCCAGCAGCAAAGTGGGTGACAGACCTGTGGATGTTCATCTTCAGTGACACCAAACTCCTGACTGTGCCCTCCGGGGTGGGGAAGAGCAGGTGAGCCCAGGGGGAGCAGCAGGAGGGCTTGGCTGGGCCCTGGGACCAGCCCTGGCTTTAATCCCACCTGGCAGAGGGACTCTGTGCTGTGCCCAGGGCAGTGGGCACTGCTGGGGGCTGCCCAGGTCACTGCCACGTCCTGCCCAGCCCCTGCAGCCCCCGTGTCCTGCCAGGGCAGCCCTCTGGCCAGAGGATGCTGGCTGAGGAAGGGCTGGTGCTGCACAGCTGGCAAAATGAGCTGGATCAGAGCCCTGCAGTTCTCTCCCCTTCTCTCATCCCCTCCTAGGGCTGATTTCTTGCTTTCTGCACCCTCCGCCTCTGCTGTCTGAATGTGCTTCCCAGGAAAAAGCCCAGTGCACTAATGGCCTTTTAATCTCCCAGCTCTCAGCCAGAGGTAATTCTGGTGCAGAACAACATGGTGGTGTCTGCTGATGCTGGGAATGAGATGCCCTTCAGCTGGAGGATAAAGGAGTACCTGGATGAGATGTGGTTGGAAGCTCAATACATCCAAAACACCGAAGGTGAGAGCCCGGCTCGAGCATCTCCATCCACCTGCCCCGTGAGCTCTGGTTTGTCACTGCTGTGCCCCTCCAGGACACTGGAGTCACCTTCAGTCCCTCTGTGGTCCTCCAAGCCAGCAGAGCTCTGTGCAGGCAGCTTTTCTTTGTGCTTCTCACTATTAATCTTCCTCACCTATCTGTGCCCTTGCATTCAAAGTGCTGTGGAGGTGCCAAGAGTTAATGACAAGGTGAGATTCCAGAAATACGACACTGGTGCTGGGCTGATGAGGCCTGGCCTGAGTCCCTCGTCAGTGCCCTGAATGGGGGGAGTGCTGGATGCATCAGTGATTAATTAGGTGTCAGTCTGTCTAGGATAGATGCTGTGTCAAAGCCAACCTCCTCCCAATATCCAGCTTTTTTCTGCATTCTCGTTTTCCAGACCATGCTGAGAAGTTTGTGGATATCTTCCAGAAAACTGCCCTGGGAAAATTTATCTCTGCTCTGCCTGAGGAAGACAGGCAGATGCTCTTCCAGTGCTACATCACAGACTTTATTTTCCTGACCATCAACGTGTCCTCCCAAGTGGAGCTGCAGGTCAGTGTCTGGAACAAGAGCTGGAAACCCTCTGGATGGAGAGGAGAGCGTGATGCTTGTGAATGTGTCCTCCTGAATCAGTCCTGCCTCTCAGAGAAAACCCCCTCTGAGACAGACCAACAGCAAGGGCCCCCCAGAGCAGCTGCTTTGACACCGAGCAGTGCTGAGGTTGCTCAGAAAGCAGCGCCCGTATAAACTGACACATTTAAGGCTGCCTTTGTAAGGAACTGACTCTCTTCTCTCAGAGGGTTTTGCCAGTGTTTCTGGTGCAAAACTGATCATATAGAAGCCCTTTTTTAACGTTGGTTTCCCTCCTCCCCCCCGCAGTGCCTGCGCTCCGCCTTCGTGTCCTGCGTGGCCGAGTGGGCGGCCGCGTCCCCCCGGGCACAGGAGCCCGTGCCCGCCCTGCCCTGGGTCCACCTGGCATACAACCAGTTCAGGAGCCGCCTGCAGAACCTCTCCAGGATCCTGGCTGTGAACCCCCGTGTGGTTGTCTACCTCATCAACCAGGAGGGATGTGGAATGCCACGCTCAGAGATGGTAGAGTGGCTGCCAGGCACTTTGTGGTCCCCGGCCCTGGCAGGGAGCTCTGTCTTCCCTGGGTTTAGCTGGTGTTCAGTGTCCTTTGGATTTCAGCAGCAGCAGAGGGGGAAGCACAAGCTCAGCACCCTCGGAATTAGGAATGATCTGCTGTGTTGTTGTTGCTACTGGCAGGTTTTAGAATAGTTTGCCCTGCTTTTGCATCAGTTTAAAACAGTCCTAATGGGCCGAGCCACAGGCATGAGAATTCCAGAGCTTAACACAGTCAAGTGGAAGGTTATTCAGTAGAACATGTGCTCTAGCAAGGTCCATGAGTGATTCTGAACTGCAGCTGTTGTGTTACACTTGGCCCCCGTGTCCGTGTCCAGGTTTTGGACGTGTTGGCTGCCCTGGTGTGTGCTGAAGAGCTGGAGAACCAGGTGCTGACATCCCCCCCCGAGGTCTGGCTGCAGAGAGTGAGGAACCTTCAGATGCCCGTGGAATTTCTGTGTAAAGAGAAGGATGCCCAGCGGGGTGGGGGTCGGTGCCATCAGCTGCTGAGGGAACTCAGGTGGGTACCACAGCCCTGATCCTCTGCCTGGCTGGGAATTAGGGCACTGGTACAGCCTGGAGCTGCTTGGGGCTGCTTTTTTCAGACTTCTCAAACCTTTCCAGATTCCTGCTGGGCTCAATTACATACCAAGCAGCAAGAACCACATTTTTTCCTCTCGTCTCCTGTAGATTCTCCCTCTAAATCTGGCAGTAGCATTCGGTGCATTCCATCTGGGTTCAGGGGTTATTTAAAACTCTCCTCAGGTTCCTGTCAACCAGCAGTGCCTCCCCACTTCATCCCCTGGGCACAAAGGCTGTGGGAGGTGGGGAATTTCACTGCATCTTGTCTTTTAGAAGAAAGCCTGGAGAGGTACCCCAATTTCTCACAGAGCTTGTTTAGTTTATCTGAGGTGAAGAAAACATAGTTAACTGTGATTAGTATTTTGTAAATTACTTTTTTCACACAGAAGTTAGAGGTGTGGGAAGGTGTGTGCAGTGGTGCTGGTCCTGCTGCAGTGCTGCCTCCAGGCCAGGCCCCTGGGTTGGGTGCTGTGTGTGTTCTGCCCTCCACAAAAATCCCTTTGGATAACAAAGGGGCAAAGTAAGAATGTCATGAGAAGTGCAGAATTGCTGCAGTGGGGAGCATGAAAAGCAGTGAGATCACTGACTGACCCGACTGCAGTGCCATCCCTGCTCTCAGCTCACAATGTTCTGTTTGAAACCCTGCTCTCCTTCCCTCAGAGCCTGCTGGAACCGGGTGTTTGCCATGGCTCTGTTTGTGGAACACGTGTTGTTTGGCCTCGACACCGTGATGCCAGAATTCGAGATTTTAGTGAAAAAATACACTCTGCGTCTTGCCAAGGTAAAGCTGAGCTGTGACTTCACCTCTTCCCTCTTCGCTTCTGCTGATCGTGGGAATTTTTGTCTGGGGTGTTGGAGCTGAGTCACTGAGCTTTGTCCTCTCCCCCTGCAGTGTTTCCAGCACGACTCAGACATGAAGACCCACCCAACATTTCTTGCAGTGGTGACAGTGCTGTGGGACTGCAAGGACGAGGTCAGCAGCAGGCTCTACAGGTACTCACAGGGGACAGGCAGGGGCATGGCCCATGTTGCCAGCACATTTCTGGGGGTAAGGCAGCACTTCATGTGTTGTAGTGAAAGCCAGATGAGAGCAATAACCCCGTTTGATTCCGCACCCTGGGCTGAGCAGTGAGCCAGCTGGCCTGGCCTTATCTCCTCTTGGTCTAGTTGCAGATGAACATCTTATTAAAGGCTTTTGATAAGACAACATGGAAGCAGTTGTGTTCATTGTTGTTCCTGGATTACAGATACGGTCTGCAGCCGTGTCCCATCTGCCTGGGAGAGCTGAAGGATCCCATCTGCCTGCCCTGCAACCACGTGTTCTGCCACAAGTGCATCAGCACGTGGCTGGTGCCAGCACAGATGCACTGTCCACGCTGCAGAGCCGCTGTGGGGGATGTGGAGTTGACTGTCTCCAAGGAGATCAGGTATTCCACCCTCTCCAAGGGGGGAGCCTTGTGGTGGGGCAGGTGTGGTGAGGAATTTCTCCACTCTGAGGTTGTCACCGTGAGCAGAATGGGGGAGGGAACTCTGCTTCTCTCCCTCTGGAACCAAACAGGTCCTGTCCATTCTGTCGGGAAGAAGCTGCCTTGGCCCCTGTAAGAAAACTGTAAATTACACAATCATAGAATGGTTGGGGTTGGAAGGGACCTTGAAGATCATCTAGTTGGAAAGCTGGAAAAGTATCTCACCTTGGTGACTTTTGCCTTTATCTGCATGATTCCTCCATTATTTAAGTGGTTCTGTATTTGAACATTCTGTATTTAAGTGGTTCTGTATTTGAACATT
>NW_020897746.1:11414716-11457650 GCF_003984885.1 Neopelma chrysocephalum | reverse complement strand
TCTGTATTTGAACATTCTGTATTTAAGTGGTTCTGTATTTGAACATTGTGTATTTAAGTGGTTCTGTATTTGAACATTGTCTCAATGCTTTTACCCTTCCCCAGAGATGCCATAGCAAGGAACGCCCTGTTCCGGCAGAGGTGCAACAATTTCTTCATCGACGTTGTCACCACCATGTGCTTCAAGGACAATGAACCCCCCGACACAGAGGTGATCCAGAGGCTCCTTGATCTGCTGTTTGTGCACAGAACCCTCCTGAAGGATTCAGGTGAGCTCCCTTCACCCTGCTGCTCAGCCTCCTGGAGCTGTCTGCCACCACCTTCTCTCACCTGCCAGACCTGTCTTTTCCTTCTCTCACAGCTCACCCTGCTGTGTACACCAAGCTCCTGTCCCCGTTCAATGATGAGGTGGATGAGACTCCCATCATCCGCTCGGTGATGCTGAAGCTGCTCTTGAAGTACAGGTGAGCAGTGGGACAGCTCAGGGGTGCTGTGTCAGGGGATGGCTCAGCTCTGTTCATGACCCCATCGAGCCAGTCTGATCACTGCCCTCACTTCCATCTATTCCCTGAATTTGAATCCTTGCAGATGAAATTCATCCCAGGCCTTTGCATCAGCCGTGCAGCTTGGCTGGCTTGCATGGAGCTTGTGGTGGAGTGTCTGAGCAGGCTGTGCCAAGGTTTCCCTGGCTGCTCCTGACCCAGCCTTGTGCTGAAGGGGGTGGCTGGAAGGTGGCTGGGTGGCTGGAAGGTGGCTGGGTGGCTGGAAGGCAGCTGGCTGACTGCTGTGCTCCAGGTCAGCAAAGCAGTGCTCCTCATCCACAGGGGTTTAACCAGGACTGCTCTGCCTGCTCCACAGACCTCCCCATTCCCACAGCTCTCCAAGCCTCCCTTTGCTGGCAGGGCACAGAAGCCACTTCTCAGGTGTGATCACCTCCTAAATCAGATGCCTTCTGCCCTGGAAATGCTCCTTGAGCATCGCTGGCGATCAAAGCCTGGCTCAGGCTGTGAAGCCAGATGGCATCTGCAAAACGTGGCTTTTCCATCTTCCAGCTGGACCCAGAGTGACCCCACATGTCACCCAGGCATCACTGGTGGTTCTGTTGTGATTTAGGACACGAGCAGTAGCTCTCAGCAGGGCAGCTGTGTCAGGGGGTGTTTCTCTCTCTCCTGTAGCTTCAATGAAGTGAAAGATGATGTGCAGCACTACCTGTCCCAGGTGGAGCACAATGAGCTCCTAGAGGAAAACGACAAAAAGGAGCTCTACTTGCTTTTTGTCAACTGCATAGAGGTAAGAGTGCTGGGGAGGTAAGAGCTGGGCCTTGAAACTGTTGCAGGAATAAAAAAAGTCAAGAATAGAAACTCCACTGCCATTTTAGGCAAGTTTCTTGTGTACAATAACTAGTTGTCCAACTAGGAAGCCCAAAAGGAAGCTGATGTCAAATCACCTGGTCAGAACCTGCTCTCAGGGACTAGCTAGGGTTTCTTGTAGAAGGGTTTCTTTATAAAATCAACATCTGTGTTCTTCCTAAGGGACAGGTAAAGCTTGGCACCTTGGAACATGGGGGGTGTGTGGCCGGTCAGCCTGCTCATGGCTCTTGCTTGGCTCCATGCTTAGGGAATGTGGGACAGCTGGGGCACACTGTGAAAATAGTGTTTGGTGATGTTGCAGAGGTTTAGGATAAGCACTGGAGAGGTCACAGGGAGGAGCTGATGGCAGTGGGGTGCAGGGTTTGCTGTGCTCACTGCAGTGTGGGTGTCAGTGCTGACTGAAGTGTCTCTGCTGCTCGTGCCACATCCCGGCCCTTCTTTAGGACTCCCTGTGTGAAAAGTCTGAGGACAGCCTTGGATATGAGCATATAAACAATCTGCTTGGAAGTAGAGGCTTTCCAGAGAACTATCTCCCGGGGAGCAGCCGAGAGACCCCTCAGGAATCCTCTGTGGAATACCTGCAGGCCGTGGCCAAGGTTCGCCTGTACCTCAGCAGGGCTGCAGAGCTCATCTCTGACTTGCAGCAGCACACACGTAAGCCTGATTAATTAATCTGCTGGAAAATGGGAATGCTGGATGCAGAGCAAAGGCACCAGGGCAGGATGCAGTCAGTGCACCTGTGCTCTGCTGAACCTGCCTTGATGTGTGGCCAAGAACAAGAGCAACTCTCTCTTCTCTTGAGGCTGTCAGTCGGTGTTTGTCCCCTGTACCATGTGTGAGAAGTGCCCTATAACTGGTAGCAGGGCTGTGCTGGTGACTCCAAAGGTGTCATCACGTGGCAGTTACGCCTTTGGAAGGAGATTGGTTTTATCCTCCAGATTCCAACAGCGACTTTTATTTAGAGCCCACTCAATTGAACTTTAAAGCATAAATGCTGCTTCAGACACATGACTGCTGTAAGGTTTATTGTTTTATAGGAACGAGAGCTCTGTGCAGCTAAAAGGGATTAAGAGTTTATATCAAAGAGTTTATATCTTCTCTGTCAAAGAAATGAATCATCGTCTGAAACCTGGCTGAGGAAACACTCCAGACAACACCTGGGGAAGGGAGGGCTCTGAAGTTCTCCTGTGTAGTTACTCAGTACTAGTAAAGGGGTTTGGTGCTACAGCTGGTGCAGACAGAACTTTTAAAAGGTGGGATGTGCTTTTACCTTTTATCTTTTTGTTTTTTCCCCTCCAGAGCAAGAGCAGGCAGAGCAGAAGCAGCGTTACCTGGCGAGGGTGAGGGAGTTCTGCAGCCTCAGCAGGAACGACTGGCACCGTGTGTACCTGGTGCGCAGGGTCGCCAGTCAGCGCGGGCTGGAGTTTGCTCAGAAGCTGGTCACGGAGCCACGCTTCCACTGGGTGTTCCCAGCGGAAATCCTGCGGCAGGTAAAGAATTTGTGCTGCTCTGGGGTGTTTCTGTTGTTGTGTGGCTCCTGGGGGGGACCCACCTCGGTGGGAGTGGTTGTGAAGATGGCTTGTCCCTGCTCTCTGCTCAGTGGAGTCTCTCCTGGCCGTGCAGAGCCCTTGGGTTGGCCGTGCCTGCTGCTGCCTCTCTGGGATGGCTGAAATGCCCCAGTGCCGAAGAGGGGATGGGACACGAGGAAGGGTGCAAGTAGAATGCCCTATTCACGCGTGCACACTGTCTTTTATCAGCTTGGGAGGGGAAAGGGCCAGAACATAGGGCAGAGCATGAGACAGACAAGCAGGGGAACAAACCAGGATCGGGACACAGGCAAAAGGGGGAGGAGTGGGGGAAGCAGGGAGTAGGCAAACTCATGGCAAGCCTGGGCATGTCCAGGTTGTGCACTGTGTAGTTTGAATACAATGAAACCACATAAAAACAGTAAAGTCCATATGATAACTGTAAGGTCCATATAATAAAGTCCTGCCAATTGCTGTGTGCTTTTCTCCACGCCTGGAACTGTTCCCATCCTGAATCTTGCTCCTTCACACCCCAGTGCTGGGGAGGAAGAGGAGGTTCTGCCTTCACCAACGGGTGGCTGTTGCCCACAGTGCTCTCCCTGGGCTGTTCCTCTGCAGGTCCAGAGCAGCCAGGCCACCCCCATCGACCGGTTCCTGGCGTGTGGGGAGCGGTACCGGGCCCTGCGCGACGCCGTGGGACAGGCCATGGTGGAGGGCACGGCCGAGGGGCTCCTCGAGGCAGAGAAGGTACAGCCCCCCCCTCACCAGGACCCTCTGGGGTCGGGATGGCCACTCCTTCAGCTCTGTGTCCCTGTGGGCAGTGTCTGTTCCCGTGCAGGTACCTGAGGGGCCTCTGCTTGAAGATCACGGTGCCTTGTGCTGTGTTTGCTTTGCTTTCTCGCCTGCACGTGCAGCCACTGTGGCTGGAGCAGCTCTGTTCTGTTCCCTGCCACATCATCCCTTCTTCTCCAGGCTTCCAGCAGCTCCCCAGCTGTGGAATCAGCCCACCTGCTCCTGGCCATTTTCCGGGAGGTCACTGCCCTGTACGGTGCCAGGGACCAGAGCCTTCATCCCAGGCAGCAGGTAAGGCCCTCCCCTTTGGAAGCTTGTGACAAACCTGCTTCGGGGAAAAGGATAAAGGAGATTTGAGTCAGAGGTGGAAGAGCTTTTGTTCCTCTGCCCCAGACACGGTGATGTCCCGGGCTGGGCAGTCTGGGAGTGTTTTCAAAGCGGGGCAGCCCAGCGTGGGGAGCAGCTGACAGCCCTCTTCACTGGGCTGGGCAGTGTCCTGCTGGGTGTATTTTATTTCTTTCCAATGTGTTCTTTCAGCAAACAGCCACGATGACTCAGTTCATCCAGAACTCCCAGGTCCTGAATTCTCCAGAGCTGCAGCACTTTGCAGCTGCCCTTGTGGGGAATGCCCTGCCAGCCCTGAGCGTGGACCCCCAGAGCTCCAGCCAGCACAGGGCACTGGTTGAGGTGGCTGTTCACACCACTGCTGTGCTGCTGTGCGGGCACAGCCCCATCCTGCAACCCCTCAGGAACCTGGCCTTCCAGCCACACACCATGGAGGTAAAGAGATGGAACTCTGATGCAATATTTCAGCATATTCCTAGTTCTTTCCTGTGTTTGTGGAATCCTCTGTAACCTGACCTTCCTTAACATCGTGACATCAAAAGCTGTGAAATGCTGGTTATTTGAGTGCTGTTGGGGTTAAATAGCACAAGAACAAGGTCCAGCCTTAAAAAGGTACCTCTGCATCCTGAGCAGTATCAAGAAAATACTTTTGCTGGTATTTGAGTGAGCAGAGCTGGAAGCAGTGGGTGCTGTGCAGACCTGCCTGGCTCCTGAGTCAGGGGTGGAGGGAGCTGCTGCTCCACTGCTGGCTGCCTAAAGTGTAAGGAAATGGCTGGTACACACCAGGGTGCATCAGGAATCCAGTTCAGGATGTCTGCAGAGTGCACATGCAAGTCTTAACAATACAGACAGTTCTAAGAGTGGGTTTTCAAAGGCAGAATTCGAAGATCTGCGTCTACGTCACCTGCCTGAACTGTGTTCAGATGTCTCATGTTCCCCATTGTGAATAAAGGACCAGTGAGCAACTGCTACAGGAAAGAACTGATTTGTAGATCCATTTGTCACCTTTTTCCCCCTCAGCACTCGTTCCTGCCCACAATGCCAGAGGACATCATGGCTCAGGCGAGGGCCTGGGAAGGAGTGGCTGCTCTGCGCTGGTACAGTAAGTGCTCCTGGATGACTTTGGAAGGGATTGAAGGGTAATCCTTGGGCTTGGAATTCCAACTGTGAGGATAAACACACTCTTCAGCATGAGTTATCCTTTTTAAATCAAGATTTATAATGAAGGTTTGTGTGGGTGATGCACCAAAGTGCATCAAATGCCTGTTTAGTCTTCAGTCTGCAGCTGTTTGCAGAGTTTTAGGGGGCACACGACCCGTCCTGTCACTTTGGCAACGTTCACAAGTGTGAGAGAAGAGCACTGGGCCACCTTCCTGGCCAGCTTTCAGTCTCTCTCCCCACAGCAGGACCTTACTGCAGCCTGGGATTCCAGGGCTGGGAGCATTCCTGAAGGAATGCCCCTTTGGCAGCAGAATCTTTCAGGCTTCCATTCCTTGTTTTCAAGGAGAAGCAGCCCTGAAAAATTCCTTGAGTTCCTGTGTAGGCCTGTCATTCCTTTGAGGTTTGTGACAGTCAGGGCTTTTGATTAGCTCTTGAAGCATATTTCTTGCTCCAGGATGTTGGTGCCTATGAAAGGAAATAAAAATAAATCTCTGTCTTATAATGCTGTCCTGTTTGTTTCTCTCTTGACAGCGTGTCCCAATGGCCACCCCTGCACTGTGGGAGAGGTAAGAATTTGGGACTGGTGGGTTTTCAAGCAGACTGTTTTCAGCAATAAACTTCTTTATTTTGTTTACTGGTTTTAATGTTCTATTGCATGGAGTTCAATTTCTAAACTCAATATTATTAATAATTTTGTAATCTAAATCTCATAAGCTGTGCTAAGGCTATTCTGCCATGGATGTAGGAAACATGAGGCAGAGGCCCCGTGCCCAGGGTGTGCAGGAGGGTTTTTAATGAAGCAGTTACAGCTTGGATTTTTGTTTCATTCCGTTTTTCTGCTGGAGAGGCTCCTGCTGTGGAATTCAGTGTTCTCCTTTTCCCTTTCCCAGTGTGGGCGCCCCGTGGAAGTGGGTCGCTGTCTGGAATGCCACCTCCCCATCGGGGGGATCAGTTACAAACCCGTGGAAGGCTTCAGGGAATTCCGGTAGGTTCCTTCACCTTCTCAGTGCTGAGTGATGCAGGACCTGCCTGTCGTGCCTTCAAGGCCAGAGGCACCAACCACTTCATGCTGCTCTCTGGGATGTTAGGAAGGGATGCCCAAGCGAGAGTAATCAGCCAGCAAAGCCAAACAAATCAACTTATCTGTGTACAAAACTTACCAGAAGCCTTTGCTCCCCTGGAGCACTTTTAATTGGCAGCTTTTGTGGCATTCAAAGACCTTATGGGTCAAAAAGACATTACTGGGTGTCAGAGATGCCTTGTGTGGTTTTTGTCAAGGCAAAAAAGTACTATATATACACTTTCCTGCAGGGATAATGAAGACAGAACTCAAACTGGCCACATTCTTGGAGATGTTGGGCACAGGAGAACACTGGGAGTGTCTGACCGGGGCATGTCCCCCGTGGTCTTTGTCCTGATCCGCTCGCTCACGCACCTCTCCATGCTGCTGGGAGCCACAAAAGACCCTCAGGTATCTTCCAGAAACAGTCCCAGGTGGCCACACAGAGTGGAGTGAAACCTTTGTACGCTGCTGGTCCTTTTTCATCACATTGCCAAGTAACCAGGGCAGTCTGTCCAGGTGCAAGACCCAAATTCCCTTCCCTCCTTGCCCGGGGATGATTTTGGCTCCTTGGTGCACTTCCGTGCAGGTTTATACACCCACAGCTGCCTTTAGTGGCTCCAGGGGCAGGAATGCCCCGGGCTGGAGTCTGGCAGGACTGAGCTCTGCGTGCCCTGTGCTTCCCTGGGTGTTCCTGGCCGTGCTCAGCTCTTGCCTTTTGTCTCTCCTCAGTCCTTGGGAAGGATCATCAAGCCGCGGGTGCGCGACGCCGTGAGCTTCCTGCAGGAGCACGTCCGGGAGGACTTGGAACAGCTGACAAAAATTTTGGGGAAGAGCGTGGATGAGACTATCAACACCCTTCATCTGGTGCTCGGCAGCCTCCTCCAGGCCCCCCCTCAGCGCCCAGGCCAGTGTAAGAGAACCCCCCTGCCATGTCCCAGCTGTGTTTGAAGGGCTGTAGTGACGCAGCCTCTTGGCTGATAAACCACTGCCAGCAGCAGGAGCTGAGCTGATGAGGGAGATCCAGAGTTTGAAGCTTGTTTCTTACTGTAGGGAGTGAAGAGTTTTTGGCTGTTTGCTTCTCTCAGTCGAGTACCTGGGGTTTGCAAGGTTTGGTGCAGTCAATACTTGTGAAAATGAATTATTGACTAAATAACATCATGACAGATTGGCAGAGCCTCCGGCTCCCGAGCAGGGGGGGGATGCTCCCAGCACAGCAGCTCATGCTGTGTGCAATCCATATTCTGTGCTGCCCTCTAAATGACTCCCAAGGAGGTGTTTGGAAGAAGAGGGCTGGCAGAGTGTGGTTTGTGGGAGAATCTGGGGTGCAAGCTGACATGTCACTGTGTCATGGAGGGATTTACATGTAATGGCCATGTTTTGTGTGTGACAGCACCAGTCAGTATTCCAAGCTTCAGTCTGTCATTGATCATGGTCTGACCTTGGACAAGCTGTTAAACCTTTCTGGGTGAATGACTTGAACAAGTGTCCCCATCATTCACACGTGTGTGCTGGTTTGGGTGTCACTCTCCAGATACTCATTTAGCTTCTAGGAGCTCTGCAACTGCTCTTGCTCCTCACGCTGACCTGCAAGGATGTCCCATCAGCAATGTCACTGAGAGAATCTGTGCTCTCTTTTCACTGAACTGTTGCAGCTGTAAGAGATGAAATATTCCTGTTGCAGGGCCAGTGAGGTTCGATCCTGTTCTCTCTACCAAGGAGAAGAGAAACAAATGGGAAGAAACTGTTGCAAACACGATTATTGTTCCTGAACTGAAGGTGAGAAATTTGCTGGACAAAATGTCAGTAGCTGAGCAGTTCAAAATGCATTTATGTGGAAATCTGACGTGCTGTAATACCTCTGCTACACTTTTCACCCAGCTGTTCCTAAAGCCAACCTGTCCATGACACAGCTGCAGGTTAAGGATCAGCCAACTTTATTCTACCTGTGGAAATGAGAGTCTGAGATTCGAGTTGTGCTGGGTTGATTTTCTACAGCTGGAAAAGCAGAAATGGCTTAACTCAGTTGAAAGCATTTGTCCAATATTTTTTTTTTTATTTTAATGCAGGATTTGGATAAAAATCTTCTGAAGTTAAACCAACAGATACAAAAGGATGAGAGAATTTCTTCCAATCCCATAGTGAAAATAGTGTATGGTGACCCAGCTGCATTCCTGTCCCAGCTGCCAAAGAACAGCCACATACATCACTCCAAGATGTGGAGCTGCAGGAAGAGGATTTCAGTGGAGAACCTGGGCCATGTTGTCCAGCAAAAGAATGCCAAGGACACTGTCCCTCTCCTTTGGAAGTTCCTGCAGAAGGTGGGGGGAACACAGGGATGAGAGCCTGGAATGTTCAGAGAGCACAGAGCCAAGGACTGCTCGGGGTGGGAATGGACCCTGGAGCTCCAGGTCACCCAGAGCCAGTTTTCCAGGACTAAACCATGTTTGGATTATCCAGGGACTTTATTCTCACCACTTGCTATAATCTTGAGAATGCACATGGAAAATATTGTTGTCTTTTAAACATTTGAAAAGTAATTCTGTAAAAGTATCCAAAAGTGGTTTGTCCAAGCACAGCCTCACCCACACAGGCTCCCTTTCCTCTTCCAGGAGACTGAACTGAGGCTGGTGAAATTCCTGCCAGAGATTCTGGCTCTGCAGAGGGACTTGGTGAGGAGATTCCAGAACACTGCTGAGCTCAGACGCTGCTCCATCAGGGAATTCCTCAGAGAACCCCTCTCAGGTGAGAAGACTCTGCCAAAACTGTAATGACTGAAATAAAAAGTGCTGGATTGTCCAGTTGAAAACTGAAGGTGAAAACTTCTCTTGAACTTGCAATCCTAAAGACCTCATATTTCTTTTTAATTCCCATCCAAATGAACTGGAGACCTTAACCCTGGAGTTATGGTTGGAAAGGTCACCAAGTGATTTTAAAGGGAATTAAGCAAAAGAGATTTTTCACAAGGGGTGGGAGCTCTGCAAGAGAAATCCCTCAGTGCATCAATGGGATGTTCACTCTCTAAGCTCAGCCCCAGAGCAGGGCCTACCTAAAGGGTGGAATAGATGTTCTTCCCTTCCTTTCCTGAACAGGCATTTTGTATTGTATTTAAGCACAATTACTGATGTTTTCAATTACTTCTGGAAAAGTACTGAAGTACTTAAGGTCATGCAGAATCAGACCAAGGATCAATCCAGCTTGGGCCAAGAGTAGACAATAATAGAAAAATATGAACAAACAGAGCAAATGATTCCATTTGATACCATTAGAAAAGTGTTTAATGTCTGTTTAGTCTCTCGAGCAGTTTGAGCAGGTGCCTAGAGTTCAGTGGTGTGCTTTGAAAATTCCTGTATTAGGGAGTTTCACGGTGTTGCCAGGTGTTTCATGGAGTTGTCTTTCTGTTGTTCCTCAGATGTGATGAGGGACCTGTTACAGAGGAGAGTGAATGTGTTTCTGTCTGTATGGAACAAGCTGAGGAGCTCTCTGGACACCAATGGTGAGCCCCTTCTTTCCCAGTGCTGCTCCTCTTTCACAGTTCAGGTTCCTCCTGTCAGTGATGCTGAGACATATCCTCAAAACTGAGCTTGGCCATTAAATTTTAAGATCATCCAGGCACAAGTGGAAGAATTTGTTTCCCTGCTGTAGTATTCTCACCTGAACTTGTGTGCTCCAGTGCTGATCCCTACCGCAGAGAGCACAGCTTTTCTCAGGCTCCACATTCTCCTGCCGTGGCTCAGCTCAGGAGAGGCTTGCTCAGCCTGGGCTGCCTCTGGGCCACCTCAAAGAGTCTTCTCTTTATTCCAGGGGAAATCAAGCTCCCTAAAGGCTACTGTGATGCTGACCTGACATTGGACAGCGAGCTCGAGGTCCTTCTGCCCCGGCGGCAGGGGCTGGGCCTCTGCTCCACCGCCCTGGCCAGTTACCTCATCGGTCTGCACAACGACTTCATCCACTCAGTGAACAAACACATCAAGGAGGATGACAGGTGTGCTGCTGTTCCATTCTTCAGGCTCTGTATTTTATTTCCTGCTGCAGAAAGGCTCCTCTCTCTGATGGAGGCTGTTTGCTCCCCTGCAGGTACGTGATCAGCCCGTCGGAGGTGGCCGACCTGCATCTCATCAGTTACGAGGTGGAGAGGGACCTGATTCCCCTGATCCTGTCCAACTGCCAGTACAGCATGGAAAAGGGAGGGGAGACCTTGCAGGACTTTGATCTGGAGAAGATCCAGCAGCAAGTCATCAGCAAGTTCCTGCAGGGGAAGCCGCTCATCACGCTGACGGTGGGACGGGGCAGGGGCTGGGACAGAACAGGGGCTGTGCTGCCTGGCTGTGTGGGGGCCCTGCAGTGGGTGCTGCTGCCAGGCACACACCAGGCAGGGTGGGCAGTGTCTGCAGAGCTTCACATCCATGGGTTTCTCTCCTCTGACAGGGAATCCCTACCCTGGTGTGCAGACATGACCGGAACTATGAGCAGCTCTTTACTGATGTCAGGAATAAGCTGGAGCAGGTGGGTTTCTGCACTGGAGGAAACGGGGCAAACACAAGACCCCTGACTTCCCAAGAACTCTTGGCCTTTCTGTCCCTTGCCTTGTCCATCTGAAGGCTTGCCCGCTGATCTCTCAGCATGCCTTGAATATGTACAGTCTGGATTTGTGTTGTCAGCCTGGATTTACAAAGGAAAGGGAGACAGTTCAGCATTTCAGTTCCCTACACCTGGGGTTCTGTCCTCTTCCATGAGTTTAGCAGCTTGAGCAGCAATAGGGACTGGCTCTGAACTAATATTAGCTCTGACTTCCTGGTTTTCAGAGTGCTCTGCCCAGTTCTGCAATGAATGTGATCAGTGGGGAGCTGCAGTCCTACAGTGATGTCTGTGATGCTCTGTCCCTCACTGAGATCACCCTGGGCTTCCTGGCCATGGCTGGGGAGAATGCTGAGATGCCACTGACTGACTACATTGAACAAGTTCTGCAAATGGGGGACCAGACAAACCCTCACGTTCTGCAGGTGAGTCCTGAGGGCAAAGCTCTGATTCTTTCGGGGTAAAATCTGCACTGGTTTATGCTAAATCCAGCCAGGGTGACCTTCAAGCCCAGCAGAAGTTTAGCTTGACAGGGTGATCAAATTCCCTCCCTACCACATTCAACAGTGAGGGGGAAGCAATTTTCACTCCCCCTGCAACCACTGTTTGCAAGGTGGGAGCACCTGACAGCTTGTGATGCTCAGCAGGTTCCTGCAACCCTCCAGAAAGGTCAGGTGCAGGGGGTGCAGAAGGTCAGGCTCCTCTGCAGATCCAGGCTCTGACAGCACGGGGAGGAGAAGGATCAATGGAGTGTCAGCAGAATTATTGCAGTGCTAAAACTGAGCAAAGGGAGAACTTCAGATCTGAGTCAGATCCTGGTGACACTGGCCTGGTGCTGAGCAGGGCTGAAA
The DNA here is from genome assembly GCF_003984885.1 of Neopelma chrysocephalum. NCBI lineage: Eukaryota > Metazoa > Chordata > Aves > Passeriformes > Pipridae > Neopelma > Neopelma chrysocephalum. Next base: position 11,445,968 of record NW_020897746.1, on the reverse strand, counting down.
CCATCCCTTTGCCTCTCTAAACTGGTGATGGGGGAAGGTTTTATCTCCTAATGAGTGTGAAGAGAGGCCAGGGCAAAGGCACTGTGTTGTGACCAGTGCAGGTGACAGCCCTGTCACTTTCCCACTCCCTTTCATGGTACCAAACAAATGGAATATAGAAGGCAAAATGGGGAAGGGAGAGAGAGAGGCCTGTTGCAGGCAGGCTATAACCAGGTTAAAGGGCTGGATGAACTCCCTGCTGAGCTGTGACCTGCCTGGGCAGAGCAGGCTGGGCACAGGCTCCCAAAGACACCCCTTACATCCATGTCTGTGTTTTTGTTGCAGGCCCTCAGACGATGCCACCTCAAACACAGCATAGCCCTGTGGCAGCTCCTCTCCACCCGCAAATCCGAGCAGCTGCTGCGCCTCAGGAGGGTATGGCACCCCCAGAACTCTGACCAGCTCCTCCTCTGCTCTCAAGGACCCTGCTCAAATGTGTCTGTCTGGTTGTCTTTTTTTCCCCTCGCTGCGTTTTCAGGATCCTTTTGCAGACGTCAGTCGAGACTACAAAGCTGAGCTCAGCCCAGAGATTGCCAAGCTCCTCCACACCTTCCTCGTCCACTCGAGGCTGGAAACCTTCCTGCAGGAGCTCCACGAAATGATTGTCTTGAAGCTGAGACGTGCCCAAGCTGTGGATGAATTCAGACCCAAGTGGAGGTAGGAGTTTCGCAGCCCAAACCCACCACAGCTGTGAACTGAAGCTTCTCTGCCTCTGAGAATGCACATGGTGGGAACAGTTCCCCTGGCAAATGGCCTGTCCTGTGGGGACACAGCACAACCAGTAACATTAGAAATATCCACACACTGCCCATTTTGGGCATGTGTGACTTCCTTTTCCATGAGCTGTTTAGGGAACACTGCTGGAATACACCAGGAGCTGCTTCTCGGGAGCACAAGCCCTTCTGCAGGCATGTGGATAGAATCATTATAGAATCACAGACTCATTAAGGTTGGAAAAGACCTCCAAGATCATCAAGCCCAACCTTCCAGGAAGAGCCCACTCAGCTCTCACAGGCACAGCTCGGCCCCAACAGCTCAGTTCTGCCCTGCACCCTGCCCTTGTGGGGTCCTGCAGCCTCTCTGTAAATCCAACGGGCTGTTTAACCCTCCTCACTACAAACACACCTGTTAAACTGTGTGTATTTAGTATTTTGGGTGGTGGGAATACACGGATATTACATGGCACTTGTGGTTTGCTGTAGCTATTAATGCTACTTCTGCTCTGTTTTCCAGCCTGAAGGAATCACTCCTGCCTTACCTTGATGCCAAAGACTCTGAATTAGCTACGGAGCTGCAAGAGACATTCCCAGATGAGATTCTTCTCTCTCATGCAATTGCTACCTGGAAAGCAGCTGCTCTTTTCAAACGAGAGCGCAGGGAAAGTTAGGAACAGGCCACTGCCAGGAATGTCAGTGCCACAACACCCAGGGGTGGTGATTTGGGAATGGTGGGGGGTTTGTTTTGGGTTTGTTGATTTGCTTTTTGGGTTTGGGGTTGTTGTTTTTTACTAACTTCAGTACCAAACATGTGCTGTGGAGCTGCTTCCGTGCAGCAAGAGGATGAAACAGAACCAGCAGCTGCGTGTGAATCGTGGGCACCCACAACCCCAGACCCACCTGAGGAAGATGAAGTATTTTTTTACAAACCACTGTGCCCTGGTGCTGGGAAAAGGGATTTATTTTTTCAGTCTGCGTTTCTCCCGACACTGGGTTTGTCAGCAGGATGCAGAACCAGCTCCTTCTCCCAGCTCCCCCTTCCTGCCCAGGTACTTGCTGCTACCACCTCCTCACTCTGCACCCAGCGGGGCCGGACCGTGAAGGAGAAATGGAACCGTGAAGGAGAAATGGAACCATGAAGGAAGTGGCTGCTTCACTGCCTTAACCCGGCAGCCCCCGCCTGCCGCCGCCTTGTCCCGGGGCCGGGCCCCGCTGCCCCTTCCCCAATAAAGCTTGTTTAGTTCCTTCTTTGGCTCCTTCCCCGTCTCGTTCTGCCCTGTGATCCACAGGGACTGGGAGTGCCACAAGTGGATCATCAGCTCGCCCTGGGCTGCTCCCCCAGCGTGGGCACTTCTGCCCCTCAGGTGAGACCCCCCTGCAGAGCTGCCCCAGCCCTGGGGAACAGCACAGGAGGGACAGGGAGCTGCTGGAGAGAGTCCAGAGGGAGGCACCGAGAGGATCAGAGGGATGGAGCAGCTCTGCTGGGAGGAAAGGCTGGGAGAGCTGGGATGGTGCAGCCTGGAGAGGAGAAGCTTTGGGGTGACCTGACTGTGGCCTTCCAGGACCTGAAGGGAGACTACAGGAAAGATGTGGAGACTATTTACAAGGGCCTGGAGTGCCAGGAAAAGGGGGAATGGCTTCAAACTGCCAGAGGGCAGGGTGAGATGGGATATGGGAAGGAATTCTTGGCTGTGAGGGTGGGGAGGCCCCGGCACAGGTCGCCCAGAGGGGCTGTGGCTGCCCCTGGATCCCTGGAAGTGTCCAAGGCCAGGCTGGACGGGGCTTGGAGCAACCTGTGCCAGTAGAAGATGTCCCTGCCCGTGGCAGGGGGTGGAAGGAGATGAGGTTTAAGTTCCCTCCCAACCGAACCCACTCGATGGTTCCAGGATCCCGGGACGCGGTTGCGCCGCGCCCGGAACGGCCGCGCTCGGCCCTGCGTTCCGGGGGACAGCGGCGGGGAGGGACCGGCGGCCCCGGGCCCGCCATGGCCGCCCCGGCCGAGCGGCGCTGCTGGGAACGGTACCGGGGGGACGGGAGGGAACACGGCGGGGCCCGACCCCGGGGCTACACCGAGCACAGCCACGGCCACCCCGGGTGGGGTCTGCGGGCTCCCCGGGGCACCGCTGGCGGGGACGGGGAGTCCCGGGGAAGGGAACCCCCCTCTGAGTGCGGCCCCGGGGGTCTCTGCAGGGAGCAGGCCCGGCTGAAGGCCGGCGTGGTGGAGCAGGACACCGAGGAGTGGCAGAAAGACCCGAATTTCGCCGGGCTGGAGAGAGTGGGAGGTGTGGATTTGTCCTACATCAAAGGGGACGACACCAGCGCCTGCGCCTCCCTGGTCGTGCTCAGCTACCCGGCCCTGCAGGTAACGCGGGTGAACCCTCCCTCCGAGGGGTGACACGGGGGAACCCCTCACTCCGGGGCTCTGCCCGGGTGTGCCGGGACACGAGGGGTTTGTAGCAGTTTATAGGAAGATTTCACAAATCAACCCCTACCGGAGCTGCCCTGCAGGGCATCGCTCAGGTATCCCGTGTGACAGCCTTGGGCTGAAGGAGGGCAGGGTTGGATGGGATATTGGGAAGAAATTCCACCCTGTGAGGGTGGTGGGGCCCTGGCCCAGGGTGCCCAGAGAAGCTGTGGCTGCCCCTGGATCCCTGGAAGTGTCCAAGGCCAGGTTGAACTGGGCTTGGAGCAGCCTGGGCTGGTGGAAGGTGTCCCTGCCCAAGGCAGGGGGTGGGACTGGATGAGTTTTAAGGTCCCTTCCAACTCAAACTATTCCATGGTTCTGTGATTCTGGGTTTATTCAGCAAATCCTCCAATTGTGTGTTCACGAAAAAGATAGAGAAAAAATACATATAAGGATTTAGACATAAGTTTAGGAAGATGTGATGCAAACAGCTCCTGATCACGAGAGGTTTGTAGGATGGCTGGGAACTCACAAGGTGTCCAGAGACTGGCTTAGTGTCTGCTCAGGGGGGCTGGTACCTCACAAACACCCCTGGTCAGGTACAACACACCAACTGCTTTGGATGTGTGTTGGAAATAATCAGTGTCAACCACTTCCCAGAAGGAGCCAAAAGGGGCTGATGTCCCTCAGTGCCTGTGGACAGGGGGAAGTGTTTGTAGCACTCCAGTGTAGAGTCTCGTGTGTGAGTTCCTGCTGGGAACCAGCTGATAATATGGGATGGGACTTAGAAAAGTCTTTCCAAATCCACCATGGATCCCACATCCCACAGTCATTTTACTTGAAATAATAAAATTTTTTGGTCTCTTTCCCAGCTTTCAAAATGACGTAAAAATTATCTTTCGCTATAAAAGCTCTAACAAGCAGAGAAATAAAGTTTGATGTTGCTGCTGGGATTTTTATGAACTGAATTTTAGGTCCTGCTGTGATTCCTGCCTTGCCCTGCCGATCACATTTTTGTCCTGCCTTACAGGGTTTATTTTGGCCTGTGCCTGCCCAGGCCCCTTTGGTGCTCCCCTGGCAGGGTGAGGTTCCTGCTGGCTCTCAGGACCTGCCCTGGTTGTGTTCAAGGACTCGCTCCCAGGCAGGGCACGGTGTGTCCAGCCCTCTCCTGCCATCAGTCCCTTCCCAGTGACACACTGACACAGCCAAGAGCCTTGGCTCTGTGGGAGAGATCCAGCAGCAGGGATCAGAGGAGGGGACACCAGAGGAGGAGCCTCTGGCACTCACAGGTCGCTGTCTCCCCCTGCTCCAGGTGCTGTAGGAGGATTTTGTTGCTGTCTCCCCCTACTCCGGGTGCTGTAGGAGGGTTTTGTCTCCCCCTGCTCCAGGTGCTGTACGAAGATTCCCGGATGGTGGCCATCACTGCTCCCTACGTGGCCGGATTCCTGGCCTTCCGAGAGGTCCCTTTCCTGGTGGAAGCTGTTCAGAGACTTCAGCAGGAGGAGCCCAAGCTCAGCCCTCAGGTGTGCCGTGTTTCCTTGTCCCAAGCTGAGGTGTCCTGTGGGCACAGAGTCCTGCTGAAAGGTGTTTTCCCTCTGGAGACTGTGCTGGATGCTCTCCATGGGTGTGTTGGGGCATCCGTTGTCCCTTCCTTAGGGAGCAGGGATGTGGAGCCAAGAGCAGCCAGGAGCCCCACTGTGTGTGCAGGACACTGGCACCACTGAGAGCTCACACTGCTGGTTTGGAGTCAGGCACAGGCAGCACCCCAGGAAGAGCCTCACAGAGAGAATTAAAGAACTGAGAGAGACTTCTCCTTCCTGCCAGAGCCAACATCACTGATTGCTCCTTGGAGTGCTCAGGAAGTAACATTTCTGCTTTGGCTTTTTCAGGTGCTCCTGGTGGATGGGAATGGGCTGCTCCATCACAGAGGTAGGCCGTTCCTGGGTGGTCCTGCTGTCCTGGTCCCTGTGCTGCCCGTTGGGATTCCAGTTCCCTGGTGTCCTGGGGGTACAGTGGCTGGTTGTTGGCAGGATTTGGTGTGGCCTGTCACCTCGGAGTGCTGACGGATCTGCCATGCATTGGAGTGGCCAAGAACCTCCTGCAGGTGGATGGCTTGGCCAGGGACGAGCTGCACAGGGAGCAGGTTAGGCCAGGCTGGGAACTTATTTCTGCTCTTTAATATCCCAAGGGAACTGGCACAGCCACATACAAATACATCCTAACAACCTGACCTGGTGTGTGTTTATCCCTAGATTCGTTCCCTGCAGAGGTCAGGAGACACATTCCCATTGACAGGCACTTCAGGGAGAGTCCTGGGCATGGTAAGCTGTGGGGAGTTCCCTGGACACTTGGCCACGAGGATGTTGTTTCCATAGTGGGGCCATCTCAGTGATCCCAGTTCAGGAAGGCAGGTGTGAACAGGGACCAATAACACTTCCAGCCCCTTCCTGAGAGCTCAGATGTTCGTAGAGAGTTGCCGGTTCAGGTGTTGGGTACAACCACGTCTGTGGCTGTGGCACCTGAGGTGCTTTGGCACCCCTGTGTGTGCACCCCAGTCAGGGAGAGGTGCCAATTCCCTGGCAGTTCACCAGGATGCAATAGGGGAGCGTCTGACTCAGAGGAGAACAGGAACAGGCAGATGTTAGAGACTTCCTGTGTCTGGTGTCAGTCTGCACTGGCACGTGTCCCTGCATCCCAGAGGAGTGTGAGGCGTTTGGGGAAGGGCCACGGGGCTCCAGAGGGACAAACAGTCCCTGTGAGGAGACACTGGGATGGAGAAGAGCTTCAGGAAGGCTGGGAATTGCAGACACAGAGCCACCACCCCACCCTCTGAGGGCGACTGCCCGGCTCACAATTCACCTGCCCCTGTGTGTGTTTTAAGGGAGCCCGTTGGGTGCTTGATCTCTGGTTTCTGAACCCCCAGGTGCTGCGGAGCTACAACAACAGCTCGAAGCCCCTGTACATCTCCGTGGGGCACAGGGTGAGCCTGGGCACGGCCGTGCGCCTCGTCAGGTCCTGCTGCAGGTACCGCGTCCCAGAGCCCATCCGGCAGGTACGGCCCCGGGGCTGGGGGGAGGCAGGCCTGGAGCAGGGCAGCAGGGAGCAGGGGGGCTGTGTTTGCCAAGCCTGGGGTGTGTTGCAGAGCCTCCTCTGCTGCTGACACCCTTCTGCTGGGCTGTTCTCCCGGCCCGTGGTCGCATTCCCGTGGTCGCGCTTGTCCTCCTGATGCGGCGCCCGGCAGCCCTCCCAGCCCTGACTGATTTCCTGGTTCCTCTCTGCAGCCAGCCCCCCTGGTGCTGCTGTTAATCCACGGGAGCCGGGAATGCAGCTTTCCTGGGCACTTGGAGCCCAGCACAGCCCGCAGTGCTGCTCCTCTGGGCTTTTCCCCACTGCCGCACTCTGGCCGGAGCCGCGGGCCCAGCCAGCAGGGGACAGCACTGGATCACTGTCACCGAGCCACAGCTGCCACCAGGGCTCAGCCTTGGCTGATTCCATCGCAGCAGAGCTTCAGGAAAGGCTCTGAAGAAGCATAAAGGCTCCAGGACTTCTGGCCTGGCAAGTGCTTCCCTTCCCCTGGGGTCACTGCTGTCGGTGGCTCCACAACCCGGATCCACAAGGGCCTGCTCAGGTGTCCCTGTTCCTGATGCTGCCCTGGTACAGCCCACTGGCATTGCTGCTGTGCTGGTTGGGTGTTGGGGGTCTGCCCACCTGTGCAGCCCCCCCAGAGCAGTGCTGGGGTGACCCTGCTGAGGGCTCTGCCCCAGAGCTGCTCACGGGCACCGCGGTGTTCTCTGGACACTGAGTGTCTACTCAGAAACCAGAGGGAAATCTTACCCCTTGGAGCAAAGCAAGCCTCGAGGTGTCCGTAGCAGAGCCAGAGTTTCTAATCTCATCCCCAGTACCTGCCAGACAGGAGGAGGCTGAGGGAGCTCCTTATGTAATCTCCAGCCAGGGACAGATGCCTCTGCAGAGCTCCGAGCCAGCTCTGCAGCTCGGCGCGTTCAAAGGGAAGGGAAAAGCATTCCCTTTGGAAACAAAAAGGTGTCTTGGAGCTTTTCATCACCCTCGTTTCGCTTCCAGCTATCTCCAGGGTTTGCTGATGTTCGGAGAACCTTCCAGTTCTCTGTGACCTTTTTCTTAGAGTGATGGAGGGAATTATTGTCGCTTTTCCTACAGAGAGATGAAAAACCCGAAGGGAGTGTGTTTCCTGTAGAGGGATGGCAGGAGATGAGGACACTTAAACCTTTCCATGGGACTTGTCCCTGCTGCAGTTCCTCTGTGTGGTGACTGTCGCAGATCTTGGCACAGGGCAGACCTGGAAGCCTCAGCTCTTGAGCACCTGAAGCTGGAGTTGGGAAGTAGAAGGCTGTGGAGAATCCTGCCATAAATGGCTGACTTGGCCAGGACAAGCTTGCAGACCTGCTGGGTGATGTGCTCGTGGCTTTCCCGGTGTTGTGAAAGACCTGTGCATCATCAGCTCCTGGTTTGTCAGTTCTGGCAGCCCTGGAAGTAAAATGCTGTGTGAGAGCTCAGCTGCCCACGCCTCCTGAGGCTGTGGTTGTGCTTTGTGTGAGGGCAGCATGTGCTGTGCTGTGCAGCTGCTGTGGGAACTCGGATCTGCTTTCCCAGAGGCAGGGCTGGCCAGTCCAGATAGGGGATGTGGTGCTTCCCGGGAATGCAGCACTATCCAGGCAGGAATCAGAACAGCTCCATTTGCATTCAGCCCACAGTGTGGTGGTGCTGCCAAGGAACTGACTGTGGTGCAGGTGAGCAAAGTGATCTCTCAGAGAGACCAGAGGGAATTCATTGTCACCTACAATCAGTATTTACATCCTACTTGGTCCCTACTCCACGTGCCAGTGCCAGGCCCAGCTGGGAGAAATGTGCTTGCATGGGGTGATCTCTGCCCAGGCAGCTTGTGAGGTTTTCTGCACAGAGCTGCACAGGTCATTCAGAGCTCCCAGGCAGGAATTGGGGTAGGCAGGAGCTGTCATCCCAGAAGAGTAACACAGCACTCAGTGTGAGTGGCCCTGAACAGCACCAAGCCCTGCAGAGACCTGCCCTTGCCTCCTCCTGGCAGGGGCCAGAACCCCCCTCTAGTGCTCCCCTACACTCTGGGACTGGAGTCCCAGGATCCCTGTGCACAGCAGGGAGACAGAAGCTGTTCCCACTCTCCAGCTGACAGGGATTGCACTGGGACCCTGCTCTGCTCTCTCTGGTGCAGGTTCCTGGGTAGCTGCTCACCAAGCATCCTCTCACTTGGTGATCTTTCAGCTGGCCTCGTGCCCAGCTGGTTCCTGCTGGCTCAGGAGGGGGCTGATGGGACAGCCTGGTGTTGCTCCAGCCCACCAGGAAGGACAGAAGGAGGCCTGCAGGTCACTCCCTGTGAAACAGTAAACACGTGCCCTCAGGAGAAGTGAGAGACAAGCCATGAGCCCTCTCCTCTGAGACTGGGTGTTGGTCTCTGGAATCCTGAGACTCCAACTCCCTTTGGATGTACCCCCTGCAATCCTGCAGTGTGCACAGGGGTCACCACTGCCCCTCAGAAAACAGGCAAAGCAACAATTCCAAAGCCAGCACTATCCCCTCTGAAAATAGCCCAAATCTGTGAGGATTATTCCAGGGCAGTGATCCATCTTATTGATTAGCCCCGTGGTTAATCACTGGGATAAGCTGACTCCAGCACTGCACTAGGAGTGAGCACTGGCTGGGAACTGCCACCTAATCAAGCATCAGCTGATGTTCTCAGCAGAACGTGGCTGGGGTTTTTCTTCCCTAGAAAAATAGTTGGTAGCTGTGCCTCCTGCTCCTTGGTGTGCCCGTAGGGACTATCGAGCAGCCTCCTTCCCTGGTTATAAAATACATCACGTAATCGCTTATCCTGAAGAGTGATCAAAGTTATTTGTCAGTTCAGTTATGAAACTGTCCAATTATAGAGAGAAGGGGAAAAAAAATCTCCCAAACAAACCACCCCTTATGTAACTCTCTCTCACTCTCAGCTGGCAGGATGGCTCTGCAGTTGTGGAGCAGGTTCCAGCAGCAGCAGCAGGAACAGCCTCCACCCAGGGCTCTGGGGCTGAGGGGTGTGGGGGCTGCTCGGGGTGCAGGAGAGGCTCCTCAGGGGCAGCACAGTGGTGAGAGCAGCAAATGCTTCAAGGACAGACACCAGGGATGTGTTAACCCACTTTCTGAGCATCATCACTGTATGCTGTGAAGCTTTTCCAGCTGGGAAGGTCACATGCTGCTTTTCAAGTGGGGAGAGACACTCTGCCTTTAAGGTGGGGCACAGCAGCTGCTCTGAAATGTCACAGTGTGTTTGGGAAAGAAGTTTCTGAAAAAGAAAAAAATCTTTGAGGGGCTGTAAAAATCAACTGCTGGTTCTCAAAGTGATCCAAGAGCCTGGGATGTGCTTGTGATGGCACTGGAGAGTCTTCTGCTGGTGTGGTGCAGCACTGGAGAGCTGAGCAGTCACACCTCAGGGGGACAAGAACACCCAGGGAATGTCAAGCAGTGCTTTCTTACAGCTCTTGGGGTGTTGTTGGTGCTCTCCTTGTCCCAGGCTGCCCTGCCTTGTTGGAACACAACCATCCAGTGTTCCTGGGCACGCTGGGATAATGGGGAGGCTCCAGCCAGGCTGGTCAGACCATTCCCACCCGTTTTCCCCCTTGATTCCAGGCTGACATCAGATCGAGGGAGTACATTCGGAAGCAGCTGTGTGCACCACTGGAGCTCAGACCTGCCAGGCCAGAGAGGTGGGTGCGTGGGCAGCCCAGCAGGTGCCTTTCCAAAGGGGATCTGCTCCTGGAATGAGCTGCAGTAATGGCATTAAAGGGCCGGGAGGGGTGACAAGGTGAGCTCAAGTGACATGTGCTGCCTGCAGAAAGGGTGATTTCTGGCCAGTGTGGCCATGCTGCTTCACACGTTTCTCCCTCACAGCACCGTGTCCTGAGCTGGGCAAGGTCAGGGGGGATTTGGTCTTTTTTTGGCACCGGTGATCAGCAAAGCACTGACGCCTACAGGTGTGACATGAGGGTGGACAGAAATACCTGCAGGGAGCTGGGTTTGGCCTCTGGATCTTGCATAACATGGGCCAGTGGGTGCTCAGTTTATTGGTGTAAACCCATGGCAAGCCCCCTGAGGTGCGGGAGCTCCTCGAGTTGTGGCCATCCTGCCTCTCTTGCAAAGTTCACAGGAGTGTTGTTGGGTTCCATCAGACCCACAGCAGGGCCAGGCTGGACAGGTACTTGGTGGCCATGACCCCAGAGCTGCTCAGGGCTGAGCCACGTGTGTCAGGGCTCCAGAGGTCCTGAGGGACCAGAAGGATTGAAGGGGGCTGGTGGTGGCAGTGGGGGATTAGCACTGGGTGAGGCAGCTCTTATGGATTCCTTGGGACCTCTGGGTGGTGCAACTCCCCTGCCCTGCTCAGCTCCTCGACTCTTGAAGTTGTGCACCCAGGAGCAGAAGGAGGGGCTCTCTCTGCTGTGGTGGCAGTTCACAGCATGGCCTGGCCCTGTGAGTGCCAGCCTGGGTGTCCCCTGGTTGTGCCAGAGTTCATCTCTAAGCCCTGCCTGCCAGGGCAGTGCTGGAGCTCACCTGGGCTGCTCTGGAACCCCCAGAACCCCCAAACTCCTTCCATTTGTGATCCTGTATCTCACACCTTGTGTCTGAGCCCCTTCACCGTGTGTCTGTTGTTTGGTCTTGTTGATTTCTACTTTTTTTTTTTGTCTGTGACCCTTGTTCTTTTTCCCAGCAGCAAAAAGGAGGCTGAACTGGAGGACGAGGCTGATGCCTGAAGAACCTGCAGGGCTCCTCTTCACTGGATCCTCTCCCTCGAGGCTGCGTTCTGTTGAGTGCCATCCTGGGGGGCAGAGCCATGCCAGGCTGTGTCCCTCGGGACAGTGCCAGCCCTGTGCATGTCCTGGTGGACTGGCAGAGCAGCTGCTGCTCAAGGATAATCCTTGCAGTGGTTTCTCAGGGTTTGGTTTTGAGTATTGTTAAAATCTTCGTGTAAGCAAAGGCTCACGTGTAGGTTTGCAGCAACTCACTGGAGTCCTTGGGCAGCTGCAGGAGGTGATTTACAAGGAGCTGTTGAGGCACTTTAACTCCTGAGCTGGCCTGTGGCTCCCACCACACCTCTGTGGCACAGAGGGGAACAGCTTCCCCCCATCCCTGCCCTGTGGGTGGACTGGGAGCTCTGGTGCCAGGCTGGAAGAAGCTCCCTGTGCCCGTCCCTTGGCCCAGCTCCAGCTCGGCTGTTTGTGGAGCTTCTGTGCCCGAATCAATGCTCAACCCTTGTCCAGTCTGCAGGGCCAGAGCTGCTCCTCCCGAGGCTGGAGTCCTGGCTGAGTTTGAGAGGTGGTTCCTCATTGTTCCCAAAGAGCAGCAGGGGCAGAACACGAGCTCTGGGAGTTCTTGACATGGCTGTGTGAGATTCCAGCCTAAAGAGGAAGAAGGATGCTTTCCTGGGACTGGGGAAGGGTGCTCAGGTCAGGGCTGTTTAACCTCAATTTTGCATAAACTTCTTGTACAACCTTTGTTGTTCTTTTCTCAATCTTGGAGCTGCTTTGGGTGGGAAGGACAAAATCCAGCCCGTTCTGCCTGTCTGCTGGGTTGGGGTCTGGGCTGGTTCCTTCTGCACTTCCTCCTAAAACCTGGGGGGGGAAAAGGGAGGAAACAAAAAACCTGGCACCCCCAGGGCCCCTCTGGGGAGCTTTGGGGGCCCAACTGAGCAAGTGGTGAAGGGAGGGACAGGAACTGGCAGGGCACTGCCCAAAAAACCCTCACTGATGTGTTTTGGAAGCCGAAGCTGCAGCAGCTGCAGCTCCCAGGCCCCGCCGTCTCCTGGGAAGCCTCAGAGCTGTTCCACAGCAGAGTTTGGACGTGGGTGGATGGAGACTGGGAAGGGAAAACCGTCTGGGTGGAAGCTGCTCCTTTGATCCCAGGGATGGGGGGGGGCTGTGGGGGCTCCTGGCCCAGTGTCCCTGCAGGACACTCAGTCTGGCTGAGCGAGGCAGGACTGGCTGTGCACAGCTCTGCTCTGCTGGGCTGGGCACCCCACACCCCCACCCACCTCCTGTGTGGGGCTGTCGACCTGGGAGCTCTTACTGGGAGGAACTGGTCTGGCACCTGTCCTGGCTCTTCCTGGGGCCACAGCACTGCTGTCAGTTCATCCATTCCTCATTCCAACCACACACAAAACAGCAACTTCACCAACCCTGGGGACAGTCCCCTGCAGCCTGTCACAGATTTGGGCACGGGTGACACACTGTGGGCAGGGGCAGCTGTTGCCCACATTTTTTGGGCAGAACACCAGGGAAATCTGTCTGGAATTGCTCGTTACCTTGGCCCAGGCTTTGGCCAGAGCTGGGGGCCACAGGACCAGCCCAGGCTGGTCACCCCACTCCCCCTGCAGATACATCCCAGCTGTGCTGAAGCCCCTTATTTGGCTCAGCTGTGCAGCTTTGGGATGGCTCTGCTGGAAAACAGGTTCCCTCAGCACATGGGGCTGTGGCTCCCCCTGACCTGGCTGTGCAGCTGACTGGGTGAGTGTCTGTGGTTTTATTATTTCCTGATCTATTGGTGATTTTTTTTGTGTTTCTTGTTGGTATTTGACATTGAGAAAGTTGGGGAGTGCTGGCTGGGGGAGGTTCTGCAGCCAAAGCTGTGACTTGGGTGGAAGCTCAAGGAATTGAGCCCAGTTTGTCAGTAGGAATGTGAGGCTGTGGCTGTTTGGGGTCTGTTGCTGGGAGTTCCCTCTCCCCACTGGGGCCTGGGTGTTTTGGTACATGTGGGGTCCATGTGCTCACCCTGTGAGGGATCCAGGGCTGGGGACGATGCTGTCCTTGGCTGGCCCGGCAGGGAGTGAGGCAAGAAGCTCAAGTTAAAAAAAAACACCAGGCATCAAAACCCCAATCACATGGCTCTGCATCACTGCCCTGACTTCCCTCTGCGTGAGTCCCTGAACTCTTCTCATTCCAAGTACAGGTAAACTCGGATGACTCTGGATTAAAGTCACCTGGGCAGGGTTTAGGTGGAGGATGGTGCTGCTGTGCCAGTGGCACCTGGCAGCCCCTGTGCAGCCCTGTTGGGGCTGGGGCTCTGCTCCCCTGGGTTTGGGGTTTGCTTGTGCCATGGGATGCTCTCCCAGCTGCCCAAACCCGGGGTGGTTAAAGGAAAGGACTAATCTCTGTGTTTGGTGTTTGCTCGTGGCTCTTTGGACACAATAAGGGATTAACTTGGTCTTTATCTAATTGGCTTATAACCCTGGGAAGGGAAAATCGCTTCGTAAGGCATGAAACCTCTTAATAGAAACTCAGAGAGTGGAGCTTGAGTGTCCTTCGAAGTAAACTCATACATGTCCTGTCCTTTTTAACTCTGACTGCTGGAAATTGGCTGTTCTGGGTGTTAAATTGTTGGGAACCAGAGGAAAATACTTATTACTGACTGGTTGTAAAGCCTTTTGTTAACACCAGGGGGGATTTCCTCTTCACTATTTCTATCTGTGACTGTTCAGGAGTCTCTGCAGGGGTCTTGGTGGCCCCTCAGTGCTGCTGGGGAACAGGGTGTGGGTCTGGAGCAGTGGTGGGATCAGGGATGTGGCAGTGGTGGCTCTGGCCCAGTCAGGTGATGAATGGTTTGTTCTGCTACAGATTATCTGGGTCTGCTTCCCCTGATCTTTGTGGACACCCAGAGATGAGGAAGGAGGATCCCCACGTGTGTGTCTGGGGTCCCTGGAGAAGGGAGAGAAGATGTTTTAGGATGAGAATCTGTTCATTCGCTGAGTTTCGAGGGAGTCTGTGTGAGCAGCTCTGTCACAGGTGTCTGAGGCTGGGTGGGATGAATTCCCACCTCCGTGTCTGGAGCCTGTGGCAGTGTAGGTGCTGCCTGTGAGTTTGTACTGCACGGGGGGAGCTCTGGTGACTCAGGGTTTGTATTTCGGGACACTCATGCCGAGGACGGGGGAAGTGTCTTATAGGGATTTCCCCCCTCCCCGCCCCCAATTCTCATCCCTGTCCCCTTTTGGCGTGGTTAGGTGGATTTAGGAGGGGCTGTTTCTCATGATTGCCCAAATCCTGGTCCAGCTGCAGCCTGGCAGCACTGAGCCATGGTCTGGGTGCACCCAGGCAGCCAAGCCCCCCCCTCCCTTCCCACATTCCCAGTGGGTTTGGTGCTCCTGGGGCTGGCTGGGGCAGCTGTGTCCCCTTGGCTCTCGGGGCAGGGATGCTGTTCCTCAGCTCTGAGCCTCCATCTCTGGCTGCAAACAGGCATTTTTCGTGTTGGTTCCCTCTATGGCAGCTGAGCCTTGTCAAGGTGTCCAGAGGCCTCCTGGACATGGTGTCCAGTGCCCGTGGACAGTGCCCGGGTGTGCAGAGGGAGCTGGGGGAGCATCGTGGCTCCCTTGCAGGTTTTTTTGTCCCTTTGTCCTTTTTTTTGGATTTTCCTGTCCGTTTGTCCTATAAATAGTTCTCCACCCGACTGCCCTTCCCGTGGCTGGTCTGGGCTGATCCTCTCTGATCCTGCTGCAGACACCTCTCACCAGAGCCCTCCCAGCCCCGGGGCTTTATTTTAAGGCCCCATTAATTAAAAGCAAATGAGTGGAATTTCTCTTGACAAGCAAATTAATAGCTAATGAGGTAATTATGAGCTGTGTCATTAGGAGGGTGATGGAGCGGCTCGTACAGGGCTCGGGCTGAGCAAGGTGGCAGATCTGGTGGTGCCAGGAGCCAGCTCTGCTCCTGAGCCATGGCTTGGGAGGGAAATGTCCGGCGTCTTCCCGAGGAGCATCATCTCCTGCTAATCAAACATCCAGCAGATTCTTAGGAGAGCGTTCAGGGCCTGTGATAAATCTGAGGCTTTGTAACCTGCTGGAATGATGATGGGCAGCACCGTGATTAAAGAGCTCTGATTAACACACAAACCTTGTTTTGTAATGAGTGGGATTGGGAGGGTTTGGGAAATCCAGCTGGCATATAATGAGGTTACTCCAACAAATTGCTCAGATATCAATTACTCTGCGAGGTAAATGTCACCTGCTTCCTCTTTGTTTGCAGTAAACCGGGATCCAATTAATTTGATGTGGTTATTGCTCCTTCCTGACACCTCTGTGGCCCCAGGGTGGGTGGTGGGGCAGGGCAGGAGCCAGGCTCTACCCCACCCGTGGGAAATCCCAGTCCCTTGAGGACAACTTCCCAGCTCTCCTGGTGCTCCGTTGAGTCCCCTCCGTAGCCCGGGGCCGAAGCCCCGGGGTCAGGCAGGGCTGGGTGGTCCCTGCCCGGAGCCTCCTCGCGCCTCGGGCTGCAGGTGGATAAATTCCATTTTGGTGGAAATAACCTCCCCGCGCCGCTGCTGTTCTCCATCCTCCCGCCCGGGATCAGCCGAGCTGCGCTGGGAGCGAGGGGAGCAGCCGAGGGTGCAGGAGCTGCTCCCAGGATCGCAGGAGGGGTTGGAAAGGAGGGCAGAGCCACAGCGGGAGGATGCGAGGGACGGTGCCCCTGGCCTCGGGAAGGGCCCTGGATGTCGGGGGTGCGGATGGGGCTGAGGAGGGGTCGAGCTGCAGCAGAGGGGCTGCGGGCACGGGGGGTCCCGGGGGATCGGGCAGCTCGGGCCCCCGAGCACCGAGACCGCCGGGGCTCCGCTCCCAGCTCCGGATGCTTCCACAGAGCTCATGAATATTAATGGCACCAACATATGGGATCCAGGGAGGGAGCAGAAAGCGTTGCCAATTGCGGAGCAGCCCATCCCAAATCCAGCACCGGTGCATGGAGCCCCTGCCTGTCCCTGGGCGTGGGGAGGATTTGGAGGGGCTGTTGTGAGCTGGGGGTGGGTGCTGTCGCTCTGGGCTCTGTGGGCATTCGAGGTCCTGCTCGCCTTTCCAGAGGGAATAAATCAGCACAGTTTTGTCCCCGCGGGGTTTTCCCCGCCCCGTCAGGTGTTGGGTGAGAGATTCGGGGCGTGTGGGGGCGTCTGGGGGGCTGCTGCCATTCCCCAGCTTCCACCAGCACTGAGTCAGCAGCACGACGGAGCCCTCCCTGCCTCCCTCCTCATCCCTTCTGGCTGGAGGGGAATTGTGGGGTGATCCAGACCTTTCCGTCCCTCCTTCCCTCTCTGCCAGCCGGGCCGGGGGTGGCTCCTGGCGCGGGGCTGCCCTGTGGCATCTCCCACTGGCACCAGAGCCCGGGCAGGATGAGGAATGTTCAGTGTGCTGCAGGCTACTGCTGACCTGATTTCCAGCAGCGCTGTCAAGCTTGGCATCTGTTGCCGATAGGGAGGGAAGTGGGGGCGTGGGGACCCCCCAGATGTGCTGCCCCAGTACCCTGGAAGGTGTGGGGAACCTGCGGGGGCTGGGGATGCCGGGGCAGCACAGAGTGGGCTCTGACCCTGCTTTTACCCCCCACCCTTGTGTGCCCCCTCCTGTGCCCACCCTGCTCCACAACTGCTAATTAATCAGCATAATTAGCGAGATGCTGCATCTATTTTTAATCAGCTTTGGAAGACAGTCTTCCTTCTGCTCCACAGGCTCTGCCGGGGCGGAACGGGGCTTAGTCGGGGACCCTCCGGTGGGAAATAAGTTGTTATTCCCCTCTGTGCCTCTGGGATGGGGGTGGGATCCCTCATGGGATCCCCGGCCAGAGGATCATCCCCCCAGAACTCCTTGGTGGAGTCTGAGATCCCAGCCTCTGCATAATCCATCAGGGATGAACGGGAAGGATGGAGGAAGCAGCTGTCAAGGTGGCAGCTGGGAAAATCGCAGGAGGAGGAGCCCGGGAAAAGGCTGTGAAAATATTCTGAGAAGGCAAAAAGGGGGGGTCAGGCCCGTGTTCCCGGCAGCTCCCTGCCCCTGGTGGGGGTGGGATGGGAAGGCATCACCTTGGAGAGGGCTGCAGGGTGTGAAGAGCGACGTTTGCTCTGCAATCGCTGGCTCTGTGTGGCCCTGGCCGGGTCCCCCGGTGGGAGAAAGGGCTCGAGGAAGCCCCTTCCCCGGCTGTGCTGGCAGGATGCCCGGGCAGTGCCACAGGGATGGAGGAGACAATGCCCCTGCCAGCGAAGGCTCCTGAGTGGCATTTGAGGGACAGTCACAGCGGTGACTCACGCCTGGGACCGGAACGGTCTGTTGGCCCTGACTGAGTGCCCGGGGTGGTTTCCAGCTGCCTGCTGTGCCCCAGCTGGTGCCCTGCAGCTCCAGGGTCCTGCTCCCCTCCTGTCCTCACAGGGGGCCGACGCTTTCCCTCCCTAAGCCGGGACTTCCCCCAGCCCTGCCTGGTGCCCCAGATGCAGCGTTTGGCTGCCCCATCTCTCTGTGCTCCCCCCGAGCCACCTTGCAAGCGGCTTCTCGGAGCCGCGTCCCTGGGGAGCCTTGGGTGGTGCTTGGCAGCCCCTGCAGAGCCGGGACCCTCCCGGTGGTGCCCGGCTGAGCCCTCGGCCCCCGCTCGCTGCTCGGGGTGTTCACGTGCGGGTTGGAGCCGCTGCCTGAGCTCCCGACAGCATCACTGCTCGTGACGCTGCTGCCTCTGGATCCGTGCTGGGGAGGGGAAGGATGTCTCGCCTGCACACCCCCTTCTCCAATTTTTGTGTGGTGAAAGCAGAGGGGTTTCTGTAGCCGTGTGCCGACGTCTCTGTGGTTTCCCTGACGCAGCCCTGCCCGGGAGGGGAGCTGAGCCCCCCTTGCTGCTCCGGGGGGGGGCTCTTCCCGCCGCTCCCCGCTCCGCGTCTCATCCATATTTAATCCGGGTCTCCTGGAGCCATGTGCTCCCCGCACGCCGCGCGGGCCGGCGCACGGCATGACACACTCGCTGCTAATTAATCCAGCGGCATTTGCGAAGCGCCTCGGGTGCCGCGCGGTGATGATGCTCTGGGACGCTCCGGTCCCGGTGCCGCAGGCGCTCCCGTGCAGGCGGGGATGCGGGAGAGGCCGTCTCAGGACACGCCGTCTCTGGTTTTCAGGGGTGTTTCACTATAAAACGCAGCAGCTTTAATTTTTTATCCGCCCGTCGCCTCCTCTCACCGCTCGGAGCCCTCGGAGGAGCCGCCCCGAGCGGGGGGAGCAGAGGATGGTGCCGGTGCCGAGGGCCCGGCGAGCGTTCCCCGCCCGTGTGAGCGGCCCGCGAGGAGCCGGATCAGAGCCGTAAATCCCAGCCGTGTCCTGCCCTTAAGGACTCTCCCTCGCCCCCGTCGGTATTTCTGAGCCGTCTCCCGATGGGAGCCGCGGGGCCTGTCCTCACGCAGCCCAAGATCTCCATCTGCTCTAAAAGCTCCTGGATTTAGCGCTCGGGGCCGGGGCGGGAACTGCTCCCTGATCCTTGTGCTCGCAGGGGACGCGGGGCTGGTGCCACCGGACAGCTCCCAGCCCAGAGGGGCAGTTTCTGGTGCAGGGTGAGGTGTCAGGACGGTGGGTCTGATTGATGGGCAGGGCTGCTCCTCTCCTCTCCCGGGATCCTCCCTCCTTCCCGCAGCAGCCACAGCGCCGGGACACGCAGGTCGTGGGTCTGGAGCTGCTGTGGCGTCCGGAGCTGGGAGGGGAGGGATGGACAGGGATGGCCCGGGGCTGCTCAGCCTCTCTTCTCCTGTCCCGAAGCAGCTGCGTTCATGAGGGGTTCGATACCCACAGGCTTTTGGGGGGCTGAGAGGCAGATCAAGGGTCCCTCACAGCCTTGAGGAGCGTGGGCTGGGATGAGCTGGGAGGATTGTTACCCCCTTGATACAGAAGTCTTGGCTGCTCCAGTTCCTGCCCCCTCAGCCATCCCCCACAGCCTCCCCAGGCTCTGCCGTGGCTGTGCCGCTGCCCTGGGGCACAGGACAGCCCCCCTTCCACCACAGCAGTGTTTGCCAGATACCCCAGAAAAACCAGAAAAGCCCGTTAGTGTAATTTTTTTTATTGCAGTTCAGATTGCAGAACAGCACAAGCCTCTGGCTGAGGGTATCGTTTCCTCTCCTGCAGCAGTGGGTGGGCACAGGGGTCTCACCCTGGCACGGGGATGGCTGAGGGTGGCTGTGGAGGCAGCAGCGCCCCAAGGCCAGGGCCCTGCTCGGGGCTGGGCATGAGGCAGGAGCTGCCACCCGTTCCCTGGGTATAAATAGCATCCCCTTGCAGGATGTAGGCTGTTCCCAGCGACACAAAACCCAACAGCCTGTCCTTGGAGCAGCTGGTTTTTGGGGGCGGGGGGGACGGTGTCTGCGTCGCTGGGGAGGGGCAGTGCTGGGGGGGCTGAGGGGGCTCTGCAGTGCTGCTGCCTTTGTAGGGTTGGCAGGATGCTGCTCTAAATCCCTCCTGCACCTGGGGGGGATCTGAGGAACCGGGGTGGGGGGAGCTCTTGGTTGCACCGTTCTCACCGTCCCTCGGTGCCCGCTGGCATCGCACCCTGTGCCCGTGTTCCTACCCACCCTGTCCCTGTCCTGCCCCCTCAGCCACGGCCTGAGCTCCTCAGCAGCCACCTCCCTCCTCCCTGACCACCCATGGGGGTGATGGGTGAGTGGCACATCACACCCAGCCTGTCCTGGGGGGCTCAGTGAACTGCCCTGGAACAGATCTGGTGTGCCACCTTTCCTCCTGCCCCCAGAGGATTCCTGGTGCCAACTGTCCCTCCCGAGGGTGCCCAGCACTTGGCATTCTGCTCGTGGCTGTTGGAGTGAGAAAACACCCCGGATCCCAGACCTGGCTCGAGGCATCTCCCTCACCCTGCTCTTTGTATTCCAGTGGTTATGGCTTGAGGCATCCTGGAAAGGACCTGGAGCAGCCACAGGAACAAACACTCTGGAGGAGGAGAGGCTTTATGAGGATAGCAGGGGCTGGGTGAAGGACAGGGACCCCAGGGTGGCTGCTGGAGGTGTGGGAGGTGGCAGGTGACCAGTCAGGGACACCATCAGCTGTGGCAGCCAGTGTGAGAAACAAGAGAAAGGCTGTCTGTAATTAGCAGAGGCTGCAGGGGCTGGAGATGTTGCTTGGGGAGATGCAGCACAAGTGGCCACAGGGCCCTCACTGTCACCCTCACCATGGCCATCACCAGCCCCTGGAAGCTGAGACTCGCTGGCTGCACGTGTGGCAGCAGTGAGGGCTCTGCTGGGTTACACCAGCAGCGTCCCTTGGGGCTGTCACCATGTCCTTGCTGCCATGGAGGAAGGAAGGACAGGGCTGGTGTCACCATGTCCTGCCCTGTGCCCCAGGCAGCAGCACAGGACTGGAGCCACACGGCTCCTGTTCCCAGCTGCTGTGGGATAGGGGAGTTACAGGGGGCTCTGTGTGGGGGTGGATTGGTTTTGGCTGGCTTTAAGGAGTAAATAACGATTTCCCTACCTGTATCTTTGATTCCATAAGCAATTTATCCATCACAGCTGCTCTGCTGCAGGTGTGGGACAGGGGGGGAGCTGTAGCACCCAGGGACAGCATCGGGCACACTGGGCTGCCCTGCCCATGGCTGTGGCACACGAGTGGCCTCCAGCCCTGTCACACACCGAGCCACTCGCTCAGATTCCCCCCCTGGAGTGCTGCCTTCCAGGAACTGTGTCCCAAGCCCTGCCTGGCTCCCGAGGGACCAGGGAACGCCCCAGGGCAGCCACTGCCCGGGGGGTGGGAGCAGTGGACCCAGTCCCAGGGGTTGTCACGGTGCCCACAGCAGAGCCCTGGGGGTGTCACTGCTCCCTCATGCCAGCCTGGCAGGACCCGGAGGAGCTGAGCTTCCAGCCTGTGTCTTGGGGAAAAAATACATCAATCTGTGTGGTGTGTTACATAAACCAGCAAAAGACACGGTCTAAGGGCACAGGAGAAGGAGAGAGCCTGGCAGGCAGGCTCAGAGGGTGCCTGAGCCTGTTCCAAGGGGAACTGGGCAGAAATCCTGCTTTACACAGACAGAGCCTTCCTCTGGAAAAAGACCAGCTCCCGAGCACTGGCTGCTCGGGGAACAGACACATGTGAGAGAACCCGGTGTCTTTCTTCACTCTTTATTGTGTAAAAATAAAGTCAACAATTCATGTAATCCCAGCAATAAAATGGAAAAAGCATGAGAATCCGTAGAAACAGTGCATTGTCAGAACTGCCGATGCGGGCCGGATGCGCGGGGTGTCGGAACCCGTTCAAATCCCAAAGGAGACAGAGCCAGAGTAGGAAAAATGTACAGCTTTGGTTAGCAAAAGAATGACAAATTAAGATACATTAATCTCTCCCCTACTGTACACTATGTACACTGTGTTGACATCACACCCTTTTGTGGTTTTTTTTGGCAAATCCAACGCACCTGGGGCCGGAGGTGGAACCTGTGCCGCGCTCTCGTTGCTCTCAGCAGGTTGTGCTCGTCGTCGCCGACGCGAACGGGGGCTTGGGAGGAACTCAAATTAACTCACGGTGGTTTGGGGTTTGGCTTGGAAAAAGGGCACAGCTGAAGATCCGCTGCCCCGGGCCCCAGCCGTGCAGGTGTCTGGCTCTGGGCTGTCACTGCCTGGGCCAGGTCCCCAGGTCAGTGGTGGCCGGGTTGGCTCTGTGCTCCCAGCCAAGGGGCCGTGGCCTCCCCGGCTCTGCACGGGCCCCTCCGCTCCGCACGTCTCTTTGCCGCATCCTTGGAGTTGGTCGGGAGGCTCTGGAGCCCTGTGTGAATTCTCTGCCTCATCCTCCACTGCCGCCCGGGGCAGCCCTGGGTGGGCAGGGAGGGGGCTGGGGGGGGGTGATTTCTGCAATCTGTAGTACAAACCAGGAGTTTAGAAAAGGAAACCATACAAAATGCATCTGTTATCTCAAAATACGCTTCTTTATCTCTTTTTTATCCCGCAGAATCTCAAAGCACTTTTTTTTTTTTCCTCAGGGAGCACTGATAATTCTATATTTTTTTTTATCTTCATAAAAATACCCTTTTTTTTTTTTAATTGGTAATAAACTTCCCTTTACAGTAAGAGAAACAAGAGAGTGTATTATCAAAAGCAGAAAGGCTTCAGACCTGTCAGTGGGAGCTGGGCTCGAGGGGACGGTAAAGGCTATTTGTCACCAGCTATGGCGCGTAGGAGGCCTCGGGGGGCTGCAGGCGGCGGGGCCGGGGGTACCTGAGTGCGGCAGGTTGGGCAGCGGGGCCGGGGGAAGGGGGGGTCCCGCCGGGGGTCCCGCCCCGGTGCCCGCCGCAGCCCGGGGCTATGGCTGTGGTGCTCGGGAGCAGCGCCGGCCGGGGAAGGGGGCACCGGGGCTCACTTGGGAATGGGGGGGGTGTCTCCTTATCCCGGGGGTGGGAACGGAGGGGTTGCCCCCTCCGTGGAGTCCCAGCCGCTGTTACAGCCCCGGCTCGGAGCACAGCTGGAGGGGATGCTGCAGCCTTCCCCCGGCTCCGGGGCCACCACCCTCCCGGGGGGGGGCAGGCTGGGGAAAAAGGGGCCCCGGGGGGGGCCCCTGTCCGGGCCCCGCGGCCTTTTGCCCGGGGGGAGCGGCGGTGAAGCGGGGGCTGGGCGCGGGGGGGGGGGGGGGGGGGGGGCGCAGCCGCGCCAGGCCAAGGCACGCAGGCGTTGAAGGACGTTGGCAAGACAGAAACCGGAGGGTCGTGGGGCTCCGGGGGCGGGCGCCCCACTGCCGGGGCATCCCCGCGCCCGGGACGAGACGGGTGGCTTTCGTTTCTCGGTTGGTTTTTTTGCGCAAAAAAAAAAAAGGAGGAAAAAAAAATAAATAAAAGAACCCGCTGAGGAGGTTTCTCTCGCTTGTCCGTGGCTCTAGTTGAGCTGGCGACAGGCCTCGAAAGTCCACTTGGTGGCCCCGCCGTAGATGTCGATGTTGGACTCGGCCCAGGCGATGACGTTCCCCGCCAGCGCCTTGGAGCTGCAGGTGGCCAGCCCGTACACCTCGCCGGGGCTCAGCTTGCGGTCCCACACGTTGAAGTGGGCCAGCTCCCCCACGAAGGCCTGCGTGGCGTCGAACCCTCCGCCCAGCGTGTCCTGCGGAGGAGCCGCCGTCACCAGGGCCGCGCGGCCGGGCGGCCCCGTCCTTCCCCTGGGGTGCACCCAGCCCAGCTGGGACCCCCATGCCCGCCCCCCCCCGGCCCTTACCTGCTCCTGGCCTAGCACCAGGACCCCCTGGGGCTTGATGGGGTGGTAGGGGGCCAGGTTCTCGCCGTTGCCCGTCTGCGTGCCATCCTGGTAGGCTTCCCACACGCCGTCCCTCGTGGTCCAGGTGACACAGATGTGGTGCCACTTGCCGTCGTTGATGACAAAGGGCAGTTTGGCCACCTGTGGGCAGTGGGTCGGGGTGATGCACAATGGGGCACCCCACGCTGTCCCCCCAGCCTGTTCCCCCCCTCCCAGCACCCTCCACCCTCCCCGGGGCTGTACCTTGTCATTGATGAGGATCTCCATGGGGTTGTTGCCCCACTCGATGAGCACCAGCTCGTTCGCCTGCCCGGGCACAGCGTAGGAGAAGGGGGTGCCCATGCCAGGGGAGGCGTTGGACTTGATCCACATGCAGATGCTGAAGGCATACATCTCGGGCAGGCTCTTCTTCACCTTGGCGTACATGTAGTTGGTGCGCAGGGGGAAGGTGAGCTGGAACCTGTCCGGGGGCCGGTTGTCCTTCTGGCCTGTGGGAGCAGGGGGTCGGTGGGCTCCGGCCGGACCCCCTCTCTGCCCCTTTGGGGGTTCCCCCCCCCTCCCCACCCCGTTATGTAACGGGCCTTGAGATGGCAGCGAGGAGCAAATCCCTCCGGAGCCGCGCGGCTCCCTAATCCCCGGGGCGGGCAGAGGCCGGAGCATCCCCGGCCGCAGAGCCCGCGGGCACCGGCTGCCCCAAACCCCACAACGGTTCGGGTTGGGAGGGAGCTTAGAGACCGGGCAGTTCCGACCCCCTGCCAGGGGGAAAGAGAAGCTGGGGGCGAGGGACCGCTCCGGGGGTGGGAAATGGGACAGCTCGGCAGAGCCGCCCGCGGGAGCGGCTCCGCATCGGCCGGCAGCGCCCGGTCCCCGGCGGCGGGGGGAGCTCCGGAAGCCGGCCCGAGCGTCCCGCGGCGGGCGGGGGTGGGTGGGCAGCGCCCGGTACCTTTCTCCAGGTCGCTGATGCGCTGGTGCAGCGAGGTGAGGGTGCTCTCGATCTTGCCGCGCTCCTCAGACTCGTTGCGGGGGCTGAGCTTGCCCTCCTCCAGGCTGTTCACCCGCGACAGCACCTGCTTCTCCAGGTCGTCGATCTTATTTTGCAGGATGTCCTTCAGGTTGTTGGTCTGGCTGGAGGAGTTCATCCTGCTGAACTGCTACAAGGGGCGAGCAGAGGAACAGGCTGTTACCGCCGGGCAGCGGCTCCCGGTGCCCGGCCGTGCGGGTCCCGCGGCGCCCCGTGCCCAGATGCGCGGGTCTCCCGGTGCCGGTGCCCGGCTCCCCCGATGCCCGGCTCGGCGGCTCCCCCGGTGCCCGGCTCCCCGGGTCTCCTCGCGTACCTCCAGGTTCTCCAGCCGGGTTTTCAGGGACTGCAGCGTCTGCCCCAGCTGGCTGAGGGTCTCGGCGGCGGGCGGTCGCGACAGGTCGCCCATGGTGTTCTTGGCGAAGCCTTTCCTGCCCTTGGCCTCGCCGGGCTCCAGCACGCTCTGGCTCTCGCAGCGGCCCAGCTTGGCCGTGAGCTCGCGGATCGTCTCCTTCTGGTTCATGATCGTCTCCTTCTGCTGCAGCACCGTCTCCCGCAGCTGCAGCACGGTGCCCTTCAGCTCCTCGGCCGAGCCGGTGCCCAGCGCCGAGGCCGCGCACACGTCCCCGTCCAGCGGCACCGAGGTGCAGACGAAGCGCGTCTGCCCCAGCCCCTGCCCGAGCGCCGGCCCCAGCGCCGGCCCCAGCAGCAGCAGCAGCGGGACGAGGCTGCCGGGCGGCCCCGCGGCCATGGCTCCGCTCGGCTCCGCTCGCTCCGGGCCGGCTCCGGCTCCGCTGCGGCGCCGCCGCTTTTATAGCGCCCGGGCGGGGCCCGCGGGACGTCACCGCGCGTGGAATCCCGGCCCGCGGCGGGGGGGGGTCCCGCGGGGAGGGGGCGCGACAGCGACCGAGAGAGTGTGTGAGTGTGAGAGTGAGTGTGTGCGAGTGAGTGTGTGCGAGTGATGTGCCCGCGTGTCCCTGTGTGTGCGTGTGCGGGGGGGCCGCGTGTGTCGGGGGGCGGGAGCGCGGATGGGCGCGGGAGTGGGCGGCGCGCGTGGGTAGCGGAGATCGTGCAGCGGGGGGGTGTGCGGGGCGTGTGTGCGGGGGATGCGCGTGCGGGGTGTCTGTGTGTGTGTGTGTGTGTGTGTGCGGGTGTATGTGGCTGTGTGTGTGTGCGGGGGATGCGTGTGCGGGGTGTCTATGTGCGTGTGCGGGTGTCCGTGTGCGGGGCTGTGCCCGTGCACGCGGGCAGTGCGTGTGCCTGCGGGTGCCCGTGCGTGTGCGGGGGCGGTGGCACAGCGCTGTGCGCGCTCGGGGATGCCCCGGGGGTGCCCGCCCCGGGGTTTGGGGGTGTTGCCCGGGCAGCCCCGGGCTCGGTGCCACCTGGGGCGTGGGGCCATTCCCGAGCACTGCCCGGGAGCAGCGGAGCCGCTGGAGCACAGACGGGCCCCGGTGGCTGCGTGTCCCCAGGGATCAGATGCACCCACTGGTGCCCAGCTCCGCTGTGGGCACGGGGGAGCAGTCGCTGCTTTGCTGCTTTTTTAATCAGGGAAAAAAAACCCACCCGGGTAATATCTGGAGCTGTCCTTGGTGGGAAGAGCTCGTGGCTGTTGGAATTGTCGCTTTTCTCATCTTCAGCACTTCATCCAAGACAGATTCCCCTTAAGCCCTGGAGCAGGGAGTGTGCAGTCTCCCCCTGCACTTGTGCCCCACGTCCTGCCCTCTGCCAACACACCTGAGCATGAGGGAGACCGTCCTGGCCCCGCAGCCCCAGGCCCCTGAGCTTCTCCTGCCTGTTGGCTTTATCCTTGTCTTCTCTCCGTGATACTGTATCGTGATAGGAAATCCCTGACCCGGAGAGCAGCCTGGGGGGGTAAATGGTGGAGTGTGTGTGGTTCCCTCTGCTCAGCTCACAGCTCAACTCACCCAGCACTACAGCAGCACATATGGTTGGAGTATTTACATAATGCCAAGTTATCCTGTGAAATATGAAGCAATTAATTTTGATTAGTGAAGTGGGTCAGTAAAATACAAAGGCTTTCAGTCCATGGATCTGCAAAAGATAAAACACACCCACTCTATGGTCCTTTACCCTTTGATCTCCTCTCTGGAACGGGCCTGAGGAGCCCTGGCCAGGGCTGGAGCTCCCCAAGTGGCTCATGGTGATACCTGTGGCTGGGTTTGATGCCTTTTCTTTGGCCGGTCTTTATCCAGCCCCTAGAGGTTTGTGACACACTGGCTTAGCATGGAGTGTTTCCTCCTCAAAGGCACCTCAGCTGCCCTTGGGAGGCCCTTTCCCCATCCAGCCATGCTCTGTGGGTTATAGTTAAAGCAGCATTTTATGGCCAAACCCAGGGGCTTGGGGTTGTCAGCAGAAAGAGGATGGCAGGTTGGCAAACCCCCTGCTGTGGCTGGGTCTGTCCATTGATGCCAGCCCAGGGAATACAGGGCAGCGCTGGGACAAAAGAGTCCAAGAGGTCTGGAGCTGTGCCGGGGTGCTCAGCACCTCTGGGCACCTTCATGGGCATCCTGTAGTGCTTTTGTCGCTGTCTCCACCCAACCTGTCCCATCACTCCTGGGGACTGCAGAGAGTTATTCCCTGAGGCTCCTGGGTCTCACTGCTGCTCCTGCCCCGTGCAGTTCAGAGCCCCTGAAAGCCATGAGTTCACCTGGGGTACTGCTTTCCTGAGCTGCTGCTCACCTCTGGGTGATGATGTTCACTTCTGGGGCTGCTCACAGCTCTGGGGCTGCTCACCTGCTTTGCTGCATGAAATTCTTGCTTGAAAATCTGCATTTCCACTCGGTTGTTCCCTTCTGGCTTTATTGCCCTGGTTACTGTCCCTGCTGCTGGCTCTCTGTGCTGTACAGCATTTCAGTGCAACAGGAATGGGGCAGAGGGGAGATAAGGAGGGGACAGGCAGGATGGAGGTTACTGGGCAGACCAGTCTCCCTCCTGTGCTGGTTTGGTTTGGGGTTGGTTTTGGTTTGTTGTTTTTTTTTTTAGCAAAGGGGTGCTATGGAAAAGGCTGAAAAGACTGCAGGGCTAATCCTTCTGCCACAGGCAGGAACACATCCCAAAAATGCTGTTACTGCAGGCAATAGAATTACACCAGTGTAAACTGGTCTGGGAGGCAGCAGAGTCGGGTCCCACTCCTGTTAACATCTGCAGGGTATTGACAGAGCCGTGAGTGTCACTGAACCAATTTACCTCGGAATCTTTTGTCATCCACTGCACATTATGCGGAGATGAGACCAAGGTGACAAATGCAATAAGATAAACACTTGGATACTATGGTGATGGAGACCACGGAAATGCCTGGATAGGAAGAAACAACAAAGCTGCGCTACAAGAGATAAGCAAAATAACCCCCGTGGCTCCTAATGCAAAGAAAGAACTAGAAAATATGATCAAGATTTCAGCTTTCCCAGAATCACTGAATCATGCAGTAGGATCTGTTATTGCTTCTGTAGGTTTAGGAGCTGTGTGGCTGTAATGAAATAATGGAGCCCCTCTTATTTTTAACTCTTCTCTTGCCTCTTCCCCGGCGCTCAGCAGCAGCTGATTGATGGCTCTGTAGCTGAAAAGAGCTGAGCGCAGCTCTCAAGGACCCTCGGAGATGATTTAGCTCTGAACAGGAGCCAGCAGGCACATTTGTATTTGTGATGGACGAGGATGGTTGTGGACAGCCCGGGGTGCTCCCCCCAGGGCCCTCTGCCAGCAAAGAGGTGAGGGGTGTAAATGTTCCATCTGCTCGACACTAACCTCTGTGTGGGAACAGCAGAATTACAAATGCAGAAGGGACAGTTTTTAAAGTGGACAAATCTCTTTAATCCCAGGAGCTGGAGCCCCAGGGAGCAGGCAGTGGAAGCTGCCTCTCCTGCTGTACATAAAGCATCTCCTGTGGGGTGATGCTGATTCCGCATTTCAGTCTCCTCTGCGGAGTGGGAACAATAAGATCCGTTATGGGATGGAGGCAGTTTTGTGATGGGAAATAGCCATGGGTACATTGCCCTGAGGGGGAAGCCCAGGTCCTTTTGTTTGTGCGTGGAGCTGCTGATTGTGCTGGTTGTGCCCATGTTGCCACTGAGGTTTCTGGAAGGATCATCCACATCCATGCACCCCCATCCCCAGTGCACTCCAAGCAGGATGTGGACGTGGCTATGAGGCTCTTTCCTTGTTTTTTTTTTGTGTTTTTTTTAATATAAAGGCTTGTTCTCAGGAAAATTGCAGCAAGGTCTCTGGTCACAGAACCTCTGGCTGTGGGAGCCCAGGTGTGAGTGGAGCAGGATCCACTCCAAAGCCCTTTTCCTTTTGCAGCTGGACCAGGTGTAGGGAACCAGCCCGCAGCTCTGAGCTGCTCCATGGTTCTGTTCGAGAACAGTGTGTATGCAGAATGTTTTTTATTGTGCCTGCTGAGCTGTGCAGCTGCCACTGGAGCAGCTTGGGCAGGGGTGCAGCCAGAGCAGATCCCACATGTGAGGTGGAGTATTCCCGTCTGTGACAGACACACTTTGGACTGGAGTTGGGAATTTTGCTGCATTTTGCTGCAGTCTTCCTTTGCAGATCTCTCCCTCTCTCTCTCTCCCTCTCTCTCTCTCTCCCTCTCTCACACATTCACTCTCTCCCCTTTTCCCCTTCCCTTTCTTTCGCTGTTTCCATCTCAAAAGTCAGGTTCCTCCTAAACTGCCTGACATTTACACCCAGTGAGAATGAGGAGTGTGCTCTCTGTACTAGTAGGTTTCTGTGATGCTATAGGGACACAGCTCCTTTCATTACAAATAATTAATTTAGCTCTATATTGCATAACATCCTAAAAAGCTTTCTAGGGCAGTCTCATGCTAGCTGGATGCACAGATCCTATCAATATTACATTACATTTGGGTACAACAGTTATGAAGTTTCATTAAAAATTTAATTTGTGGTTTAAAACTGCAGCATTCCCTTAAAAGTGTAGCAGAGAAACCATTCTGGCTGCTGGAGGACTGAGCTTGCATTAGCCAAAATTGCAGTGAGAGCTGCAGAAGGGGCTCGGGATGGTGCTGATAATCCCTGCACAGGAATCCAGGGCTGGACTGGAGCAGGAGGGAGCTCAGGGTTGGCATCAGGCTGTGCTGGGTCCCTCTGGGCTCCTGCCAGATGAGGGGGTTTTATCTGAGAACAGAATTAAACCTGTGTCTGTGGTCAGCCCAAAAAAGGCCTCAGCCCATCCTCACTGTGCCCCACGTGTGTCCATCTGGGGGGAGTTTTTGGGTGAAGAAGGAGCCCAGAACGAGGGATGTGTGCCATGGGATCATGGAATGAGAGGGATGTGTGCCATGGGAATGTGGAATGAGAGGGATTTGTGCCATGCCCGGGGCTGTGGGGTGGGAGCTGGGCTGGAAGCCCGGAGCTGTGAGCCCAGAGGATGCTGCTGCTGCCTTTGTAGCTCGCAGCCATCCTCCTGCACTGGTGTGAATGAGGAACCTCGTTCCCGGCCGGCAGCCGGAGCGGGGAGGCGGGAGCGGGGCCGGTGTCATGTTTTGTTAATGAGGCTTTGCTGTGACGCCTCAGCAGCGGAGCTGAATGGAGGCAGGTTCCGACATCCCACATCCGCCCCGCCGTCTCGGAATTGATTTGTGCAGGAATTCCCCCCTGTCTGCACTCACACACGTCAGAACAACCAGCAGCGTTTCGTTTCAGACCATCCCTCAAGTCGTTTTTCAGCTCTCTCAGGGTTTTCCCGCAGTAAGAGAAGGCAGGATGCTGGCTGTGGGATGGATCCCGGCTCCTGGGCAGGACACAGACCTCCCAGTCCTGCCCAGGCGGTGGGACTGGACCTGCTGGTCCTGCCCTCCCGCAGCCAGGCTGTGACACAGGGACGGTCCCTCCAGGACCCCCACACTGCTCGTGGGGTCTCACAGGGCTTGGCCTCTCTGCTGCACCCACAGGTGACAAACGGTGACTCTGTGTGTTGTAAAAACCACGTTTGTCATTTTTTCCCCCTTGTCCAACAAACAAGGTGATATTCACAGCCAGGGCAGGGTGTTGGAGGGGTCAGCACCGTGGTGGTGTTGGCTGTGGTCTCTGCAGAGATCAATTCCCCTCCCTCGGAGAGGATAATAATGGGGAGTGGGTTCCTAAATCCCTTAAGCTTCTTTGATAGCTTCAATATTTATCTGTAATCCTGCTGGTGCTTCCGAACAGACACAGCTCTGTGTCCCTGCTGCTCTGGGGCTTCTTCCCACCTTGCAGTGTTCCCTTTCCGTGGGAGAAGAGGCAGGGCAGGATGAGAAGGAAACATCAAAAGCAGTGACACTACCGTGCCCCAGTTTTTTCCATGATTATTTATTATTTTGCAGTCTCTTGCTCCCTTTCTCCCACGCTCTCTCCTCTGATCTGTCAATGTGCTGTGGTGGGTTGACCCAGGCTGGACACCAGATGCCCCCAAAGCTGCTGCATCGCTCTCCTCCTCAGCTGAGGGGGAGAGAAAATAGAGCAAAAGGCTCATGGGGTGAGATAAGGGCAGGGAGAGATCACTCAGCAATTACCATCACAGGCAAACAGACTGGACTTGGGGAAATCAGTTTATTACCAATCAAATCAGAGTATGATGATGAGAAATAAAAACTAAATCTTGAAACACCTTCCCCTCCCTTCTTCCCGAGCTCATCTTCACTCCTGGGTTCTCTCCCTCCCAGCAGTGCTGAGGGACAGGGAACAGGGGATGTGGTCAGTTCATCCTGGGATGTGTCTGCTGCTCCTTCCTCCTCAGGACTCCTCACTCCTCCCACTCTGCCCCTGCTCCAGCCTGGGCTCCTCCACGGGTCACACAAGCCAGCCCTGTGGCCAACCCACTGCCAAAACCTTGTCACACAAACCCAAAATGGGTCTGTGGGGACTGGGAATGCTTCCATGCCCACCTTTGGGATGGAGTAGAAAGGAGGATGAATGGGTGGCAGGACAAGCCTGGAATGAGTTCCGAGTGCACATGGAGCACAGGGATGGGCAGCCTGGGCCAGGCAGGGTGTGTGCCAGAGCAGGTACAGGGCCAGC
>NW_020897746.1:11382678-11414706 GCF_003984885.1 Neopelma chrysocephalum | reverse complement strand
TGGGCCAGGCAGGGTGTGTGCCAGAGCAGGTACAGGGCCAGCCTGGGGTCAGGGAGTTCTGGGCTGGCACCTGCTCCCACCAGGGAGAAGCTGGAGCAGAGCTGGCGAGGTCTGGGAGAGGCAGCACTTCCCAAAGTGAGGAACACTCTGGTGCTTGGTGTTGGGGGAGGGATCTGATCATCTGTGCCAGAGTCAATTCGTGTTTGTGCTCGTGATGGTTCGGAGTTGAAACACAGAAGGTTTGAAAACCAGGATAGATAAAAATGCTGCAAGGCATCAGGAGTCCCTTGTGTTTGGAGCTTTCAGGGCTGACCCTGAGCTCAAGTGCAGCTTTTAGTGGGGAAAGGGGCTGTCAGGACACTGAGATTCTCCACTGGCAAGGCTGCAGCAGGGCTGGGGATGGCACTGATTCCTGTACAGGGTCGGAGGCTCAAGAAGCTGCAGAGAGAGTGAGTGTAACTGGAATGGCACAGAAGCTGCTTCCAGGCAGTGAGTGAAGCTGGAGATGCTTTGGCTGCAATGTGGAGCTGGCACGTCTTGAGCTGAAGATGCAGGAGATGGCAGGCACCCAGCCGGCTCTGAACCCCCCTGGGATGGCAGTGGGAGCCTGAACACCATCCCTTTTAGGGGTAAAAGATGGGCTGGCAGAACTCTGGGCTCCTGCACACCTGGTTTGCTGTTTCTCACCCTGGAATGGCAATGCCATCCCAGCTCCCGAAGGCTGGCACTGCCCAGCTTCACTTCACATTGTCAGGGTGTGCTCTGGGGGGGGGGGTTGCCTTGTGCTGTGACTTCTTAGGGGTTTTCTGCATGGGATTTGCAAAACAAATTAAGTTGTGAATCCAGAATAGGCTGGCTCTGCTGCAGTGCTTCCAGGGATGGAAATTCTTGGCAGGGGCTTTGGAAGTGGAGTAAGCTTCCTCCTGTTCTTGCTACAGCCTTACTGTTCAATCAGCAGGTTAATGGGAAGTCATTAGTCTGCTATAAATTCACACTTTAGATTTATATAATGCACATTTTGCCGTGTAGGAAAGCCCTTACTGGATGGGTACTCCTCGGTGTAAGTGGCAG
The DNA here is from genome assembly GCF_003984885.1 of Neopelma chrysocephalum. Classification (NCBI taxonomy): domain Eukaryota; kingdom Metazoa; phylum Chordata; class Aves; order Passeriformes; family Pipridae; genus Neopelma; species Neopelma chrysocephalum. The sequence continues at coordinate 11,413,635 of NW_020897746.1, read as the reverse complement.
AAGAGAAGTTTGTGTGTCTGTTCATCCCACTGCCATTAACTGTAATCAGACTGGTCACACCATTTCTTAGAAAACTGCTGAATTTCAGCAGCAAACACATGAGCCATGAAACCCACCAAGACTCAGGAAATAGATGTTGATCACTGTGTCACTCTGCATCAGGAATCTGGGTTTGAAATATCCTAGGCATGAGGAAAAGGTTTCAACTGATGTATTTCATGGGAATGGTAAAAAGAGAACTAGAAAAACACACTTGATTCCACGGGTAATTGCATTTCCTGGGTGCAGGAAGAGATTTTTGGGTTTCTCCACCTAAAACATTTTTGGTTAACACTCCATGGGCCAGACTGGGCTGGATTTCTCCATTCTGGGATTCTTTTGGTGGGATCCAAGTCTCTTGGTTGTTATCTCTCTTATCTCACGTCATCAAACCAAACCGATTCTGATTCTGGTTCTGATTCCAAAGCCACCTCTGCATCATTGCACTGACAATTCCAAGGGCAGCTCCACGAAACTTTCACATTCCCAAGGCCCAAGTGAAGGCAGTAGGAGAAGTTCCTGTGACAGGCTGAGTTATTTCTTATCAGCCAGTTCTGCTCTGGCTGAGGGGAACATCAGGTCCCTCCTGCCCCGCAGGAAGGTGTGCTTGGCAAGGGTTCTGCACCAAGATACACCAGCAACCAGCACCTCTGGGCTGAATGCTTTTGCCAGGCTCGGGAGGAGCCAGTAGAGTTCCCAGGTTCTTATTTCCAGTGCACTGGGGTGGCTTTGTCGCTGAGTCAGAGCTGATACTGATCTGTAATAGCGACACGGGTGTTTAAGGAAATACTTCTGTGCTTAATAATGAGAAAAGCAGAGAATATCTGCAGAGGTGACATCTATCACGTGTTTTTAAACACACATAGCCCGATAACCTCGCAAATTATCCGGGCTGCTCGGAGACAAAGGGAGATAATGATAACAAATGAGCTGGCAGGGCTGGAATGCCGTTCATGGAGATGGATGGCCCGGAGTTTGAGAACTCTATTAACGGCTCCTACAAACCATCCAATCTATCGCATCCCCGGCGTATTGAGTGCAGCCTCACTCAGGCTTTATGAGAAAAACAGCTCCATTAAGCAGCCAATTTTTGTCAGTCTTCAGAGGGGTCATTTAAGTCTCCCCCGTGCCAGCAGGAACGCAGAAATCTTTACGTTTGTGGTGAACTGAAGTCGCCTTCGGAGGGAAACGCGGCAGTTGCTTCACGGTCTGAATGACTTCTAACTTGTGCACTGCCTGGTGTCCAAGGATGTCAAATACACTCATTAACTAAACTCTACAGCTACTGATTCATCAAGTAGCACTTTTTTAGTTCAGCGGAGGCAAAGAGAAAAGAGAACTCCCAAATTTTCCGCTTCCAGTGGCTGTACCACCTCTTCTCGCTCCCTCTGTCTTCTCACTTGGTGAAAAATTTCCCCTCCTGCCACAGTATTTCTTCCACTAAAAGGGTGAGGAGACATTTTTGACCCAGTATTTATTCTGGCCTTTTCAATGTGAGAAGATGAATCCCTATCATATTCCCAAGGAATGCTGCTGATCAAGACACTGCTTTGCACCTATTTTATGTCTCATATTTTTAAGGCAGTTTGACTGTGCTCGTAACAGCACATCCCATCACATCGGGGGCTGGGGCACTGCAGAACAACCGGCGTGAGAAAAGGAGGCTCGGGGGGACCTTCTCGCTCTCTCCAGCCTCTGACAGGAAGGTGGAGCCAGGCGGGAGTCGGGCTCTACTCCCAGGGAACAAGGAACAGGATAAGAGGGAATGGCCTCGAGTTGTGCCAGGGGAGGTTTAGGTTGGATATTGGGGACAATTTCAGGAAAGCCGGAGTTGCAGCAGGAGTTGCTCACCTTACCTGGGAGTGCCCCTGGCAGGTGGACAGGTGGGTTAAGCCTCACCTGGCAGGTTTAATGCTCCAAGTGCTGCTTCTCCCCGAGCCAGGGCAGTGCCCGTGTGAGCACACGCTTCCCCGCCCACCCGGATTCAGAGGAAGCGAGTCGGGAAGAGCGCGGCAGCGCCAGGAATAGACACGTCTGTTCCGTCTCGCAGGGGAGGTCACTGGGATTCTTCTACGAGACGAAGAGTCAATTTTGTGAATCATGTTTTGATTTGTATTGGATTTGGCACATAACACCACCCGCCCCCTTCTCACCTGCCTCCCGATCCCGCCCTCCCCAGGCTCCGGTTCCCAGCCCCGAGCCTTTGATTCACATTTACTGTGTGGAAGGAAGTCTGTGAGCTGCACATGCATAAATAATAGAACTGAAATCAGACTTACTTAAAAATAGATATTCTTCCTAATAAATATTTTACCTGCTGTCTTTAGGCTATAAAGCTCCCCTGACTGAAGTGTTAAAACCAGCCTTGTTGTTGGGACCCCTAAATGCCTGAAACAACCACTGTGCAAACAGTGCTGGGCTGAGAGGCTGCGTGTGGGGAGAGAATGTGGTCACCTGCACACACAGGGAGGCAAACACCTGCCCCTAAAGCCTGGGAAAAGGTGGTCCTTTGGCTCAGGGCACAGACCTTGGCATCTGGCTTTGATTCATCTGGTGACCGTGAATTTGCCTAATGAAACTAGAGATAAGATCTCTCGATATTTATGAGTAACATTCTCCTTTCCGTATCTTTGTTTCTTCCTGCCCAAAAGTGGAATTAGAATTAGGTGGCTGAATAAGACAAAACAAAGGACGTTGGCAGAGCCTGAGATAGGAGGATTTTTCATTAAAAAGAGTGACAGGTGGGAGAATGTGTCCAAGTGTGTTTTTGGAAGATAATCCTTCTGCATTTTGGGTTTAGGGCATCACTTACCCGACGTGGTGTTTCCACTCCCTGCATTCCCTAGGAACTAGGGGTAAGTTTAATGTGTTATTCTGCCCAGAACTTGGAGCCAGAGGGTTGACTTTGCATGGAAATTGGGGTCCTGGTGGCAGCAGCAGGGACCACATGCTGCCTTTGGTACGGAGCAGCTGGCAGCAGGGATCCTGGCCAGCAGTGCTGAGAAAGGATGCAATTAAACAGGAGAGGGTGGATCACAGCAGGAACGGTGGAGAGCTGCAGGTCTAGACTGAAATCCTCCTGGGGAGCACGTCTGAGCCCATGGGAGCAGGGCAGGGCAGGGCTGAGGCACTCAGAGCTGAGGGGGGGGGGTCTGCTCATGGTTCCCATCCCCACAGCAAGGAATCCCTTTGGCTCTGCTCAGCCAAGTCTTCCACGTCCACTTCCCCATCCCACTCCCCCCAGAGCCCTGGTCAGCTGACACCCAGCAGTGATGCTGGTGTGGGTGGGATGAAGGTGGGGAGCCTCAGGGGAGCAGGGTGGCCATTCAGAGGAGTCCCTGCAGTGACAGGGAAGGACGTGGGTGCACAGGGACAGGGGAATACACAGCTCTTCCAGCCCAGGCTGTGGGGCTTTGCCCGGGTGACTGGAAGCAGTCCTTGTCTGAACTAATCACCTCCAGGCCGTGCGCGGAGCGGGGCAGATGTGAGCTGTGCCCGCTGCCAGCTGTGTCCTTCACAGGGATTTCTGGCTCCCGAGGCTGCCCAGCAGCACGTTCGGGCAGGGCGGGCGCCGGGCCTGGCACACGCTCCCTAAATCCTGGGAGCCGGGATTAGGGTCCATCTGTGCAGCCCCGTGGCACTGGATTAGCTGCCCTGACTGCTCCAGAGACAGGGATTTTTTCAGGTGGCACGTTGGGCTTGTTACTCCCAACCCTTCCATGGCAGGGTGGTGGAGCTGGACGATCTTTAAGGTCCCTCCCCACCCAAAGCATTCCAGGATTCCACGATTCTATGGTTTTGTGTAGCTGCCTTTGAGGAATTCATTAAAGGTTAGCAGAAACACAACCATAAGCATTTTCCACACCCTGGCGATTCATCCCGATAACAATCATGCAGTTATGATCAGTCATCAGCACAAAGCACCGTGAGGCAATGAATCAGCTCCATCACGAAAGGCAAGGAGCAAGAGCAAATGTTGGCCTCCCCAAGAAACATTATATTCCAATATAGTGTAGAGAAAGGTCTTTGCATTTAAAATATTCCACGAGTGTAAACACATGGAAAGCATTAATGAAGATTAATGGTTCTGTAAATCAAATTACACGTGTATTCTTTGATTTCTACTTTGAAATCATTTTTACATGTTCAAATATTGCAGATGTGAATGTAGTGGGGCTTGATTAGTGCTGGGAGCAAACACTGAGGAACTTCATTAGCAGCAATGTTTGATATTCATTAATCTTCAGTCTGATAGCAAGGAGGATCTCTCCCTAAAACACTGCACCTGCCTTTCCTCCTGTGCAGAGGGCACATGAATCAGGCAGAGCTCTGCTGGGGGCTGTTGCCCAGTTTCACCACTGTCCTGCTTTTTTGTCCCAGCAGAAATGACCACACAACCCAAAGCGAAGAGAGGTCCAAGAATGGGCATTGTTGGACTGGTACCTGTGCCTGGGTGTGTTTGGGGTCAGCAGGACACACCAGTGCAAGGGTCCCACCGCTCCGAGCCAGCAGCTTGGCATCAGGGATTGATTTTTGTCTTGATTTAAGGTGAAGCCCATCAGAACTGTAACTGTAGGGCAGTTGGTCCGGGTGGATGGGTGTGAGGTGCTGTCAGTCCTGTGCTGCCCCAAGGGATGGAGACCCAAGTTGTGTTGATTTTTTTTGTATATTCGTTTTTTGACATCCTGAAGGTATCAATGAACTTGACCCCAGGGGTCAGTATTGAGCCCAGGTGGGCAAGAAGGCCAATGGCACCTGGGCTGTACCAGCCATGGTGTGGCCACAGGAGCAGGGCAGTGACCGTCCATCTGTGCCGGCACTGCTTGGGCCCTCCAGTGCTGTGTCCAGTTCTGGGCCCCTTATGACAAGAAGGACATTGAGGGGCTGGAGCGTGTCCAGGGAAGGGAAGGGAGCTGGGAATGGTCTGGAGCAGCAGGAGGGGCTGAGGGAGCTGGGGGGGCTCAGCCTGGAGAAAAGGAGGCTCAGGGGGGACCTTCTGGCTCTGCAACCCCCTGACAGGAGGGGGGAGCTGGGGGGGGTCGGGCTCTGCTCCCAGGGAACAAGGGACAGGAGGAGAGGAAACGGTCTCAAGCTGTGCCAGGGAAGGTTCAGGTTGGACATCAGGAGGAATTTCTTCGTGGAAATGGTTATCAGGCACCGGAAGGCGCTGACTCCAGGGTGGTGGAGTCCCCATCCCTCGAGGTGTCCAAGGAACGCACTCAGTGCTCTGGGCTGGGTGACAAGGTGGGGATCAGGGCACAGGTTGGACTCCATGATCCCGGAGGTCTTTTCCAACCCCGGTGATCCCGGGATTCTGTGATCCCGCGCGGTCCCCATGGCAACGCGCGGTCCCCATGGCAACGCGGCGGCCCCCGAGGCGCGGCGTGTCCCTCGCGGCGGCCCGTAGCGCGGGGCATTGTGGGCCGGGCAAGATGGCCGCCCCCGTGGCGCGGTGCTGAGCCGAGCCGCGCTTTGCCGGGCCCGGGGCGCGCGTCCCGCCGCCGCCGCCGCCCCCGCCGCGCAGCTGCCGAGCCGCTCTCGGCCCGCCGGAGTCCCAGGGGCCGCCATGGGCCGGACGCGCCGCCCGCCGCAGGGAACGCAAGGCCCGCGGGGGTAGAGGCGCGAGGGAGGCCCCGGGCCCGGTGCCGGCCCCTCGGTGCTCCCCGGGCCGCGCCGCCGCCGAGCCCGGCCGGGGCCGCTGCCCGCGCCAGGTGACGGCGCTGCGACCCCCCCCCGGGCCCGCCCTTGCCTGCGGAGCGCCCCTTCCCGCCGCCCTCGGCCCGTCGCCCCCCGTCCCGGCGGAGGGACCCCCGGCCCCGCTGGGTGCCGGGCTGGACATCGCCGCGCACGTGCCGCCCGGAGCCGCCCCGCCGATGGAGTCCGAGATGCTGCAGTCGCCTCTGCTGGGGCTCGGCGAGGAGGATGAGTCCGACCTGACGGACTGGAACCTGCCCCTGGCCTTCATGAAGAAGAGGCACTGCGAGAAGATCGAAGGCTCCAAGTCTTTGGCCCAGAGCTGGAGGATGAAGGACCGGGTAATGCTCCCGGGCGCGGTGGGGTTTGGAGGAGCAGGAGAGTGGTGGGAAGGGAGCGGTGAGAGCTCAGAGGGCCGCTGGGCTGCAGCAGGGGTCTGTTTTCAGATGAAACCCTGCGTGTTGATCCCATAGTTTGTGTCCCGGTCATGTGGAGTTAGGGGAAGCAAACATGCAGAAGGAGCAGAAGCACTGAATTGATGCTCGTGGTACTTGCGCGCTTAGAGCAGCTCCATCGTTTAAGTTCTTTCAAGGAAATTTGGCCACGTGGTGCTTTTTGGGAAAGTCAGTAAAATGAACGAGGTGTGCAGGAGCTCTGCAGGTGAATGGGGAGGCTCCAGGTGCAGTAGGTTGAGCAGTTACAGCTCTCTGGAGGTGAAGTTGCACGGGAGCTTCGTGGGTTTGGAGCTTGCCACCAGCATGTTGTGTGGAATATAAAATGAAGGTGTGTTTGTGTGTGTGGAAACTGAGATTATGGGAATTTGGAGGCAGGAAATCATTATGAGATGAAGCTCTTGTTGTATTACGTTGGGAGCTTCCCTGTGTTAAGCCAAGAGAGACAAAGAAAGATCCCAGCTGGGTCTGGAATCCTCTGTTTTGTCTGTGTCCCGACTTCAGTGTTTAAGTAAAAAGCAAACAAAGCACTTAAGAAATGTCACGGATAATCATCTCCAGTCATTCAGTTCTTGGAATCCACTTTGGGTTGCAGGATTCCCTGGCTCCCGAAGTTGTTTTGCACATAACTTTGCGTTTATAGATATTTGTGAATTTTTGTGGTGACCAAGTTTCCGTTATGTTTATGATTCCTCCTGTAATGCTGTGGAATAACTTGTTGAAATTCCATGCTGTAATTTCTTTCCAGAGGCGTTATGATCAGGCACAGGGATGCTGTCCCTGTCTCAGTGTTCCTAGAGGGGTGGTTATAGTTCTCAGAAGTTCTGGGAAGGCTCTGGCTGAACCAGAGTCATTTCCCTGAGGAGAATCATGTACTGAAAATGTGACTTGGCAGATCGTTCCCGGGTTGAACTGAGTGTTTTGGGTGCGATTGAAGGGAGGCACAGACACCACGTGTGTGCTCTTTCTGCTCTAAAGGGTTTTGGCAAAGAAGAGGCTTTCTCTAGTAGACTGTGGAGGTGTGATGAGCTTGCTTGTCTATTTTAGTGATCCCTCTGCCTTCCTGGGAAGCTTCCTGTTCACTTGTTTCCTGATCTGCAAAGTTGTCTCTTTCTAATTTGGGAATGACTTTGGCTGGGTCAAGGTGATCAATAGGTCGTGCAGCAGCAGCACAAGTGCAGGGGGTGAGGAGCAGCTTCTCCGTGGTTGGTGTTAAACATTTCACGTGCTTGTTATGGCCAGGGAGAATGGTTTTGATGAAGAGAGCAGTGGTTAGTGATCACCACAGCCCACTGACTCCCGTGGAGCTGCAGAGTCCTCCTCCCAGACCCTCCTGTGCTGTGAATGTTGTGCCTGTCACGACATCGCTGCTGCAGGGACAGACTCAGCGAGGCCCTGGGTCACTCCACGATACTGAGTCTGCTTCCTGTAAAAGGAGAAAATAAAAGCAAATCCAGAATTTTCTCTTTAGTCCTTCTGTTTTCACTGTCAGCTTGAGCCAAATAACTTCACACCAGGGTCGGTGGTGCTGCTCAGGTGTCATTTGTATCTGGGCAGCTGGATCAGGGATCCTTTGGACAAACTTGCTGTTGTGTATCATTACTTTTTGTTTAAGAACAGGTGCATAGGAAGATAGAGAAAGCACATAAAGACATGTGAGAGAGGAGAAGCAGCTGATTTGAGAATGCTCTACCTCATTACTTTTAAATCTTAGGAGTTATTTTTCACATCTTTCATTCCCCTCCTTAGCTGTCATTGGCTGTCTGCTGAGCATTTGATGTGAGATAACAAAGGTAGAACCTCATCTGGGGAAGGAAGGGCTCTGAGGATGAGGGTTTGGAACGCTGCATGGGGATGCTTGTTAAATATTTCCCCCCAGCCAACTCGAGTTGGGTTAATCCTGCAAAATAATTCATGAAATGTAATCTTGTGGTCCATGAGCAGGAGGTGGAAGGCAGCTCGCTCATGCTGCTGCTTTCCCACAGCCCAGCTGGAAATGGCAGTGGGAGTGTGACGGGTTTGTCCAGGGAATGAGGCACCTGGATAAAAACCCAGGACCTGGGATTGGTGGGAGTTTTCTGGGAAGCAGTTGGGAAGGGTGGTGTGAAGGCAGACACAAAGTAACGCGGCCGCCTGTGCTGTCAGCATGGAAACACTGACTGCTGTTCATTCCCCCCTTCTCTCCCCGAGCTGCTTTGTTATGCTCTCTGGCATCATTGATTAATTATTCCTTGTTCTGGCTGTCCTCAGAAAGTTTCCTCTCTTTCTCTTTTCTTGTTTCTGTGCGCTGATCCCGCTGATCTGTGTCGGTGTCCACGGCCCCCGATGTTTGTCTGGAGCTGCTCATCCCGTGTGGAGCCCCTTCCCTCCAGTCCCAGCGTGGCTGAGGGTCTGTCCCATTCCCCTGGTGCTTTGTCTCTCTCCCCTCTTTCCCACAAGCCAGGCTGATGGACTCCAGGTGTGTCTTGTCTCCGGGATGCTGCTGAAGGAGGATGTAGCTCTGGCTGTGAGCTGAGTGCGGAGAACTTTCCGTTGTTTTCAATTTGATAAATGAACTTGTCACAGCTTGGGTTGGGACCCATCACCTGTCGTGTAACACACCAGCCTGTCTCTAAATGAAGAAATTCTCAAAGGTCAACCAAACCAAGTCTCTGTTTGTCCAAGTTGCAGGTAAATCTGTCATGTCCCCGTGAATCATGAAAACCATGAGCGGTGGCAGATTTTTGCCTTATTCATCGAGGAGTCCTGGGGAGTGATCCGAGCTCTGCTATAGTTATAGGAAATGATTCACTAAGATTTGGGAGTGGAATGACTCTTCTTTTCATCCTGCTTTGTTGCTCTAAAACCCTCAGAGTTTTTATGAAGTTGAAGGTTCTTTGGAAGGCAGAACTCTGATAAGTGGGAGAATCGAATCAGCAGAGTAATGGGTGGTAAATCTGGAGAAAATAAGTGAGCATTCGCTGGTGTCCCCCGCCCCTTCTCCACGAGGGCTGCTCTGAAAACATTTAATCCTTGCTCTCCCCCTTCCATGGGCTGCATATGCCATCAAAGTGACACTGCTTTGATCTATTATTTATTTAAAGAATATTTTTAACACAAGAGGGTTGGAGTTATGCTTTGTGTATTGAATTAAATCTCAGCCTCGGTAGCAACCAAAGCATGTAACTTGATTTAAATGAAAACACTCCCAAGTACACCAGGTTTTACTGACAAGTTGCTATTAAATTCTGAATATTTAAATTAGGAATTACTGTATTTATATTGATTTCTAAGATAAGCAGAGAGCAACAAAGCTGATTGTAATAGTTTTACTTCAACATTTTTTTTCCTGCTGCCTCATAACTTGCTGAGTGAGAATTAAATCCTATTTTTATGAGAAGAGGAATACACAATTAGGTTTCTCTGGACATGCAGATTAAAGCAGAACTGCATACAAATGTGCTTAATTCAGACAAGCAGAGTTTACCTGCCTGCACAGTAAATCCCTGGAAGTGTCCAAGGCCAGGTTGGACGGGGCTTGGAGCACCCTGGGCTGGTGGAAGGTGTCCCTGCCCATGGCAGAGGGTGAAATGGGGTTAGCTTTAAGGTCCCTTCCAACCCAAACCAGTGTGGGATTCTGTGGTTGTAATGTTCCATGTGTTGAAGGGAATTACTGCAGGGTGGTAGTGGTGTGGGTTTGTGCACATCAGTTCAGCTGGAGATCGTTGTTTCCATGCACAGAAGCTTCCCAGGCACTGAATGGCCACGTTTGGGCTACTTGTTCATCCTGGAGTGCTGGTGGCTCATTTCCCCCCCTCTTCTAAGACTGGTTTGGTCTTTCTTGGGAGCTGAAATCACAGAATCATGGAATCAGTAAGGTTGGAAAAGACCTTAAAGCTCATCAAGTCCAACCGTCATCCAGGACCACCACCATGTTCACCACTAAACCACGTCCTCAAGTGCCACATCCACCTGTTTTTTGAATACTTCCAGGGATGGTGACTCCACCCCTGCCCTGGGCAGCCTCTGCCAGTGCTTTACAACTCTTTCTGTTGTAAATTCTGAATTCTTTTTTGCTTTTATCCAATCTAAACCTCCCCTGGCACAACTTGAGGCTGTTTCCTCTCATCCTGTCCCTTGTTCCCTGGGAGCAGTGCCTGACCCCCCTTCTATCAGGGAGTTGCAGAGAGCGAGAAGGTCCCCCCTGAGCCTCCTTTTCTCCAGGCTGAGCCCCTCCAGCTGCTCCTGAGAGCTGGTGATGGTGTGGGTCTCTCTCCTGGCTCAGTGGTTGAAGCCCACCCTGGTTCAGTAGTTCCTGCCAGTGGTGATTGCAGCTCTGTGAGGTGTCGGAATTGTGTGGGAGCAGTGGCCCCTGCTGCCTTAAAGTGACTGTCAAACCAAACCAAACCCAACCCCAGGCTCTCCTGGAACTGTCAGCCATGAGCAGTGTCAGCTCACCCCTGGATTTGTGTCTTCCCTCCCCTAGAACAGGGATCCCTTTGAACTGAGGTGTTGGGTATTGATTGGATGGGGGTGGGAGGCTGCACTGTGTCCACAAATGTTTTATGTCTGAGCAAAGGGGACTTTGATTAACAGCTCTGAGAGCACAACTGGGCACAGACTCTGAAAGAGAAAGATCTGACCTTTGTACACCAGCAGGAAACACCGAAATCCTCAACTTGGCCACTCACTCTCATCCTGTGAATATTCTCCCTTCAGCTGAGATCTGTAAAATGAACACCATTAGCAAATGGAATGTCAGAAAATAGCTCTATCTGTGTCTCTCCATTTGAAGATGCAGTGAGAGGAATTTACCTATATATAACCTGCTGCTTTTTCTGTCTGGGCGGCCGGGGCAGTCCTGGGGGCTGGTGCTGCTGAGCAGTTGGGATTTGCAGAGGAGTCAGGCAATCATTGCTACTGAAAATCAGCATCTATCCTGTGGTGGGTAGTTACCCCCTGCCCTCCAGCATGTGTGGGGAAATTTGAAAGGTCTATGAATAGCAGGCAGAGAAAAAAAAACACACCCTTGAAAGATACACACAGATATGTTGCAGATTGCATACTTTAGTTAAAAATGTGTCACTCTGGGAGGCTTTTCTTCTCCTCTCTCAAGCGTGGCAGATGTCACCGGAATTCGGTCGTGGTGACAACTGGGAAATGTCTCTGCTGCCAACCACCCCTGCCTGGCCTGGCATTGGGGGTGTTTCAGATGCTGGAGGTTGTGTGGATGTCTCAGAAATGCTTCATTAATGCTTTTCCTGCTCTTCTGTTCCTTCTCTCTGCCTGTGTGTAGACAGAGAAGTCCGAGGGCAGCAGCTTCCTCGGAGTTTCAGTTCTGGCTCCGTGGGTTGTGTCGGTTTTCTGGGAGGTTTGGGGGGTTTGCCTGTGTTTGCCTCTCCGAGGTGTTGTTTTAATTGGCTCTCTGCTGTGCTGATCTTCACCCTTGGCTGCTTCCAGAGGTGACTGTTGGCCTAGCGAGGCCACGGGCAGCTGAGGGGGGTTATTGATCCCTCTGTGACCCGTGGCTTTAACTGGCATTGCCAGTAAATTTGATAAACCCATGACGTGTGTCTGGTTCCTCTGTTCTCTAAAGAAGGTACTGTAGGTGCCTCTTTCAATGAATTATCTAATTAATTGCTTAAGCCCAGGTTTGTGTTAATGACGTTCTCTAATGCAGAGCAGTGATATGGGGTGGGTGCCACAGGTGACAGATGGGCCTGGGGTCTGAAGAATTCCTTTTTATCTTATTGTCCCAGTGGTTCTGCCAGTGACACCCTCACTAGTATTTTTATTTCTGGGTTTGTATTTATTGATTTATCCTTGCTGTGGTGTGGCAGGGTGACCTGCACCAGAGCAGCCCTTGCTGGGTAGGGGATGGGAGTGAGGTGTAATCAGTGTAATTACTGTGGGAACAGCCATGGGTTGGGTCAGGCTGCCCTTCTCCCTGTCTGGGTGAGCCCTGTGTTCCTGGCTCTCCCTCTGCTTGACTTCCCTGTAGCCTGACAGAGCCTCAAGCAGGAGCACAGGCTGCAGCATGGTTTGTTCCCTCAGGGACCTCTCCCTTTCTCCGTGGCACAGCAGCAGGATGGAATTTAAAGCCCCTGGAGGGCTGGTGGGGTTAAGCCTTGGGAAGCAGGGGCCAGCTCTGTACTGTGTGCCTCAAACACAACCAGCATCTCCATCTTCATGTTCCTGACACTTCACTGGAATTCATGGACTTATCTCGATCATTTTCTCCTACTCGCTCCTGTAAGCTCAGGAAAATTCCTCTTTTCAGAAGTTATTTGACTGTGAATTAGTTGGCTGTGGCTCAGGGATTCCACTGGAGTGAGACAGTGACTCCTGATCAAAGGCGCCGCGTGTACCCGGCGTTATTGACTCCCCAAAGATCTGAGAGTGCCGTCCAGGAATGATTTGAAAGAGTAGCTTGCGAGGAAGATCTGAAGCTGAAGTCAGTCAGTGCCTGGGAAGGAAGACCGACACCTTCTCAAGGCAGTGCTAGACAGGAGTGGGAATGCGGTGGAGAGACTGGGAGAAGCCAGAACAAATGCAAAGCAGAGCTGGGCTGAGGTGAGGAGGAAACCTGTTGTCACAGATCAAATGGAGAATAACGTCTAGAAAATGCCTACTGATTCTTTTGCATGTCGTATAAAGAAAGATCATAGAAGTAGAAGATTTGCTTTCTATTATTTTTCATTATTTTCAGGAAATGATTGGCAGGGACAAGGGAACACCAATTTGGTTCTCTGCATCTGAGGGTGGTTTGAAGGCAGTGGCTGCTTTGCTGTGATGATGGATCAACCTGCTCGAGTGGGTAGTTTTTAATCTTAAGGGCAGTTGGTCACACACGATCCCCTTTCATCTCTGAGGGCACCTTTGGAGCTGAGGTCCCCGGCCACAGCAGGTCCTTGGATGTGCATCCGAAGAGATGCACAGTGTTCCCAGAGCAAGGAAATATGTCTGTGGATATCTGGGGTAGTGAGTGACATGAGCTGAAGAAGTGCTTATAAAGTACCCAGTGAAGGCAGCATTTCCAGGTGTGTTTTGTGAGGAGCTGTGTCACTGCTGGCACGTGAACCATGTACAGGAGCTGCCTGCGCTGGGCAAATGAACATGTTGGACATAATAAACCTCTGAAGAAAACTCAGAGTGTTAGTGCTGAACACAGAGGTTAGAGAAGGAACACAAACCCTGTGGAGGAGTTGATCTAGGAATCTAGAGCAGGCTGGCACCCCAGGAACCCACCGTTTGGGCTGCAGATGGCTGAAGACAACCTGCAGAGCTGTTGAATTATTAATGGTATCTCGAAGGATTTCTTTGCATTCTACTCTTTTTATTGCTGTGGAAAAGCACATGGAGGGTTTTTTTCCCTAACAATTTATTTATCTTAAACTTTGCGTTAAAAAAATTTCCTTGAAGCTGAAAGCTCTTCCTCTTTTAGATGTTTTTACCTTGCAAATGGTACAGGTGAGCTGCAGAGGCAGCAGGGCTCTGTGTTCCTGGACTGGGATAAGTTGTGTCCACGTGGGATGTGTTCTGAGTTGCTTCAGCACCCTTTCACTGGGTTTGTGTGCAGTTCTGTGATGGAGTGGACCAGGAAGGTCAGGGTTTGTGTGCCTGTTCAACACTTTTCAGCCTTTCCCCTGGCTGATTTGCAGACCTGCATTCCTCAGCGGAGCGTGGTGCCAGAGCCCTGGGAACGATGCCTGGGCACGTTGTCCTCACTTGTCACCTCTGGGCTGGGAGCCCAAAGTGGGAAGGACTGGGGAAAACACGATTTTCTGGTGCTGCAGAGTGAACTGGGACTCCGAAGGGAGAACAGTGGTTTGTGTTGTTAAATGCTGCTGCCGGTGTTGGGTGTTGGAGACTTCCTTGCTGGGGAGTCTAATGGCACATCTCCAAAGGATCCAACATCCTGGAGTCACCTGTGGAACACCTCGCTGGCTTTGCCTGTTGGTTGAGAGGTTTGTATTAAATCTGTGTAAAAATGTCCAAAAGAAGCCTTTAGGAAGAGAATGAATTTCCTGCACAAGCAGGGATTTGAGCCTCCTGGCCAGTGAGGGTTTCCAAATGAGACTGAGAGGAAGATTTGGAATCTGGAAATCTGTCCCAGTGTTTGTGTTTAATGTTGATAACTTCACCCCCAACTCTGTAAAATAACGTAGCAGTGTATATTTCTTGTTTAATGCTGACTTAATCTTGTGTTTATATTAACTCACTGAAGCAATTTGAACTGACTGGCATAAACCCAGGCAGGTTTCTAGCACTTGAGTGTTCTTCTGGGTAATGTTTAAGAGAAAGTTTTCAGCTTGCAAATTGCAGTGAAGAAATCAAATATTTATGGGTCTTAAAATGTCCAGTCTGAAATGTACCACAAAATGTAAAATTTCTCATAAATGCATTGGCTTGTTCTTGGTATTACTTGAACTAGAAGTTACTAAACTGTTCTTACTCGGGCTGTAACAAATCCAGCACTGCTGAAAGTGGCTGTTTTGGTTTCAGCCTGGGCTGGAATCACTTTCAGGGATGCTCCAATAGGATCAGGTGGGCTCCCTGTGATGATAAAAGTTCACATTTTCAGTCAAACCCATTCTTAGGGAGATAATGCAATGTTTTTTTTCTGGCTGAAAATAGCTGCAGAAAGTGCACTGTGCTCACCTGCAGATCTCTGAATGAAATAAGAGGTGAATTAGAAATATTTTACAAGTTTTCCAATCCTGAGTATAAGATGTAAATTTTTATGTCAGGTGCTTTAAAAAGCATCTTCTTTTCCGAGCAGATGCAGAACTCCCTCTGCTCCCTGAGCCCCATTTCCGATGGGTTTGGGGAGGAATTCAATACCATTGCTTCTCAGAAAGAGCATTTTGGCTGAGTGGATTTTGCAATTTAGCTATTGCAGGTTCTGACCCAGAGTTATTAACCCATTTTAAATTGGATGCAATACAAGCTTGGGAATTGTGTACCTTTTTTTTTAACATGCAAACACTCCCCAGTGCAGAGCCCACAGTAAGAGCTGCTGTGGTCTGATCTTGAGCCTTTGCTGAGAAAGCATTTTGGATATTGGGTTTCTTACCAGCTTGCCAAACATTCTTCTGCTTCATTTTTTAATTCTAACAAAAATCCATTGAAATGTATTCTGGGAGATATACTCTTGAAATGGGAAAAAGAAAATTTCCACTGTCTTAATGACAGATGAGAAGGTCCTCATATTCTTGTATTAAAAAGATTTAAATATGCAGTGCAGTTTCTGGCGTGTTCCAAAAGCTTAGAAATGTCAAAAGGGTTATTATTGGGTTTTTTGGGCTCGGGGTTTTTTTTTGTCTGCTGTGTGTGCTGGCACCCCCCTGCCCTGGGCTCATCCCCCAGCGTGGGCAGTTCTGCCCCTCTGCCCCTCAGGTGAGACCCCCCTGCAGAGCTGCCCCAGCCCTGGGGAACAGCACAGGAGGGACAGGGAGCTGCTGGAGAGAGTCCAGAGGAGGCACCAGGATGGTCAGAGGGATGGAGCAGCTCTGCTGGGAGGAAAGGCTGGGAGAGCTGGGATTGTGCAGCCTGGAGAGGAGAAGCTTTGGGGTGACCTGACTGTGGCCTTCCAGGACCTGAAGGGAGACTACAGGAAAGAGGGAGAGACTATTTACAAGTGCCCGAAGTGCCAGGACAAGGGGAATGGCTTCAAACTGCCAGAGGGCAGGGTTAGATGGGATATTGGGAAGGAATTCTTGGCTGTGAGGGTGGGGAGGCCCTGGCACAGGTTGCCCAGAGGGGTTGTGGCTGCCCCTGGATCCCTGGAAGTGTCCAAGGCCAGGCTGGAGCAACCTGGGCCAGTGGAAGGTGTCCCTGCCCATGGCAGGGGGTGGCACTGGATGTGATTTAAGATCCCTTCCATCCCAGGCCAGTCTGTGATTCACCCTCAGGGGTGGATGAGGAGGAGCAGGTCAGGGGACAGGAGTGAGCTGTAATTCTCCCCGAGGGTGTGCTTGTTGTTTGCAGAATGAGTCGTAGTGGAGTGTGAGACTTTATGTCCTTTGGGAGAGGTGGCAGAGGGGAAATCACCCCATTTGTCTCTGGGATCAGTTCCTGTTCCTTTCATTAGGGGTTTGCTGTCAGTTTTCCTGGAGAGGTGCTTATTTAAAACCCCGAACTTGGGAATGGAAGATGAATCTCAGCCTGTTCAGCATAAGTCACCGATCAGACATTACTGGCAAAATATTGAAAAATAAGTCAGTATTAGACTGCAAATGGGAAACAATAAATACGGGAGATGGAGAAGATTGGTTGGCAGGATACTTTCTCTTGGAGGAATGATTTATGTGTTTTCATGCCTCCTAAGTTATTTTGTCTGTAGTTTCCTGTGTTTCCTTCAGGGTTTTCAGTGTGTTTGCCAGCACATGGTGACTCCTGGCGATGTTTGTACCCCTCCACACCCTGCAGCACTGTGGGTTTTCTGTGGCCCTGTGGGCTGGCAGATGATGCAGTGTGCTGGAAAGGTGTCCCTGTGGGCAGGGCAGTGCCAGGAGCTGTGTAATGATGGGGTGTTTTGGGGAGGGAGCAGTTTGGGTGGTGCTTTGGGTGGTCCATAACACTCTGCAGCAGTGACGGGTCTGCAGGACCCAGCTGCACCTCGCTGCTGCCCCTCATGTTGCAAATACCTCTGCTTGGACTGTGGATTCTTTGGAATTCTGAGGAGGGTGCACCTGTCCTTAGTGCTGAACTCCATCCCATGATGATCCACCCCATCCATGTGTGGCTCCTCGGGAACCCTCGTGACATCCTGGGGATCCCCGTTCAGACTCTTGTTTTCATCTCTGTGCTGCAAAGTGCTGCTTCCTCCTGGGTCCCTCCTGGGCACGAGGAACTCCTGCATGATTGCAGGGTTTGTTAGCAAGAGCACACTTTGGGATGAAGCCATTAACCACATCTCTTGCTAGATCCTTACTCCATATTCCCTGTCATGGCCATGGGAGTGAGGAAAAGCCGCCGGATTTCTGTCCTGGTGTTGAGCCTGTCCCCCTTCCATGGCAGGAACAGTGTCTGGCTGCTCCAGTTTCCTTATAAATTATACATTTGTGTGGCTCTAGGGTTTCTCTAAGTGTGACATTTTGGATTTTTCCCCCTCCTGTTGTGAATTGCAGTGGGGGTGTGGGTGTGCAGACAAGCACTGATGGAATTACTGGGAGCCTTTGTTTTGCTTCTCTGGTTTAGGGGTTGGGACGAGGGAGTGTGGAAGAGACCATGAAACGTGCAATAATAGTTTTCAAGCAGTGTTTTTAGCTGGCTGTGGTGCTCAGCTGTTGGTTTAATGCAGGTTTTTGGTCCCAGGTGAAGTTTGGTGGGCTTGGGTTTGGTACCTTCATGGTGCCCACGTGGCACAACCCCGAGTGCTGCCTGGGCAGTGCCAGGGTGATGCTGGAGCAGCTGGAACAGGCCCAGGGAGGGAGCCAAGACAGGATTTCTCCTAAGAAGGCTCTTCAGGGTAACTCAGGTGTGCAGAAAACAAAGAAAAAATGGACTTAATGTGTTTGGTTTTAATGTGTGTTTGTTTGTTTGCAGATTTTAAGGTTTAGTTTGTCACTTGGGGGTTTTTCCATTGTAATATGCTTAGTTTTTAATATTAGAGATCATGCACTACATTATAATATTGATCAGGGACCGTGAATAGCATTCCCTCATGTTTTAATAATATGTTTCAGCTGGACAATGGCTAATTTAAGATGAGTAGCAGAAGTTCACTCATATCTATTTCCATGCTCAGAAAGAGAAGAATGGGCTCTGGAAATAATAATAAAAATAGTAACATAGAGTCTAAGTACTGTTCTAATAAAAAATATGAAAAATCTAATCAGTCAGGCCTTGCTCAAAATAGTCCATGTGAAAGGGCAGGGAAGAGGGGTTGGTTGAAACCCTTCAAAAGTTCTCAGAGTGGTAAAATTTGAACCCAAGTGAAAGTTGCTGTTGTTTGTGCACTGAGTAGGTGTGTTATTGCCTGTCTTTGCAGATGAAGACTGTAAGTGTTGCCTTAGTTTTGTGCCTAAATGTCGGCGTGGACCCTCCTGATGTGGTGAAAACGACTCCCTGTGCCCGCCTGGAATGCTGGATCGGTGAGTGCTGACCCTGAGCCCTGCAAATACTGAGCCACAGCACAGAAGGTCTCCTGAAAGTTGTGAATTTCCTGAACTTAAAGCTGGGGTGAACAAAAGGAAATCTGGGGTCTGATTTCTCTCTCTCTCTGTGGGTCACTGGAGAGTCCAGCCCCAACTGCTGCCCTAGGTCATGTCCTGCTTTGTTCTGAAATGAGATACCATGGAGCAAACCAGCTGTTAATGAGCTGCTTTGCTTCCTTTTAATTGTGGTAGATTTATAAATAGCTGAGGAAGTCTGTGAGCAGTTCCATCCTCTGAGTTCTGGGGTCTGCAAAGCTTTAAATCCCCCTCTGCTGCCTCACACAGCAGAGCAGGGAGGTTTGTAAAATGCAAGGACTTTGCTGCCTGTTGAGGTGGCTGCTCCAGGGCTGTTTTAATTGGAAACATGAATTCAGAAGACCTGGAATTATTCCCAAGGATGTCTTGCCAGCAGTTCCAACACCTGGTCTTGCTAGTTTGATGCACCGTTGGATTAAATTCCCAGTCTTTTTGTGAAGCAATGAAAAGTTCCCTTGGTTTTTGGAGAAAAAAGTCTGATTATCAAGATGAGGCAAATCTGAAGTAATATTAGAAGGAAATATGTTGTGTACAAAAGCTTTCTCAGAGAGATTTGTTTTTTATCTAGGAAGGGGGAACGTTCAGCCTCCAGCACATACCACTGTAATCCTCAACTCTGGGGCTTAGACAGGCCTCAGGAGCAAATTAATCACGGCACAAACGGAATTTTAAAGGAAAAACTTTCAGAAGATCTCGTTTCTAACCTTGCTTTACCTGCTTTCATGAATCCCAGCATCTCAGGTTTTTAACCTGAAAACGCTGCTGACTTTGAAGCAGTTGAAGAGCCCTGAGCAGGCAGGGACAGATCCACCAGTGCAGGGGAGGGAACAGCTCTGGTGTCCCACTGACACCCGGGCAGAGAGCAAAGGGAATGAGGAGCACTGCAGAGGCATTTGAATAAAGTCATTAGTGCCTATCATTAGCAAAGAGAATTTTGAATGCGGTTTTGTAATTAAATTTTCAGTGTGTGTGTGTACACAAGTGCTCCTTCCATTTCCAGCCGACTTGATACTTCTGAGGAAGGTAATTGCAGAAATATGGGATGTTTTCCTTGCCCCAGTCTCAGGAGAAGCGAGTGGGGGGTGGGAGAATGTCTTTGCAGATGTGCAGGGAGGTGTGGAACTCCTTTTGCTCCAATTGCAGTCTACTGCTATAATTTAAATAAGATCCCAGCTTTTATTCATTAAAGAAAAATAACTCATACAATCCTGCTTTCATCCTACTTTATTATATTTTCTTTCCAACAAAAGTAGAATATTTGTAAAAATTTTAAAAAAAACCTCTTCATTGATTTGGTTAAGTGCTTTTAAAATAATTTATATTAAATAGTGAAATATTAGTTTCTAGTTGTTTGGTTTTTTTAATCTTGTTAATAGTGTAATTATATGTTCATGGTGTTTGAATAAAGCACATAGACTGGAATTGTATTGCTGTGTATGGATGGTTGTAATTATCTAGTGATAAAATTAACTTCTAAAATATTACAAATGGCACGTAATCTGAGAAACAAGAAGCAAAGGAAGTAAATGAAGCAGGACTTTCATCCATCAAGAGAAAATGTTTATCATCAAATATTTAATCAATTTGAATTTTTGTCGCTGTTTACAATAGAAACCTTTTTTAGTATTGAAGGAAACAGATGTAATGCCTCTCCTGTCCTTCAAAACTAAATTGTGTTTAGTAGCTCAGTGAGAGAAATCCTCCAGCTTTGACAGTCTGTAATGAACTGGATTTGTGTCAAAGTTGGGTGTTGCCCCCAGGTAAATTCCATGAGGAATGACAAGTTTGTGAGTTTGAAATCGGTCATGAGAGGAACCTGTGTGAAACTCTCAATGGTCTGAGGGGTTCAGCTGGGGTCAGAAATGCTCCTCTGTGTTCTGTTCCCAGATCCTCTGTCCATGGGGCCTCAGAAGGCTCTGGAGACCATCGGGGCCAACCTGCAGAAGCAGTACGAGAACTGGCAGCCAAGGGTGAGTGTCCCTGGGCTGTTTGCCTGCTCAAACCTTCACATGGCTGTGCATCATGGTCTGTTGAATGCCTTTTCCTGAAGTGTTTTTAAGTATGTTTCTATCAGAAGGGCTTGTCTTGAAGCATTTATGGTAGATATTATATTTAAGACAAAAGAATTTACTTTGACGTTTTTCCTTGTGGTACATTGACAATAAGAATTTGGCAGAAAATTCAAATAGTGCCTGAAATCAAAAAGGAGAGTGAAGCATCTTGATGCAAAGGTGAAAACAGTCCCTTTTCTGTGCTCTGTAGTGGAGTCCCTGGTACTGAGGGCTGAGGGACAGGTCAGAAGGAGCAGGTTCCCTGCGTGGGCCTGGTGGAGGTAAATTCCTGGTGAATTCCTGGTGAATTCCTGGTTCCTGCAGGAAATCACAGCCCCTGAAACATTGCAAAGCCAAACGCGTCCTGGTTTATTGCACTCCACAGGGCTCTTGAGTTTTCTGCAGTAATAAAGAGAAGTTGATGTGCCATGTGCAATAAAACAATAGGAACATTATTGAATTTACTAGAGCTTTCATATAAATACTAATACATCTAGTTTGGTCTGATTCTCAGTGGTTTGGAGTGGTTTGGAACAGGGGGAAGGAAGACAGTTTGGGGAAAACAGGGCAGTCTGAAAAAAAGACCCAATGATTAAAATCTTCTGAAATAGCCAATATTCCCAGGCTGTCAGGTCCTTCCAGCACGAGCTGCCTGTCAGGAATACCTTGTTGGGAATGTACAGATGGTGCTAATTCCTGGTACTGGGTCATGACAGGGATGGACACTGTGACCAGTCCTGGGCCATCGCTGCCAGTCCTTGCAGGATGTTGTTCAAACATCCCCCTTTGTGTTCAGTACAAACAGCTTAGCTGAAAAAAGCTGTAAAATGGGTAAAGCATGAAAATTCCTTGTTTCTGGAAGCTCCCAGGCTGCACAGCTGATGGATATTTCCTTCCAGGTCTTATTGAGCCCCTTTCTAAATAATTTATCAGCTTGCTGTTGCTTGAAGTATTTGTTCTGATTAAATTTAAGACTTTGCTTTATTGTTGTGTAGCTAAATAAATTTGTGTGCTGTGGGAGTAAAAACCACTTCAGCTGTTGTTTCATCTGCAAAATCCCGCAGTTAAGCAATATTCAGACAGATCATGCAATTCTCAAATAAAGATTGTGCTGGGGAGGGAGCAGGAGATGGCAGAGCTGGGGCTCGATCTGTCTTGATAAAGAATTCTCTGAACAAGTCAGGGTTCCTGCAGCTCAGTGCAGTGACAATTGAGGTGCTGGTGAAAAAGTGAAAAGAAACCAAGACAGCTCTTCACCAACCCTCCCTTGGGTCGTGGGGTTTGAGTTTCACTGGGCAGGGCAGGGGTTAAACTTGAGGGTAACTAGAAGGGGGTTCAGTTACAGGGATCGAGGAGGCTGCTGAAGCAGCTGAGAATGAAAGGGGAAAAGGGAGTGAAAGGCACAGCACCTTTCCTGGGACTGCTCCCCTGGTTTGGGAATTTGCAGCCTGGTGGGCTGGGGAATGGCTGGAGGAGCCCAGTGGGACTGGGGCTGGGTGGTGGCAGGGCCTGGAGCAGAGGGTTTGGCAGGGAGCATCCAGGGAACACGTGGGAAAGGGGAGCCTTTGGCTGAGGCAGCACTTTGTACCACTTAAATTGCCCAGAATAAAATACCTGGAATTTCTTTCGGAGGTTCCTCACATGCTCTGCATTTAAAATATTTAGATAAGGAATTGATCATATTGAAATGGGATTTCTCTGCTTCTGACCTTCATTTGTTACCCCCTGCAGAACCTGCCTGCATTAGGTGCAACCCTGGAGTAAGCCAAGCCGTGCTCTGGCTTGGGCTGGCAGTGAGGAGCAAATAATTTCCCTGTCATTGAGGTGTAAATTCAGTTTTCTTGGCTTCATTGCACGTTGTGCCATGCCAAAGGCAGGAACCTGCCTTAGTTTAAGAGTCAACAGACTTTGAAAATAGGACTAATGGACTGCGAGCTCCGAGTGCTGCTGCAGGGAGATGGTTTATGGAGATGCAGGAGCTCGTGGGGATTTTTATGAGCAGGAGTTACTGCTCTGTGAGTCCCAGTTTACCTCCATTTATCAGTGGAACCTGGGACCTGGCTCTGTGCTGTGGCACTGCAGAGCTGAGCAGAGGGGCTGGTGGGAAGGGTGAAGGTGTTCTGCAGGGAGTGTGTTTTCTGCATCCTGCTGGCTGGAATTGTCAGAGCTGAACCCCAGCACTTTGTGTCAAAGCATCAGCTACCCTGGGAGCACTGATGCTTGCACAGAGCCTGTGGGATGGGCTGGCTGCTTAGAAGGGTGCCAGGCTTTGTTCCTCCTCTGTCTCCTTCCTTGGCTCCCAGCCTTGCCCAGACAGTGAAGTTCCCCGAGTTTCCCTCCCTGAGAAGGGGCTGCACAGCTGAGGGCAGAGCTGTGAGTTGGATGATGCAAGTTTACATAATAAAGGACCTGGTATGAAGTAGTCTGGAGCATATGCTTATTAAATTTGCATGAAATTATAGATTTGCTTTCTCTCTGTTGGCAGTGGCTTTTGACCAATTTCTCTCTTTAACTCTAAACTGACCAGAACATTCACAGGACTTTTTCTCCCTTTTGCTCAATCATTTGGACACCTCTGCTGTGATTTTACTGCTCCCCATGAATCCCAGTGTCACTCCTGCACCAGGTGCTTTTTGCAGCCCTGTTCCTTATTCTGTGGTGAACTTTCCCAGTCCTGCCAGGAGGGCCAAAATGTGCAGCTCATAAACCCTTCCTTGCAGAGGTGAGGTGAGGAGGATGTCAGACACACGCTCCTCTGGTGCTCCAAGCTGTTCTGAGATCCTACAGAACTGCTGTAGTGGGATCTTGCAGCTGTATAGAGACCTTTATTTCAAGCTGAAGGTCAGTTCTTCTGTGGAACTTGGGACTTTTTACATCCTCTGATAAGTAGCTTAATGGGGTGTGAGAGGTTTGTGCCTGTGTAAGATTTCCCCAGAGCAAGTCTGTAATTTGGCATCACCACTCCCCTCCTGCCCCTCCAGGTCAGGAGCTCCAGGGCTCCTGCACACCCTGTGCAACAACCAGCAAGGCCAAAGAGCTCCAAACATCACAGCCCAAAGAATTTCCCCCCCTTACACCCACTTGCCTAAATAAAACAAAGCCAGTTACAGTATTGATCTTTTAATTCAGGTGCTGCATTGTGTCTCCCTTTTCCTTCTCTCAGTTTCCTCCTTTTGCACTAAGAGAGTCATTTTGACTGTTTTAGTTCTCTAATGGAATTAGCTGATTTCATTATGGCTCCACCTGAAGGGGATCCCTGGGGTAAAGGAGCTGGGAAGGGGGATGAAAATCCTGGGTGGGGGAAGGACTGGGGAAATCTAGAAGACAAGATTAAATAAACTTTCAGAAAGCCTTTGGGAAGGGTGGGTTGGAAGCAAGTGTTGGTGTTTGGGAATGGCTGCTCCTGGAGCATCCCTGGTCACTGAGGGTGGGGGGACAGTCCCACAGCAATTGGCTTCTGTTCCTGTGCAGTTCTCTTTGTGATGCTGCATCCCTCACATCGTGGCAGTTGTTGAGAGACAGGCAGTGACATGTCTGCACTCATTGATCTGGCAGATCTGGGCACTGTTTTGGGTCTTCCCAGCCCATTCAGTGGATGTGGCTGTGCCCATTTTCCCCTTGGTTCAGAGGTGACATCATCCAGGAGCAGGACTGCAGCAGGGCCTGAGGGAGCTGAGAAACTGGGGCCTGATCCCAAACAGGCTTGGCTGCTGCTCCTCTGTGGGCACGGGCAGAATGTTAGTTAGTTAGTTAACTAGTTAGTTAGTTAGTTGAGCTGTGGCTGTATATGATCCTTTCCCCCAAGTGCTTGGTGCCAGGCTGGGACTCCCAGCACTGTGTCCCCTCGTGCTTCACTGTGCCCAGGGTTTTAATGCAGATTTTAAATGAGGGGCTCTCCTGTGTGTCTCTGATCCCACCTCACCTGTTGTGTGATGCCTCCTGCCTCCACCAGTGAGTGATGCTCTCTGAGGACACACCTCCTCCAGCATGGGTAGATTATCTCTTTTGTGGCAAGCCTTCAAGGAAACAGTGATTTTCTGATCAAACAGGCTCTTCTCGTCTGCTTCCCAACAGTTTTCTCTTAATTTCAAAGGAAGTACAGCCAAGATACTTGAAATGGATCATTGAAAGCCTCTACCTTTTAGTGCCAGTTGTCTGTTGTTGATGCTGTTGTTCCCCTCATTAGAGATCTCTGGGCTTTGATAAGGTTTCTGAGGTTTCATTCCTTCATTGCTTCTTTCTGCCTAATTAATTGGGAAGTTGCTGCTGCACATCAAAGGGGGAGCATTTCCTGAAGAGTAACTACTTAAGCATGAAAACTAATTGAACACATGACCTAATTATTGGTCTCTCAGTGAGTCATACTTTTCCTTTATTTCTGTAGGGTTTTTCTTTTAAAACAACAGCAAATACTAATTGCTCCTGCAGAAGAAATACTGTAGAATTCCAAAGGGGAACATGGGAAAACTGGTACTTGGTCTCCCTAACTCTGCAGATGTAGGAACACGTAAGGAAAAAAGAATAAGAAGGAAAGAAACAACGAAAAGACAATGTGACCTTGTTTAACAAAACCAGGTTTTCCTTAGAGGACTATGTTTGTTGGTTTTTATTTCCCAACAGCCTCTTGAATTTGGCAGCTATTTCAGGCTCTGCAAAATTCTGCTGTATCAATCCTTTGCTGTCTTGTTAAAGATCAACTGTCTTCAGCATAAACCAGCACTTTTATTTTTTCAGAACAACAAAAAAAAAAGTCTCTTGTAGGAGAGGAGTCAACAAGTCTAATTGCCAAGCCCAGCTATTCCCGTTCTCCTTGTGTCTGCAAACCTGTCGTGGTGCTGTTCAGGGTGTCACTGTCAGCCAGGGGCTGTGTCACAAAATACCCCTCTGGAAGCACTGGTCATTTGGCCAGAAATGCACAGATTTTAAGTATGGGAAAGGATTGAAGCTGTTTTTTTTTGTCTTATGAATACAGAGACAATGAGGACAAGCGAAGCAGTAGTTGCAGGTTTCCTTCTGGTGGTCTCTGAGTGAGCTGCATCCCAACCCTCCCTCATGCACAGCCTGGCCTGGCTGGGGAGAGCACGAGAGCAGGGTCAGGCTCCAAACCATCCCCAAAGACACCTTGCACTGAAGCTGCTCTTTTTGTGCTGACACATCTGATCTGGGCCACCTATTTCCTCCTCCTGCTCCCAGGCCCTGACTCCAGGAGCCAGTCAGGGCATCATCCTAAACCATCCTAAACCATCCACAACTCCTGCAGTTGTGTGTCCTGAATTGCCCCTGGAGGCCCTGTCCTCACCTGGGAGCAGCTGTATGGAAAAGCTTCTGCAGCAGTGGGAACTGGAGGATGTGGGAATCAGCTGTACAAGGGGGAAGCTCCCTGCTGCAATCCCAGGGCTCAGTCTGGGTAGAACTCATGTTTTAATGCTTTTGATAGTGAGAAAAAGAAGTCTGATAAATCTTTAACACACCACTGAAAGTGGAAACGGTGAAATTGCAGCAGTAATGTATTTAATACTGATTTCTCTGAGGTTCTCCTGGAAAAATGAGTCCCAAAAAGCATAAAAGTAGTTGCAGGCAAGAAGTGCTGTGTGGAAGTGTGTTCAGGAGCTGTAAAGACAAGGAAGTGGCATTAAGCTGTTCTGTGAACTGAACTGTTCATGCATTGCAGATATCAGGGCCTGGCATTCTGGGACTAAGGCAGCAAACTTGCAAAATAACTTTATGGGGAAATCCTGTAGGTCTTGGCATCCTGCTGCAAGCCTGGAACACTGTGGTGGGATGCCCTGGAAGGGAGGGGATGGGGGAAGGGGCTGCAGGAGCTGAAGTCCAGAAAAGTACGTTGGAATCACAATGACAAGGACATTTCACTTGTAAGAAAAGATGATTTCTTCCCGTTTCATGAGCAAAGTGACACAGCAGTGGGACTGTGGGGCAGCTCTGAGCAGTGCCAGGCATCAGTGCCACTGAGCTGCCCCTGGCTGGGGGGTCAGGAGCTGCCAGGGCTCAAGGCTGCCAGGAACCAGATTCTGTCACCTGCTGCCTCCTCCTCCCTTACACACCTGGGCTTTTGCAGAAGCAAAAGATCCCCTTGGCCAAGGTGGAGCTTCCTGAGGCTGCCTCTGAGCTGCTTTTCCTTTGATTTATCACCCAGCATCTGAATTCCTGTTCATTTTGAGCTCCTGTGTTGAAGGCAGCCCTTCAGTGACCGTGCTTACTCTTGCCTTGCTTTCCACGCTCTCCTGACAGTAACATCCATTCACATGTTTTATACTTCACCTGGGTTTTGCTTTGTGCTTTGTCATCCAAATGGGGCCAGAATTGGCAGATCTGTGTATTTGAGGGTGTTTTCCTCTGACCATTGATGTCAGTTTGTCCTGAGATGGGAAGACAGAGCTGATGTTAAAAGGCTTCTTGAAGAGAAAAGCAGCTCTGCCTGGCAAAGCTGATTAATGTGTTTCTGTAATTACCACCCATCTCTGGGTGACCTATTTAGAAACACCTTGTCTTTGTGTTCTGTGGGGTGGGAGACAGGGAGGAGCCTCCTGCAGATCCCCTGGCAGCATCCTTGGTGCTCTTTGTCTGGAAATGCCACCCTGGCCAAGGGATTCAGTGCTTGCAGACTTGGACATGCAAAGGTTGCTGTATTACACAGCTGGAGCTTCTTTCTGACAGACACAGTTTTGTGCAAAACTCAGAGAAAACTATTGACATTTTTATTTATGTTCCTGCTCGTCTCTAAGGCAGAATGAGAAAAGTGTGAAATGCTTTGGGTTTAACCCCTTTCCTATAGAGCTTAACAAAGCATAAACCTCAGAACAATTGCTTTTCCTTCTGCTGACTCATTAGGTTGTTTTTAATCAGAATATTGCTTTATTAAACAATTACTTTGCAATCAGAGGAAAACTTGAAATTACTGAATAATTATTTAGTGTTGAGAAGATGAACTTCTCGCCCTGCACGAATCCAACCTTGCAGCTGCTTCCTGAGAGCAGGATGCACTTGGGCCAGAGTATAAACACCCAGTTTGAGGATGCACCAGTCTGTGGTCCTGCAGCCTAAACTGGGGTCCCAGTAGCTTTTAAATTTTAGAAACAAGAAGATGTGGAGCCTAAAACTGTAGAGGTCTTAAACCCGAGGTTCTAGAGAAGGAATGGGACTAAAATGACACTGATACTTGGGAGTTGGGTTGTTTGACTAAGCAGGTTTTAAGGCTGTGTCCTGGGGTGTACTGGGAATCCTGTTAGGGCATTTTGTGATGTGACCCATCGAGCTGTCTGCAGGCTGAGGGTGCAGATCTGGGGTGTGAGAAACAGCCTTGAGTTCTTTTACAATTCCCTTTGTTTAAAAATGAACCATTATTTACACAGCCCTCTCAGAATGTTTATTTGAGCAGGGAGGGAGGGATCTGTACCAAGCAGGTCAGGCTGGTGGGTGGAATTTCTGTAAATCTTGGCACAGAGCTGCAGTGTGAAGCAGCTTGTAACTGCTGAGACACACACCTGTCTCCTGGATGTGTTGGAGCAGACACTCAAGGTTAGTAGCCCTGATTTTTGTCTTCCCTGTCAACATCAGTTCTCATGAACAAGCTGCTCCAAGGTGGTTTTTTTTGGAAGTATTGCTGAATCCCGAGCCTGTACAACGAGGATTAGGTACTTTAGAATTCATTTCACATTGGACTTAAAAGCAAGGTCAGAGACTCTGCAGAGGGAAGGTAAAGTCACCACGGTGCTGACTCCAGGCAGGGGAGGAAATGTGCCCCGCTCAGAGCTCAGCTCCAGCAGTGCATCCCAGCCTGGCCATCAGCACATTCCCAGGGGAGCCTCGGGCTGCTCCACAGGGAATTGGGTTTGAAATGCAACCAAAGGCCTGCAGAGGGCTGGCCTGAGACTGGCCAGAGCCTTCCTGGGGCTTAGTTTGGCATTTAAACTTAAGCAGCTCTAAGTTACAGTGTGTCTTCACTGTAATTAATACTTTTCAAGTTAGTGACTAATAATTTTCTCAGCACTGTTTTCTCCTGGCCTGTGTTAACCAGGTTAAGCTGCAGCTCCTAACGTCAATTTGGGATTTCCAGCACCCTCCCTTCTACTTAAATATGCAGTTTTTATTACTTGGACTAATCCTCATGAATTTACATCAGGGTGATTTCATGTGCCCACAACCAAAATTAAAACACCTGAAAGGTGGAGTTTTAAAAAAAAAAAAATTAAAAATTAAAAAGCCTGGAGTCTATGGATGTGGTCCAGAATAATTTGTATTTGCATGATGTGTCTAACTCAAGAGTTATTGTGGCCATATCAGCTTGGGCTTAAAGCAATTGGGTTTATGATTGATGGAAAATAGAGATAAATTGCAGTCACTTCTTACGGTGCTGAGTTATCTGAAGTTACCACACAACAGGCTCCTGCTGCTGTTTGTGTCTCTGGGATAACAGTTAAGGGTTATTTTAAACCAAGGCTTGTACTGGGGTAGAGCAGAACATGTTCCTCCATGAATTCCAAAGGCTGAGTGTGTTTTTGCCTGGTTTCCTGAGGAGGCCAGGCAGTTAAACCGTGTGCTGTGGGACTGCATCGGGCACCCCCAGCTCATCCCAGCAACCTGGGACGGGCCATGTTTAAAAGGGTTGAGAATTCGGAATTTAAATTCATCCTAAACATTCAGCGAAAGCAGCCAAACCTTCAGGAGGAGGCTGCAAGTTGATAGAAAACCCCAAAATGAGCAGAAAATTTGGCTTGATTCTACTGCTCCTGAAAGAGTTCCTGTCTGTGATTGTTCGTTTGTTGTGCAGTTGTGCAAAAATAAGTGTTCGTGTACAGCTCTGAATTCGTCTGTTCTTTGATGTGTCTCCAAGGCCAGTGCAAATGCAGGATCCTAAATCTTCCTTTGATGCAGGAAAAAAGCTGTGGTTTAGTCAGTATTAAAATTAAATCACGGTGAATCGCGGGCCCGGGGTATTAATCACCGTTCTGAATGAACCAAAGAACAAAGTAGTTTTGTTTATGAGTGAAGTTTGTAGCTTTTCACCAGGAGAGCTTCCCCCTCAGCAGGGCTGGCAGCAGGGCTGGCATCAGGCCAGCCTGGCATCCTGCAGGGACACAGAGCACTGGGATAAGTCCGTAGTGATGGAGTTAATGGAAAAGAAATTCGTGAGTATAAAACAATGGTAGGGAAAATCCTCTTCCAAACCACTGCTGGGCCTGTCCCCGTGGCAGAATCTGCCTGCAGGGGTCCAGGACCACCCTCTGCCACCACCAGGCAGTCCTATTCCTGCTGCCCCCTTCCCACAGTGTTTACTAGTGTTGGATGAGTCAGGCTACAAAACTGATCCTCTTGGAACTTCCCAGCCGCTTCTCTCTGTGGACAAAATTAAGGATTTCCACCCAAAACCTGCCTGTTTCATAAGCAAGTCTTTATATATGGACTTTTCCTCCCAATCTTGTGTTGAGATCTTTGCTAAATATCCTCTGGGAATCCAAATGGGTTTATATAAAAGAGATACTTCCTCTCATCTCCACACTCTTTGATTTCTTTAAAAAAACTCTACAAGATAAGAGTTTGATTTAAAAAGTCTGACTCCTCATTAAAGTTGCTGAATGGGCTCTTCCCTGAGGTGTTTGTTCGTTTTTCTGTTTGTTTATTGTTATTCCAACCAAGTGCCCAGCACAGAGCTCAACCTGCTCTGGATTTCCTCTGGATCCCTTTAAAGACTGAAGTCCTGCTTCCTGCTTTCCCTTTTCCTGCTACCTGGGCAAGTTCAAATGCTGTTACCTGCTCCAGGTGATGCTCAGTAATTCAATACTTGAGTTAATTTAGTTTATACTTTTTGTTCTGTGGCTCCTGGAGATGTGATGGGAATGTGGGGACTGGGGGGGTCTTGTTGCCTGTGGCTGATGGTGGCTGGTGATGTCCAGGCCAGCTCTGTGGCTTCTCAGCTCACTGAAATTCATCCTGGTGTTGGTTTTCCTGCATGTCATTACAAGGTGATTTCATGCTTGAAAAATAACTGATTGTGTGAGAGTGTGTCTGTGGGCAATGGGCTTTGGGGCAGAGCCACCTCACTTCACATTACAGCATTAAATATGGCCAGTGTTAATGCCCACAGCAAAAGCACAGAGCCAATCATTTGGTGTGATTTCCCCACACTGTTTTCTTTTCCTGGCTTGGTTGCAGTTTCTATTGAAACTGCTCCTATTTCCTGCAAATTTGTCAATACAGTGTTTTATCAATCCAGGGGTTTCAACGCCGGAAGTCGAAATGTCTTAAAAATGCTTTTAACATCGTAATGTAACAACTTCACAGGGAAAAGGCTGGATAAACCTACGAGTGTTTTGTAAAAGTGTGGCAATAAACAAGCAAAACTTTTAATTTTGCCTGTCTGAGCAGAATAATGAGGATCATCTGGATCAGGCCTTTGACAGGAGCTCTTCAGTGAGACACTGAGGTGACCAGGAAATCACATTCCCACAGACCTTTTGGGGTTTTGGTTGGGCTCTCTGTTACCTTTTGCTCTAAGCACTGCTG
Source organism: Neopelma chrysocephalum (assembly GCF_003984885.1). Lineage (NCBI taxonomy): Eukaryota > Metazoa > Chordata > Aves > Passeriformes > Pipridae > Neopelma > Neopelma chrysocephalum. Next base: position 11,382,702 of record NW_020897746.1, on the reverse strand, counting down.
GGAAGCCCCTGCTGGGAAGTGGAG